>NC_052945.1:25587757-25930882 GCF_013358895.1 Oreochromis aureus
GCTGGGGTCTATCACACCAGGCAAGACCCCAGGTGCAGGCTGTGTAAAGATGCCCCAGAGACAATCCAGCACATAACAGCAGGGTGCAAGATGCTAGCAGGCAAGGCATACATGGAACGCCATAACCAAGTGGCCGGCATAGTGTACAGGAACATCTGTGCCGAGTATAACCTGGAAGTCCCAAGGTCAAAATGGGAGATGCCCCCAAGGGTGATGGAGAATGACCGAGCTAAGATCCTGTGGGACTTCCAGATACAGATGGACAAAATGGTAGTGGCTAACCAACCGGACATAGTGGTGGTAGACAAACAGAAGAAGACGGCTGTAGTGATCAGTGTTGGTCAAGTTACTTGAAAAAAGTAATCAGTTACTAATTACTGATTACTTCCCCAAAAAGTAATCCCGTTACTTTACTGATTACTTATTTTCAAAAGTAATTAATTACTTAGTTAGTTACTTTTAAAAAACACGATTTACAACCTGAATAGGTGATAAAGCAATAATCTTTCAGCCCAATTCTACTTTTTATGCATAATCCATCATACAAAATGTAATCAAATGGAAAAGTCTCTTTTAAAACTTGTTTTATTAGTTTTAATCTTTTAACTTTATGCATCAAGCAAAAACTTAATTATATGCAACATTCTCTGACTGGAAGAAATTTGTTTAACATTTAAACCTATTTTCTGCACATTCCAGCACATAAAATAAAATATTTTTTGTATTTACACTCACTCTTTCAAATAGATGCAAGTAAAACACAGCAGAAAATAAATAAAATCAAAGACTCAGCGGTCCTGTTGCTCTATTTTTACCTTTAAAGCAGGACTGGGGTAGGCGGAGGTTTACCCTGGTGCAGGTGTGCTGCAGCGGTCAGTGGAAGAATCCATGAGTTTCTCTGTGAATTTCCCATTACAGTCGTAGCGCTTTTCGCTGCTTGCTTGGAAGTTTAGGGTTTTTCGCTGTAAAAGAAGTTTTCTTCCCACGCACAACGGACACTAATGTTTTTGTCACTTTTTATGGAATCAAACTCAAAATAAGGTCAGTACTTCCACGCTTTAAACGCTGCATGCTACACTCTGTCCCGCACTCGATATATTATGATCTGCAGACAGCTGTTGTCACGAACGTCGCACTCGCTTATGTCACTGTCATGAGGCGTTCTCGCAAAAATCACGGTTTTAGTAACGCAGTAACGCAGCGTTCCTACGTGAAAGTAATGGTAATCTAATTACCGCTTTTGCAAGAGTAATCCTTACATTACTCGTTACTTGAAAAAGTAATCAGATTACAGTAACGCGTTACTGCCCATCTCTGGTAGTGATCGATGTAGCGGTTCGAATGACAGCAATATCAGGAAGAAGGAACACGAGAAGCTGGAGAAATACCAAGGGCTCAGAGAAGAGCTCGAGAGGATGTGGAGGGTGAAGGTAACGGTTGTCCCAGTGGTAATCGGAGCACTAGGTGCGGTGACTCCCAAGCTAGGCGAGTGGCTCCAGCAGATCCCGGGAACAACATCGGAGATCTCTGTCCAGAAGAGCACAGTCCTGGGAACAGCTAAGATACTGCAAGAGGGACCCTCAAGCTCCCAGGCCTCTGGTAGAGGACCCGAGCTTGAAGGATAAACCGCCCGCAGGGGCGTGCTGGGTGTTTTATATATATATATATACAGTATATTTGCATTTACACAAGTATGACAATGAAGAATATGAAATACCCTCAAAACTGTCATGTCTCGTTATAGCCTGCAACATCAACATCTTCAGAAAAATTATACTTTGTATGCAGAAATATATTTTAATAACTAGATCTTCAAAGTAAAATGACATGAAGGACTTACTGTTCTCATCTTTATCATCCACAACCCTCTTTCTTTTCTTCAGGCTAATTCTTCCATTTTTCTTTTCGTTGTCCTCATCTTTTTTGCTAGAAAGTCCTGGGCACAGATTTTTTCTCTCCATATTTTATTTTTCACTATTAGATATCTCCTTCCTAAACAGACTTTAGGGAAGAAAAGCTATTTTCAGCTAAAATAACATTCTTGAATGCCTTAAATTAATTACAGTTACAATCATAAAAAAAAGAAGAATACAAAGATGAAAACTCGGTACTTTTATCTATATTATCCATATAGTTTAGCCGTTTAGACTGAACTGCTATCACTATCCAAATAAGCAAATCCGCTGTATACATATATGTCCCCTATATATAGATGTGTGTGGGTGTGTGAGAACGGAGAGTTGAAACACAGGAATAGGGACATGATGTCCTCGAACAGGAAAATGAAACTTAACTTTTCAGTTACGCTGAAACAATAAACACTCTCAGCCGTTGAGGTATGTACATTGATTTCCGGTAAAGACGGCAGGTTTTACAGGTAAAACGATTTAAAGTGACACTTACAGTTGCTATCTATATATGGAGAGAAACCACAAAACGGCTACACGTATGATATGATTTACAAATGTGTATAATTTTGAGACAATTTTCACACTGCCAGATCTGCAAACTTAAGCTGTGTTCATGTCCCAGTGTAAAACTGCAACATCTGATTTTCCTCTGTATACCTGCCTTTTGTTTATTCATTTATTCAAATAAAGTGATCGTCCCTTTTTCTAAATACAGCAGAAAATGTGATTTACCAATTACAGACAGTACACACCAGCATATATAATAATCTGCTGCTACATGCTGGACAATCTCTGTTCACCTGGTCAGCACAAGGAAAGAAAAATATTTCCCCACGACTACGCAGATTCAGTTCAGGTTTAGTTCATGACACTGGTCCTGATAGTATGGTCTGGAGAAAAACAGCATTAGCAATTTGAAGTTATGCCTTTGTGGTCTAATAACACAGTTTTTATTATTTTATTTCAGGATTTTTTTAGCCTTCCTTTGTATTTTGTCATTTTAAAGCTATCAACACAGATAAATTTTGAAAAGCCTTTTTTTCAGAAACATGCACTGCTCATATCTGCCATTTTTTATATGAGATAAATGCATTTTCTATTAGCTTTTAACATTTTAATCTAATTGTAAATGATTATATTATTATTGTTTTTTTACAGACTTAGAATACTGAACAGATTTGCTGGTCACAACAGACTGACAAACAGCTTCTTACCCAGACATGTAGACTCATTTTGTCAGGGTTCCTGGGTCGGTGACCCAGCGTTTTCAGTTCATGTTCTGTTTTCACCACTCCTGCCATTTCCTGTTTCATTATGTTCAGCTGTGTATTCGCCTGTGTCCAATTATCGTCATCATCCAGTCTGTGTATTTAAGTTCCTCAGTTTTACCACTTCTCTGTCGTGTCATTGATGTTCTCGTGAGGTTGTGTTGTCGTTTCCGCCCGCGTTCAGTCCTTCAGTCATTCAGCCAGTCATCCAGCCAGCCAGCCATTGCCTACCTCTGTCTGTTTGTTCACTCCATCGGCAATAAACACCAACCTTCACCTACCTACCTGTGAGTCCAGCGTTTGGGTCCTCCTTCTCTCATCCGCAACACAAATCCTGACACATTTACACACATCCCCTCCCTTCGCTGAATTGCTGATAACACACTTAGCACTTTACATTCACTTTGCATCCAGGAATGCAAAGTGCAAACTGAAAACTGAAATACACTATAGGGACAAAAGTTCTGCTCCACCTAAACATTATTCCTACAGGAACTGCTTATGACATAGAAACCCACCTCAACAGTTTTCATGAAGATGTTAATAAAAGAACAATTCTTATGATTATTAAGGGTTATTATTGATAAGCAAGATTTGGTGACTTTTACACTCTATGCACCTCGGCGACTCCACTCTGTCTGGCACTTTGTGACGGAGGGAAGAAATTTCACAAAGCACTTGGAGCAACCGTGGCATCCTATTACAGTACCATGCTCAGTGAGCTCTTGAGATTGAACCATGTGAAGGAAAAACTGCCTGGCCAAGCAATGAAAACACCTGAATACAAAGATGAAGACTCTGTACTTTTATCCATATTATCCATATAGTTTAGCCATTTAGACTGAACTTCTATCACTATCCAAACTAACAAATCCGCTGTATACATAAGTGCCCCATATATATATATATATATATATATATATATATATATATATATATATATATATATATATATATATATATGTGTGTGTGTGTGTGTGTGTGTGTGTGTGTGTGTGTGTGTGTGTGTGTGGCATGTATATGTGTAAACAAAGTTACATTCTGTAATTACAATAGCACTGAGGTCTTTCAGCAAAACCATCAGAAACCACAGTAGAGCAAACAGACAGCACGGCTGCACATCAGTTCTAGCAATCATACATCCATTATCCATGTATAAAAACACAACTTGTTTTAAAAAGAACAGAGAGGCGAAACACCGGAGTAGGGACTTACCTCTGTTGCTGACTAGAAAGCAAATGATGTCCCAGAACAGGAAAATGAAACTTTAAAAATGAAACTCTAAAAAAAAGAAGAATACAAAGATGAAAACTCGGTACTTTTATCTATATTATCCATATAGTTTAGCCGTTTAGACTGAACTGCTATCACTATCCAAATAAGCAAATCCGCTGTATACATATATGTCCCCTATATATAGATGTGTGGGTGTGTGAGAACGGAGAGTTGAAACACAGGAATAGGGACATGATGTCCCAGAACAGGAAAATGAAACTTAACTTTTCAGTTACGCTGAAACAATAAACACTCTCAGCCGTTGAGGTGTGTACATTGATTTCGGTAAAGACGGCAGGTTTTACAGGTAAAGCGAATTAAACTGACATTTACAGTTGCTATCTATATATGGAGAGAAACCACAAAACGGCTGCATGTATGATATGATTTACAAATGTGTATAATTTTGAGACAATTTTCACACTGCCAGCATCGACGAGATCCGCAAACTTAAGCTGTGTTCATGTCCCAGTGTAAAACTGCAACATCTGATTTTCCTCTGTATACCTGCCTTTTGTTTATTCATTTATTCAAATAAAGTGATCGTCCCTTTTTCTAAATACAGCAGAAAATGTGATTTACCAATTACAGACACACACCAGCAATAATCTGCTGCTACATGCTGGATGATTGTCTGCTGGGAAAAGTCAATCAGGGCTCGGCTGCAGATGAAAAAACATTGGCGTCACATCACTGTGGATCATCCTCTGGAGTAAATATATGCTAACTAATCTTTGTATATTTTTAAATATAAATACAATCCAGGTAATGTGGAATAATACTGATGTTAATTGACCTTTTCCTAATTAAAGCAGGCTAACATTAATGTTAGCATGGTCAGGAGCTGTTCTGTTTATTTAGAAAAGAAACCTCTAATTTATTTGAGAAATACAGTGGAAACTAATATGTCTCAGTTTTACACTGATGCTGAACATTACATTTGTGCCTCAACTACACAGTAGGCCATGGATATTTCTCTCCATATCCATGTATGGGAGTATGTATAGGTTTCCAATAAATTGAGCAAAAGTCTCTTCATCTGAACAACCTCTGAACCATAATGTGTTTACTCCGACTTAATTTTTTATGTAAAATGAACTGTTGTGACCAGTCAGAACTGGCCTATGATAACTTCATAATCTTGCCTTTTAGTTATTTATAAGTTAACTTATTAACTTGTTTAATAGTAATAGTAAAGGAGGGGCAAGATGTCTAGGCAGGTTTAAATTAATACAATTTATTTAGTTAGTTTTACATTTACCATATTGTTATTTTTTTTAACTAAAGTAATGTTCTTGATCAATTACAGTCACAATCATTAAAAAAAGAGTGACAAGAGTGAATATTGAATTCTTTGTTCACTTGGTCAGCACAAGGGAAGAAATGCAATGTCCATCCAGGAATGGACTTTGCATTCCTGTATGCAAAGTTCCAGGGATAAAACTGAAAAGTGAAATACACTATAGGGACAAACGTTCTGGTTCACCTACACATTATTCCTACAGGAACTGCTTGTGACATAGAAACCCACCTCAACAGTTTTCATGAAGATGTTAATAAAAGAAGAATTCTTATGATTATTAAGGGTTATTATTGATAAGCAAAATTTGGTGACTTTTACACTCTATGCACTTTGGCGACTCCACTCTGTCTGGCACTTTGTGGCGCAGGGAAGAAATTTCACATAGTAACTTGGAGCAACCGTGGCATCCTATTACAGTACCATGCTCAGTGAGCTCTTGAGATTGAACCATGTGAAGGAAAAACTGCCTGGCCAAATAATGAAAACACCTGAATACAAAGATGAAGACTCTGTACTTTTATCCATGTAGTTTAGCCATTTAGACTGAACTGCTATCACTATCCAAACTAACAAATCCGCTGTATACAAAAATGCCCCCCTATATACATTTGCAAAAAAAACCACCCGTCTCGCCCCTGCGGGCGGTTTTATCTTTCAAGCTCGGGTCCTCTACCAGAGGCCTGGGAGCTTGAGGGTCCTGCGCAGTATCTTAGCTGTTCCCAGGACTGCGCTCTTCTGGACAGAGATCTCCGATGTTGTTCCCGGGATCTGCTGGAGCCACTCGCCTAGCTTGGGAGTCATCGCACCTAGTGCTCCGATTACCACGGGGACCACCGTTACCTTCACCCTCCACATCCTCTCGAGCTCTTCTCTGAGCCCTTGGTATTTCTCCAGCTTCTCGTTCCTTCTTTCTGATGTTGCTGTCATTTGGAACCGCTACATCAATCACTACAGCCGTCTTCTTCTGTTTGTCTACCACCACTATGTCTGGTTGGTTAGCCACCACCATTTTGTCTGATTCATAATCAGAATCATAAGATTCTGAATTGACCTCATCTTCGTCCTCCTCCTCTGTGATCAAAATTGAGCGTCCAGGCGTGTCAACTGTTTACTTCTGCTGCTCATTTTGTAAAACAGGTGAGTATATCATATGCAGCTGCAGTGGGTGGAGTGAGTGGTCCTTGAGAACAGAAAAGGTTCTCATCAAAGTCATAACACCTGCATTCTCACTTCAATAAGGTGCGTGTGTGTTTTGTGGTGAAGTATGTCTGTCATGGCTACTGCACGGACTCAAGTGCAGACAGAGTTCTTTGCACACAAAACAAAGTTTTTTACAATATGGAACACCTCAGGACTATATATGTACAGTGAGATAAGAGGGGGTCCATGGCTCCAGGGAGAAGGGGTAATCACTGAGAAGTCTGTTAGATTATGCACCAATGAGTAAAACTGAAACTTGGCTTTAACTCGATATTTAACCAGCAAAATGAAAGTAGTATCAACCCTTTTCTCTGCAATATTATCAATCTTATCTTTTCTACTTTTATATAGAGAATTTTGCTTGACCCACCACACAATTTAGCTGCTAGTTTTAGTTAATTTAGTTGCTTCCATTTTGAAACCTCTTTCTTTTTTGTATAGCCAGCACAAAACAGAAATGCCAATGGAGACCAACCCACTCCACATTTTTCAATGACATGCTTTAACATAAAAACAATGGTCCAAGGCATTTACATTCAAGAAACGTGAAAAACTGTTTCTGGCTATAATTCCTTGCATCTTTTAAAATCTTAGACACAAAACTATTAGCAGCAATGGCCCCGTGCAAAATCTTCCATTGTAGATCACCTGACCTCTTATTCAAAGGGGGTTTATAAAAGACAACTTGTCTCTTTATATAGTATCTGTTCTTCCACTAAATTGCCTTTTATTTAACCCTTGAACAGACATTCTATATAACAGTTTTCCACTCAACATGTGAAAATCAGAGTCTATTTGCTTCACAAGCAGTGGTCCTGTCATGCCTGTAAAATTAATATTCAATCCCAATCCTGGAAGAGGATCTGCGTCATCAGGAATCTCCAATCCACTGGAATAATCCAACAGCATTTCCTTTTTTAAATGAGGTTAACCTTCTAAGCCACGAGTCCAGAATACACCTCGGGATGCGGCTTGATTTCAATCCAACCAAAGATGCTGCTGCTTTTGTGTTCTGAAGGTCTGATCAAGCCACCTCCACATTTTGTCCTAGTTTGAGAACCTCTTTCTCAAGCACTCTTTTCGCAAAAGCAAGTCCTGTTCCATCATGTGCATCCAGCCGGGCCCCAAACAGCAATGGTTCCTCTAGAAGGCAAAACAATGAAAACGTAGGTTCCAAACATAGGTTCCATTTTCCACGTGAAAATGGTCCAAGCTTTAAAAAGGCCTTTATAAAACCTGGGTATGCCATAAGAACATATCATATTACAGTCTAATAAAAACATTGAGGCACCCATGCCCAACTCTCCTATTCTTCTTAAAATAACACTAGTTACTGGTTTCCAGACAACATCTTCTACCTTTCCCATCTTCTGAATAAACTGCAACCTGAAAGCAGCTGCTCTCAAGGTGAACCAGCCCTTGTCCACCTTCCTCTTTGGGCAAAAAAAGCACAGCCTGGGGTATCCAGTGTAAGTTATCCCCCCAAAAATTGGTCAACAAAGATTGAAGTTTACACAATAAGCCAGGGGGTGGCTCCAGACAAGCTAATTGATGCCACAATACAGAAGCAACTAATGTATTTATAATCAGCACCCTCGCTCTATATAACATCTGGGGTAATAACCATCTCCACTTCCCTAATTTCCCTCAACTTTCCCTGACACCCCTTCCCAGTTCTTGTTTACCGTGTCTCCCAAGTGCACACCCAGATACTTCAAACCACCTGGACGTTGCGGGAGTCCAGCACGCCAATCTCCTACTGCAAGAGCCTCACTCTTAGCCAAATTTACTTGTGCAGCTGAAAACCAGCAAAAGTTTTCAACAATCATTCCTAACTTATTGACATCTTTTGACTTCTAGTGTGGGGATCGGGAGATATTTTGCTGCTATTGTTTATAATCATCATCATTACCATTGCATTAATAATTAATATTGATATTGCATTCAGATGTTTAAACATACTGGTATCATGTTAACCTTTATTACAGGTGCAGTTATAACCACTTTAAACTGTTGAGTTGAATTTATAATCTTAAATGCTTTTGAATGCTTTTTATAAGGTCAAACTCTGAGTACACTCTGTGGCAAAGTAGACAGGAAGTGCAGGCTTTTGAGCGTGCTTGTGAAAGTGAAACTAAAGCAGAATCTAAGTGTAAGTTACTTTGAGGAGCTGTTTGGATGATGCTATGAATAACCAGGGTATTCAGTATTACTTCTTATTCATTTATATTTTTTGATTAAGCTTTTAGTAGAGGTTCTTGATTAAAACATTTATTCAATAGATTACATATACATAGTTTCAGTTAGGTTATTACACATATGAGAGTGGCTTCTGTCTCTCTGTCTGGTGAGACGTCAGGAGCTAGTCGGCGAGGTGAGGCAGAGTGCATTTGAGGTAATACACAGACACACACACACACACACACACACACCATAGTGAGGCTCATGTTTAGGTAAGAGTTCAAACCATAGCTTTGCAAAGCTTGCAATTTGTTGCAGAACTGCTGCTGATGCTCCAGACGATAAGCGGGCAGGACGAGCGACAGGAAGTCCCTACCCGTCGAGATGGAGACAATGTTCTTTTAATTGTGTCACAAGTTGTCAACAGAACATTTGTGGTTTTAACTTATGCATGTATTGTATCGGATGACGCAAGAGGGGGCGTCAGTAAACATACCCTGATGCTATAAAATGATTGTCTTGTGTATTTTTGGGCGGAGATCTACAGCTGATGTTTGGCAGTGTACATCTCCCCACAGCGTGTTCATTAAAAATCAGCGTTTGACTCCGCCCGGACCAGCGTTGTTATTTGGATTTCCTCCTATATCCCTCCTTAATATTTGAACCCTAACACTAGCAAAAACAGTATTATCATCAGCATATGCAGATAGGTTAAAAGGCATGTTAAAACCTACTAAAATAATCCCAGCAATAGAACACCTAACATTATTTAACATTGGTTCAATAGACAGAGCATATAACATACCAGACATCAAACAACTTTGCCTGATACCTCTGGTTGCTTTAAAAGGTTTGCACAAACAACCGTTTATTTTCAGTACACTTTCAATGTCTTTGTGCAACACCATAATCTTGGCAATTAAGTCAGTGCTGAGACCAAACCTTTCCAACACACTCCAGAGGTAACGGTACTCAACTCTATCAAAAGCCTTTCCTTGGTCCAGAGAAATCAGACCAATATCACATCCCAATGAACTGGAGACCTCCAAAATATATCCAGTCATATATATAATTCTTTTACTGCAGAAATTGCTATTAGTAAATTTAACTAATTTACTAATTTCAAGAAAAAGGTGTGTCAAAATTCGGCGGAATGTTTGACCGCTCTTCTTTGCAGAACTGGTGCAGTTTATTAAAATTATTTGGTTTGTTGGCAAAGGACCAGGTTTTAAGCATGGTCTTGTTGTTGGCCACTGAAAGTCTCTGATTGAGGTGCAACTTGCTCAGAGTAATTTAACCAAATATCACTGGGAGTGTATGTATATATTTGATTCAGTGTGTATACTTTTCACCCTGTTTGGATTAGAGAAACTCCTGAAGAAATTCAAACTTGTACACCTAATTCTTTGTTTGTTTGTAAGTCATTAAAAATGTACAGTCATTCCACCCTGAAAACCCAAAATGACCGACCGTTGTCCTGGGCTGACTTACTCAAAGACCCATTGCATGTCTTGATACTTATCAACCCCACAAACCTCAATTACTTAGCTAAGTAACTCATTAACCCTAGAACACTATCGCTATAAATAGTAACACAATCACTAATGCCGGGTGATTTTTACCCAATATAATATAACCAATAAAAGTAATCAAATATATCAAAATATGACAACACATGACAAATTAGAGTGGTCTTCTTTTACTTTCAATTGTGCCATGTCTAACAAAAAAAAAAAAACCCTCCTAAAACAAAATAATGACTCTGGAAAGCTGGTCTTTGGTCCACCCATTCCTGGGAAATTTGAGACTTCCCTGGTGAAGGCACAGGCTCCTCGACACGCAAACAGCTGCAGGAGAGAGAAATCATGTAAATGTATTTGCGATAGTGTTCTAGGGTTAAATAACTAACTCACTAACCTAAGCTTTGTAACTTTGAAACTACCTCAACTATTGATATTTGTAAGTTATCACACATTTACAATGCTGATGTACAGCTGAAGAGTCTCTTGGTTTTTGGGTATACAGTTAGACTTGCAATCAGTGATTGGTTTAGCTGTGGTGTAGGGTGGAGATGAGAAGAGTTTAAAGCAGGACCTAGAGAGGTAGACAAAGCAGACACAAACAGAAGCCTTTATTGCAAGATACAAGTACTCTCCAACCCACTATGTTGCTTACGTACATAGTGTTTATAATCTATCCATATACAAAACAGGTAAGTACATTACCTGGACGATGCTGTTAAAGGCTACTTCTTACAACAATTACTACAGGTTGGGCAAGGTCCAAAGGAAACACTGTTTCATAACATTTGCATGGTTTACAGATAAAAAGCACCAATATTGTTTATTCACATTTTACAGAAGAAAATATCAGATATTTGTTTAATTACAAAAACAAAGTCAAACATGGTAATCAACAATACTAAAGGGAAACTGAGTATAGCTAAGAAAAAGTACAATGTATTAATGCAGCACACTTCTATGATTATGTAGCTTTTGTCAAAAGTAACATTCCTGCCAACAAACCTCCAACTAACGTGTGTCAGTTTGTGGATGTAAACACAGCAATCTTTTAATTTATTGTCTGCAATGTCAGCCCCACAGAAGCATTAATGCTCATTTTTTAAGTTCCTTTATTTTCAAAGTGTAATACTCTTCTTTTAATTTTAAAACCGTTAGTTGCATTTTTATTTCTTCCCTCTTTAGTTCATCAAGATCCACTGTATTCAAACCAGAGCTGCCCGAGGGCTTAGGTGACAGGGCCTCCATCATGTCCGCACTGCAAGTTAAAAAATGAAATGAGCCAGATTTTGTTAAATTTAACAAAACTATCTTGTTTTGAGAAAAGAAATCTAAATAGTGTAAGCAAAAGTTGTTTGGGTAAGATCTTTAAAACTAGCAAATGAATCTAACCTTTATGTGAAAATCTAAATTAAACACTAAAACAACAAATTTATTTTTGAAAATAGCTTGTTCAAGAAAGCGTAATATTCATCATAGGTTAAGATTTTTAATTAATTAGACATTTTAGACAGTTTTGTCTAATTAAAGGCATACAGCAGTCAAATTTTGTTTTTTTTTTTTTTTTTCAAAAAAAAGTTCAGTTGTGATTGACTTTTCAGTTTTGTTTTTTTTGTTTTGTTTTTAAGGACAGACATGACTGGGGGATAGGAAAGGGAGCAAGAAAGATGAAGGAAAAGAAAAACAGATGAGAAGAGGGACAGTGAGAAAGGGCACTTAAAAAGAGAAAGAAGAAAAAAAATCACCTGGATCACCTGTTGAGAGAAAAAGAAGAGAAAACAAGCAAAAAAAGAGAGCAACATAATAAACACAACACCATCGCAATAATCTAGCTAAGTGTAAACAGCAGTAAATACTAAATATTGAATGTTGTTGTGCAGCACGTAGGACCAACAGCGCACAATGTGCTTTGAAGTAGCAGCCGAGAAAGGTGTAGTTTATGTCTATGAACAGTGAACACCCGTGTGCACACCTGTGTTGATCAGCGCTTGTATTCAAAAAAAAAGGTTTCCCCATGTAACAGTCTGCTAGAGGGTGTACGGAGCCATAGCCCCGTCCCCAGGGCATGAAGCAGACATGGAGGACATCCAGGCTCCAGAACCCTAACAACATCCAGAGGCCCTAAGTGCGAGAGCCTAAGGAGGACCACCGAGGGGCATCCGTGCCACCCTTCTGGGAAGAGCTGAGGAGAGTCTCAGATGAGGTGTCACCCAGCATCCATGAAGCAGAAGCCATAGGGAACAACACTGGCATGCCTCCCTGCACCCTGGTGACATACCTGCACCCCAAGGCCCTACTTGTGTGGGTGGGTGTGGTGGAGCGGGAAGAGGAGGCAGTCGGGATGGGGAGGAAAAGAAGGAGGGCCCAAGCCCCACGCCTGCCTCGGATCCACTCAGGGGCAGCCAGGCTACCAGGCCAGTAACCCACGTCCGCCAGCACCGACCCTCCCCAGCCCTGCTGCACGCAGCCACGAGGAAAACACCCTCTAAGAGCAATCAGAGCCACTAACCAGGTTATGACCACAACCCCCGGGTTAAGCCCTCCAGGGATAACGTCCCTAGGGATTCTCCAAACGCCCTAAGCCCATCCCAACCTCCACATCAACCACAATAGCGAAGGCGGGACCAAACCACGACCCCCTACCCCCGCTAGGTGATGGAGCCGATCAAAAGAAGCCCAGAGGGATTGATCTAATGTGGTGGCAGAGGTTGTATCGAGACTAATGTGATCTATTAGATGGTTCCTATATTGGCTAGAATTAAGATTATTTTTATTTTTCCAGTTCATGAGGACCGTTTTCTTGGCAATGCATAGGGCAGTAAAACCATGTGGACTGTATTAGTTTCTGTAGTGACATCATCCAATTTGCCCAACAAGCACACTAAAGGGAGGTTGGAATTTTACATTTCAGACACTTTGAGAAGTCTTCACATATCCCGTGCCAAAACTTCTGAACTGGTGGACAGAACCAAAGAGCGTGGATGTAAGTGTTTGGTGTATTGCCTTGACAGTGTGAGCAGTTGTTGAAAGATGTAAAGCCCATCTGGAACATCCAATGACCTGTTTAGTGCACTCTGTGTAGTATTTTGTATTGTATTAATTGCAGACTGGGATTTCTATTCAATTTGAAGGTTTTAAGCATACCTGAGACCAGAAGTTTTGGTCTAAGCTGACTGATAAATCTGCTTCCCACTTTGCAAAAGGAAGGGATATTGATTCATCTATTTTAGTAAGTGTTCTGTATATTTTAGACAATAATTTGCTAGTTTTAAGAATTCTACCAAAACAACGTTTACTTACCCTATTGGCAGATTTTTCTCTCTCTCAAAACTAGACAGTTTGGTCAGATTTAATTTCAAGTAGAGTTGGTTTTGCAGTGTGAGAAATAAATGCCATAGAAACAAAACCTTTTAAGACTGTGTGAATAAATTCAAAATATTTGCCTAAACGATATGACAGCTTTATCTTACCCCCTTCTGGCCTCATGGGTTGTAAATCAGCTACTTTGTGGCCAGAGCAGTGAACAGCTTTATGCTCTTGCTGATCTGACACAGCCAGAGGTTCACAGGAAAGACCTGTGATTAGAAAACATATTGGGGAAAAGAAGACCAGAAAAGATCAAAAGAAATAATAAAAATACAACAAATACATGAAACTGGATTTTTTTTTCTTCTAAATAAAAGCAGAGAAAAATCATGTTAGTGATTTTGGTTTTGAACAACTCACTCAGTTTGTCTTGAGGTTCTTTCTTAACATTTTGCAGTTTGATTGCTGTGTTCTTTGCCACATCTTTCTTATTTCCACTGACTTCAGATCTTGGCATCTCAGGATGATGTCTAGTCTTCTGTTTCAATGACAGCCAATTATATATTAGTGTCCTTATTTATAATTTCATTTGAAAATGCTAACATTATTTTGAGCAACATTCAGTTTAATCCAGTTTTAGTTATATGGCAATAAAATGTAAAAACAGTCACCTCCAGGTGCTTTATATTATGAAGACCCTACAATAATAAGGAGAAAACACCAACAATTAGATGACCCCCTATGAGCAAGCACTTTAGTGACAGTGGTGTTTTATTTATCTTTTTATTTTATATGGCAAGTTTAAAATAAAATAAAACAGTCTTACCTGACAAAGGCTATTAACGACACGATTTACTTCTTTTACCTTTAGTGCAGATTTTACGGGTGTTGAAATTGTGCTGGTTGTTGTCTTCTCTGAAAAAATAAAGGTGATTAAAATATGAACATGGACACTTTGGGATTTTTAGAATTAGTTTGATGTTGATGTTCAGTCTGATCTTCAGCAGATCATCTTGTCTGCATTGAGTTGCTGTCATTTGATTGACTGATTATATTTATGCATTAAAAGGAACCCCGGCTATTAAGACATGTCTGCGCTAAAATATGTACTGTGTTTCAATAACACATATGTGTTATTGAAATACGCCAAATGTTTTCCTTTTAAGCACATGTTATATAAAACTGATTTACCAGTAGGCCGCCATTGTTATTTACTTCTCAATGCACTATGGGTAGCGACATCATACGGTTGCACTGCATCCAATTCACAGTTAGCAGCACTATGGAAATGGCTTCTGTTCAACCTTTCCAGTTTGAACCAGAGCAACCGAGAGAGAGAATGAAAATAGTCAACCAGTAGTGAGTTTAGATCAAGATGAAAACAATCTGTCACAAGAGGACGAGAGAGTGAGAGAAAACTACTGGTGTCTATGAGGCTACTGCTTGCCAATGGCTATTGCGACTGAGAGCCTTTGTTGTAAAGCACCAAAGCTTTTTGAAGCCGTATGTCTTAATCCAGATGTTCTTTGGGCAGCCCTTGTTAGCCTCCATGACCGGTATCCGGTCTTTAAGTGATAATGTGATGAATCCTGCTTCCAACCCCAAAGTATTCTGCATTTAATAAGACTGTTGTGTTTTTTAACATGTTTTAATGCTTTGTATCTTGTTCGATTTAATCTCAACAAGCCTCTAAAACAGTCAGTGATCACTGTCGGCTTCTCACAGTTTTTAAACCCTTATGATGTAACTACAGCCCAGCCCATGCAGCAGCAGTATATTAATGACTAACCTTCTATTGTGGATGGATTATCTCGGTGGTTCTCCTGACTGACGTTTGGTCTGTTTACAGCATCCTGCCATGCGATTGCATTTGACCCTAACCATTGGGAACCCTCACATTAACTTTTATCGAGTGGAAAACAGTCCTCCGTTTGTTAGCGTTCGTCCTCCAGCTTTACTACTTATGTTATGCTAACATAGCTTGTCGCACTAGCGATCGCGTAGCACACCAGCTAGCCCAACTTCAATGACCCTACAAACCTCGCTGCTCTTCACTTTCCTGTCGTCATTTATGTTGGAAGTGATAGCAGAACTGTACGTTTTAATTTGTTTAATAAATCTCTCAGTCAGAACATGGTATATTTAGATGGAAGCTAGCCAGCCACTCCCTGTTAACTAACTTAGTTAAATATCATAAATTCCATTTTCATGGATGCCTGAATGTTAAACTTAATTGTTACACCTGGTAGAACCGTCACACTTATCATTTTTATATAGATGAACATATTTAGACAGTTTTTCGACTCTCAGTAATGCTGCAGTGATCATTTGACTTTTGCAGCGGAGTTTGGGCCCAGACATGGCTAATAACGTCAGACTCAAAGACCAGATAGTGCTGGTCTACCAAGTCGTAACCACATCAATAGTAGGCAAGTTAATTAATACGGTTGCTATACTATAAAAAACAAAACAGGTCAGCTGAACGAAAGCACCTATACTGCCGACAACCAATATCCGTCATTGTCCCAGAATTCATTGTTTGTGAAAAACATGGCCACTCCCACGGCTCCAAAATAGTTTTAAACAACAAAGATTTAATGAATAACAAAAAATATAGTTATTCTCAAGTATGTTTTTATGTAGTGGAAATATTTTGTAACATATTTAGAGTAATTTCTCATAATATTCGGGGTTCCCTTTAATGAGCAGTTGGACAGGTGTACCAAATCAAATGGCTGACACACCTGATCTGTTTTGATCACGACGACATGGAGAAATAATATTTATTCAAACTGCAAACAAAACTACTATAGTAGTTAGCTGTGTCCACATATGTGCTAACATATCTGTAAATGCTTACATAAAATAAAAAAGCTCCTAATTTTTGCACAAGCCTATAGAAGGATTTCACTCATTGTTTGGTGAACTTCAATTATCATTTCAGAACTGAGCCAAATTAACTGTACACCCACAGTCATCTCACATAATCAGAGGTTAAAGAAGGACAAACCTGTGAACTTAAACTATAGATTGAAAATGTTTTTCTTCTACTTCAACAACAGAAAAAAAATATAGAAGTTGAATACAACATTAAAGTGATTTTGGTTTTTGAACAACTCACTCAGTTTGTCTTGAGGTTCTTTCTTAACATTTTGCACTTTGATTGCTGTGTTCTTTGCCACATCTTTCTTATTTCCACTGACTTCAGATCTTGGCATCTCAGGATGATGTCTAGTCTTCTGTTTCAAAGACAGCCAATTATATATTAGTGTCCTTATTTATAATTTCATTTGAAAATGCTAGCCTTACTTTGAGCAACATTCAGTTTAATCCAGTTTTAGTTATATAGCGATACAATGTAAAAACAGTCACCTCCAGGTGCTTTATATTATGAAGACCCTACAATAATAAGGAGAAAACACCAACAATTAGATGACCCCCTATGAGCAAGTGCTTTAGTGACAGTGGTGTTTTATTTATCTTTTTTTTACATGGTAAGTTTTTAATAAAATAAAACAGTCTTACCTCAGGAAGGCTATTAACGACACCCTTTTCTTCTTTGATCTTTAGTGCAGATTTCACAGGTGTTGAAATTGTGCTGCTTGTTGTCTTCTCTGACAAAATAAAAGTGATTAAAATATGAACATGGACACTTTGGGATTTTTAGAATTAGTTTGATGTCGATGTTCAGTTTGATCTTCAGCAGATCATCTTGTCTGCATTGTGTTGCAGTCATGTGATTAACTGATTAGATTTTTGCATTAATGAGCAGTTGGACAGGTGTACCAAATACAATGGCTGGTTCGTCTTTTTGGAAAGTACAACTATTCATTACAGAACACACCTGATCTGTTTTGATCATGAAGACATACGTAAATAATATTTATTCAAGCTGCAAACAAAACTACTAGTTAGCTGTGTGCACATATGTGCTAACATATCTGTAAATGCTTACATAAAATAAAAAAGCTCCTAATTTTTGCACAAGCCTGTAGAAGGATTTCACTCATTGTTTGGAGAACTTCACGCGCCAAGATGGCGGCGCGTGAACAACGCGAGGCTCAGTGTCTCTCAAACACCATTACAAAAAGAAGGTAGAAGGACACTTCTCCAACTCCAACCCCCGACGCATGTGGCAAGGACTCCAGACCATCACAGACTACAGGACCACCAAACCCTCCCCCGCATCCTCTGATGTCTCCTTCCTCAACGAGCTCAACAACTTTTATGCTCGTTTTGAGCGAGGGAACCCCACGACCACAACCAAAACAGACACGACGCCAGACCACCAACCTCTGACTCTCTCCCCTGGTCCTGATGGCATCCCCGGTCGTGTTCTTAGAGCGTGTTCTGGGGAGCTTGCAGGAGTCCTGACAGACATATTCAACCTGTCCTTGGCCCACGCTGTGGTACCGGCCTGCTTCAAATCCACCTCCATCGTCCCGATACCCAAAAACTCCAACCCATCTAGCCTCAATGACTACCGCCCAGTAGCACTCACCCCCATCATCACTAAGTGCTTAGAGCAGCTGGTCCTAGCACACTTCAAATCCTGTCTCCCCCCCACCCTGGACCCCCACCAATTTGCATACCGCCAGAACAGGAGCACAGAGGATGCAGTCTCCATCGTACTGCACTCTGTCCTCTCACACCTGGACAGCAACAACACCTACGCCAGAATGCTGTTTATAGACTTCAGTTCAGCGTTCAATACAATCCACCCCTCACAACTCATCAGGAAACTGACAGACCTGGGCATCAGTTCCCTCATCTGCAAATGGTTACTGGACTTCCTGACCAACCGCCCCAACATGTCCGGCTGGATAACCACTGCTCATCTACCATCACAATGAACACGGTGTACCACAAGGCTGTGTGATGAGCCCTTTCCTCTACTCCCTCTTCACCCACGACTGCAGACCTGCTGATGGTTCTAACACCATCATTAAGTTTGCAGATGACACCACGGTGATTGGCCTCATCAGTGACAACGATGAGGCCGCCTACAGGGAGGAGGTGGATCGTCTGGCTGAGTGGTGCGACACAAACAACCTGCTGCTTAACACCGAGAACACCAAGGAGCTCATCGTGGACTACAGGAGGAATGCTGACCCACATCCACCCATCCACATTAAGGGGACGGCTGTGGAGCGTGTGAGCAGCTTCAAGCTCCTGGGAGTCCACATCTCCGAGGATCTCACCTGGATGACCAACTGCTCCAAGCTGGTCAAGAAGGCTCACCAGCGCCTCTTCTTCTTGAGGACTCTGAGGAAGAACCACCTGTCCTCAGACATCCTGGTGAACTTCTATCGCTGCACCATCGAGAGCCTCCTGACCAACTGTATAACAGTCTGGTACGGGAACTGCTCCGCCTCGGACCGGAAGGCGTTGCAGAGGGTCGTGAAAACTGCTGTAAAGGAATTTCTTTCACTTATGTATTAATCACATTATTTTATTGTAATGCTTTGGTGCCACTGGATTTTAACATGTCTGACACCCATACTGTAAGACAAATGGTGGGGGTCTAGTTAGGAAGTTGGGGGAAGCAGACAACTCCACAGGAAGAGTCTTTTGTCTCTTCCAGGGAGTGGTGAATCTTAAGGTGTGAAACATCTGTGTACTGCCTTTTGTTCCTGGAGAAGGTATTTAAGTGAGAGCCACCCTACTCTCAGTGAGACTCTGCTGACCCTGCCCTGTGGTCATGCAGGCTCTCCACCAAGCTTGGTTGTCTGTTCTTTGTGTGCTTTGATTAAAAGAATGTTGGCTATCGCTCACCACTCATCTGCAGGCTTTATTTAATGGAAAACTTCCACAACAGAATGGCGCTGCGAGCAGGGTGGTCCGTGTGGTCGCTGAACAACGGTTCCGTGGACGGGCTGATCACCCCTGAGGGAAAAGGTACCTTTGTCCTACCGGCTGTTGAAGCAAAGGAAATGGAGGAGTCACGGAGCCGTGTGTTTCAGTGGCCACCGAGACCATCGATTTTGAGGGGACTCCTGCAGATGGGTGAGTGATAGCTAACTTGTAACAAGTCACGAGAGTTTTGTGTCTGGCAAGAGGTGAGCGTGTTGCAGCCTTCGGGAGCCCAAGAAGGTGTGTTACGACCTTCCAGGGCAAGAGCTCCGAGGAGTCTTCGTGTAGAATCACGGAGAGTCTTCGTGTAGAATCACGGAGTGACATCTCTAGCGTCTTCTAAAAGATCCTAACTTCTTCAAAGGAGACTGGGGTGGCGGTGTTCGTTCCTTGGTCCGTAGAAGGCAAGGAACCTCACGGGGACGCCGTAGTAGTAGGAAGAGAATCTAGATTCCAGGGGCAGTCAGCGGAGCCGGATTAGTGGCTCGAGAGGCGACTGCGGCAGACGTTCCACCAGGCGGCCAGAGACAAAACTCAATGTGTGACTGTATGTTAAGAACTGTGGGTAAAAGTATGTTGTGAGATGAAAGAGAATGGTTGTGTGGGAAAAGCTGGTGTGTGTGTAAAAAACAGAGAAAAATGGGGTTCAAAATGTTGAAAATAGGGAACAAAAACAAGGGAAAAAAAAAGAAAAAGAGAGGAGTGTAGAAATGTGCGTAAAAGTTGTTTCCAACTAGCGGGAGACGGTGGTACTGCAGGCCACCAGCTCCCCTAGGGTGGGCACACACACAAAATTAGCAGAATTGTTGATGAAAATGAGTAAAAAAAAAAACAGGAAGAGGGTTTGGTGATTTTCAATGTAGAACAACTACAATCTCTCTGGGGTTTTAAGAAAGGGACTTCAGAACCAGAGAGGGAGACGTGTTTCTTTAAGCAGTGATAAGAATGATCAAAATGTCTCAGTGTGTCACTTGCAGGTGAAGAGCAGACCCTGATCAATTTTTCACGTGCAGCAGTCGGAAGAAAATTATAGGTTAACATCATTTAGAAACACTCAAGCCAAGTTTTGGCTGAATTGTTTTACAGCTTAACTTCCATGTGTTTGTCACCCTGAGAACACAAGCTCCAAGAATCTCTCCCTGAAGACAAGAAATGCAGTTCCAGAACAACGAGATGGATATCAAGAGCTCACAGCAGGGTCCTGAGCAGTGAAGAAAAGGTCCAGCAGCAGCAACTGTGCAAGACAGCGACAGCAAGGAGAAAAATGGCATCATCATGACTGGATGGATGGATGTGCATTTCCAACGAGCTGCAACTTCACTGTGTGTGAATGGACCTTTGAAAAGACTGTCTGAGTTGGACATTTGCCACTTTTGGAGCAAAATGGCAAGATGAAACAGTGGAAAAGACAGGACAAAGCTGAAAGACAACTGATTCTCACTGGACTGCTGCAAGGGGGAGAGATGAGATGAGACCACAGTGGAAGGAGCAGGGGAGAACATGGCTGTTTTAGTGTGGGGAATGAAATTTGGGTTTAGGAAACTGGGAAGGAAAAAACGACTGCCTTGCGTGGAGAATTGAAAAGTGTCTGGAGCACCGCAAAGAGGAGAGGTACACAAAAATTACACAAACAGAAAAATGCATTAATCCTACTAACACAAACACACACAATGAAGCTCATGGAGACCAAATAGCATTTTAAGCATGCATTGCTGTTACCATCATCTTGTCCGGTTCACTTAGTGGGTTAAGAAGTGATACATAGACTAGTGAACTAGTATTATTTTGCGGAAGGATGATTGAATCATAGCAGGGGTGAACAGAATGATGCAGGGGGGTCAGATGAGTGGAGACTAATAGATTATTGAGTTTCTTGTTTCTGATGTGTGGGGGAGGTCTTATCATGACACACATCTGGTTACATGGGGGAAAACAAAACTCATTATCTAATAGAATATTGTTGTGTGAGGTGTGTGACTGGTGGATGAAAGTTTTGGGGATTTTGCATTTTATTTTGGTACCACTTTGAACCTACCAGTTAGTTGTGTTTTGATCTATCATTCTAAGAATATGCTTAGACAACTTCTAAAAAGAGGCCTTCATATTTTTTGATTTTTAACAGTGCACTGAGATTTTTGTTTGGCAATTTTCTCTTTTGAAGCAGGCCTACAAGATCGGGATCGAAAGCGCTACACAACATGTTGAACAATCGCAAGTGAGTTTCTCCAAAAAATTAAAATGGGCTCGGGAGAAAGCCACTGATTTGGGACAACCAGAAAACAAGTCCCTGTCAAAAAGGATTCAGCGATGTAATCCAGTCTAAATTATTTTTCTTTTTTTTAAATGACGTCATTGCTGGCAGTAGAAACTTATTGCGTCACGAGGTTCTACTGTCAGCAAATAAAAATGAGGACTGACTGGACTGACAAAAGCTTTTACTGACTTGACACCAGTATGCAAGATTGCACCTCCACCTTGACCTGACAAAAGGGTGGATGTATGTATGTATGTTTCTTTTTACAGGAGCAGAAAGGTGACAGCAACAGGTTGCATGAGCTTTTGGACCATGCTGGTTTAACCTTTTAATTGCCACTTTCTGTGTCTTTGAATTTACCAGCGGTGTGTTATTCATGACCTTGTATTGTTTACAGTGCAGAGGTCACTGTGAGAAAGTGTGCATACAGATGCGCTACGCTAACATCTATTCTTCCACAGCAGAGGGCTAATCATATGATCCAATCACATGATTTGCAGCAGGACACACCACTGGCTAATGTTTTACCTTTTCTAAAGACAGGGCCTGGAGTGAAACTACTCCAGGGGGGAATCCCTGGGAATTTTTAAGAGACAATGCACAACTTTATTGTGCATGTCTAATTGTGCTAAGCTGACATAGGGCAAAAGAGGGTTTTCCGGGGAAGTTTTCATTTTTAAATTGCAGAGACCGTGACATGAGAGATATGGAAGAAGAGACTGAAGTGCAGATCCAGACCACGACCGGGAGAGAACGCTTCAAGAGGACCAGTGAGAAGCAGGGACCATCTGCAGGACAGCAGACAAACGACAGTGGGCTGCACCACTGGGCTTCCAAATGATTGTCACGAGGAGATTTTGAACAGTAAAATCTTAAAATAAAATGAAAGAGTTTCGCCGTTGACGTTGAGGAAGACAACTAAGGTGTACGACGTGCTCTGCCTTAAATCTACAGCTGCGTTGGAACGGAAATCAAGGGATGGAGAGAGCGTGCCAAGCTCCAAAAGTGACAGCGCAGAGGGAGACCAGCGTTGGAATTATGACTCTGTAAATGGCACAGACACCAGGAGCCATGACCGGGGACTGGGAATGACCATCTAATGCTTTTTCACTTTGCCATGCAAAGTACTCTGACACTATGGAGAAGACCTTTCCTCTGTATCATTGTTGTTGCCATTTGCATGTGAGAGCTTAGATTGGGGGGAAGATTAAAGATGAACAAAGGGTGGTGGGAGAACAGTGAAGTTAGGATACACAGTGTGAAACTCCTTTAAGTGTAAAATAATGTTGATGTGATGTACAGAATGTTGGGAAAGAAATTCTGGTTTTAATGTGATTCTTGATTTGAGAATCAAAGGGTGGGATTGTAAAGGAATTTCTTTCACTTATGTATTAATCACATTATTTTATTGTAATGCTTTGGTGCCACTGGATTTTAACATGTCTGACACCCATACTGTAAGACAAATGGTGGGGGTCTAGTTAGGAAGTTGGGGGAAGCAGACAACTCCACAGGAAGAGTCTTTTGTCTCTTCCAGGGAGTGGTGAATCTTAAGGTGTGAAACATCTGTGTACTGCCTTTTGTTCCTGGAGAAGGTATTTAAGTGAGAGCCACCCTACTCTCAGTGAGACTCTGCTGACCCTGCCCTGTGGTCATGCAGGCTCTCCACCAAGCTTGGTTGTCTGTTCTTTGTGTGCTTTGATTAAAAGAATGTTGGCTATCGCTCACCACTCATCTGCAGGCTTTATTTAATGGAAAACTTCCACAACACTGCCCAGCGCATCGCCGGAGCACCACTTCCTGCCATAAAAGACATCTACAGGAAGCGGTGTCTGAAAAGGGCTGGGAAAATCATCAGAGACCCCAGTCACCCATCACATGGCCTCTTCACCCTCCTGCCCTCTGGGAGGCGCTACAGGAGCCTCCGGACTAAGACCACCAGGTACCGGAACAGCTTCTTCCCCACAGCTGTCAGACTCCTGAACTCTGCCTCCTGACATCTGACAGCCTCTGTAGAAATTATCCACACCCTCACTTATCTTAACTGCACTACTGTATAGCTCTGTGTAAATAATCATTCTGTACATACAATAATTTTTAACCTTACAACTGTTTACAACTTGCATAGTTCCCATTTCTGTATAACTGTATATCTCATATTTCTGTAAAGTTATTTATTTCATACTCTGTATAGTTTTTCATATTTATATCCTGTACATAGCTTGTACTCACTACAGCCTGTACATACCTATAGTTATAGAATATTCACAACATACTTCATACCGTGTACATTATAACATACCACAATAGACCCATTTCTGTAATATACTTGCATATCTATATTATTGCTAATATATATTGTAATATATCTATATCACTAAAGCACTTCTGGATGGATGCAAACTGCATTTCGTTGCCCTGTACCTGTGACATGTGCAATGACAATAAAGTTGAATTCTATTCTTTTCTATTCTATTCAATTATCATTTCAGAACTGAGCCAAGTTAACTGTACACCCACACATCTCACATAATCGAAGGTTAAAGAAGGACAAACCTGTGAACTTAGAAAATAGATTGAAAACAAAACAGAAGTTGAATACAACCTTAAAGTGCTTTCAGTATTTGAACAACTCACTCAGTTTGTCTTGAGGTTCTTTCTTAACATTTTGCAGTCTGATTGCTGTGTTTGTTGCCACATCTCTCTTATTTCCACTGACTTCAGATCTTGGTATGTGAGGACGATGTCTAATTTTCTGTTTTAAGACAACCAAGAATGTATTAGTATTTTTTTAAATAGTCGGTCTGGATGAGGTAAAAGTGTACATTTGTAATTTATTTTGAATGTCATGCTGAACCATAATATTTTACAAATTTCTAGCTTGATGACGGTGCTGGTGTGAAGTAGAGTAATCTCTGATCCGTGACATACTCAAAACTTCCAGCAATGTAAAGCACAGTGAAACCTTTAAATAAAATAATCTATCTTGCCTCAGGAAGGATGTTAATGATACACTTTACCTCTTTCATCTCTAATGCATGTTTTCCAGGTGTTGGAATTGTAGCTGTTACTCTCTCTGAAAAAAGAAGAAAAGTTATTTTCATACACAAACAAGGTATTTGTTATCATAACATACCAATAGGAAATATATTGGAAATGTCACCTTTGGTACTACTGCTGTCAGTATTGTTAGAGGCAACAGCAGGCACAGTCTCATCCTCATCATTATCATCTTCTTCATGCTCATATTCCTCAGTGCTACGCTGATCGTCACCAACATCATCTTCATCCATATCCTCATCTTCCTGTTCTCCATCTTCATCTTCAACAAGATCTTCCTCGCTTTCTTCTTCTTCAGAATAGATATAAATCGGTGTAGCATCTTCATCTTCGTTTTCTTAGTGTCAGGCTCATTATCTTCATCCATATCCTCATCATCTTCTTCTCCATCTTCATCTTCATCATGATCTTCCTTGGGTTCTTTCAAGAGATGTTTAAATACATAAAATATTACAATGTACATGGAGATTTTTGTGACTTTTTCTATGTAAATATTTTTTTTCTGAACTTCTGTGGTATATTTGTCAAAACTACTGAAGTCTTCAAACAGCTAATTAAAAATAATATAATGTTTGCATGCTTTTGATTCATATTCTCAAACATTCTCTGGTTTTGAGGCACAGATAAAAAAAAGAGCAGACAAACCTGTTGAGAGTTCGTGGGACTCAAGGTCTGATGATTGTTGTTTTCTTTTCTTTTGTCTATATCCGGTAGTGGTTAGCTCACCTTTCTGTGATAAGTTAATTCAGCGGTTTATTTAGTGAAATCAGATTTTTGTAGATTCATAAAAATGCAACAAAGTACCTTGAACCAAAAGCGTAGAGTTTTTCCTTTGTGGCAAATAGATGACTTCCATTTTCTACATGGCTCTTTTCCTGCAAGCTTCTCAAACTCAGGTGGAGTGTAAAAGGAGCCTTTACGCTCAATACATGCCTCACCTATATTTATAAAGAAAAAAGTAATCGTTTTTATGAAAAATTATTCATTGATTGATGTATTTATATATGTACAAAAGAGAAAAGGAAAGACAGGTAAGAAAACAATACAGTATGTACTTACCTTTGCTCATCTTCTCTTTATGCAAGATGCCCATTTTGGTTCCACATTTTACACGCCAGAGGTCTGTTTTTGAATCACCAAAAAAGAAGAAGTAATTTCTCCATAAAAATATATATTAAATGTATTTTCATGGTCAATGTACAATTAATTTGCAATTGTAGAAGTTGTATAAAGAGAGATGCCAGTTGTGGGAGTATTTCATACTTTCATTGTAATACTTGTGATAATGCAAATATTTATAATTCAATTCATTTTTATTATATAGCACCAAATCACAACAACAGTTTGCTTATCCAACAATCTTTTGGGGTTTTCTGTCCTTAAGTTTTACATTTAAAAAAAGCCAAAAATGTCCTCCAGATAAAGTATGATACGGTGCTAAGATTCCTGGAGAGTGTTTCCTAAAGCTATTTCTGCCAAAATCATGCAATCACTTAAAATCATTTGAATGTAATTATGCATGTCTTTATCTGAAGGAACAAAAGAAAGGCAGTTTCATTTAGGCAGTCTCGACTTGTGAAGAATGAATTCACATATATATATATATATACACCAGAGAGATCGAAGGCAGGAGAATAAACCAGCTGTTCTCCACAGAACCAGCAAAGGTGTACTCTCAGTGGCAGAGAAACAATAGCAGAACAGCACCACCAAGGCTGGAGACGGAGCAATACTGGAAGAGCATATGGGAGAAGGACGCAACCCATAATGGCAATGCTCAGTGGCTAGTGGATCTGAGGGCAGACCATAGCGACCTCCCTGAACAGGGTCCAGTAACCATCACAGTGGCAGACATCCAAGAAAGGGTCTCCAGTATGAAGAGTTGGACAGCACCAGGCCCCGACATGGTTCACGCCTACTGGCTGAAGAAGCTGACTGCACTCCACGAGCGTCTGGCAGCACAAATGAACCAGCTGCTAGTTAACGAGAAACACCCGGAATGGCTAACTGAAGGTCGGACAGTCCTGATCCCCAAGGACCCCAAGAAGGGACCGGTCCCATCCAACTACCAACCAATAACCTGCCTCAGTACTACATGGAAGCTCCTGTCAGACATCATATCGGCTAAGATGAACAGGCACATGGGTCAATACATGAGCGGGGCACAGAAAGGGATTGGCAAGAATACCAGAGGCGCAAAACACCAGCTACTGGTAGACAGAACAGTCAGCCGAGACTGCAAGACCAGACTGACCAACCTGTGCACAGCCTGGATTGATTACAAGAAGGCCTATGACTCAATGCCCCACAGCTGGATACTGGAATGCCTAGAATTGTACAAGATCAACAGGACCCTAAGAGCCTTCATCAGGAACTCAATGGGGATGTGGCGTACAGCACTAGAGGCCAACTCCAAGCCCATAGCACAAGTCACCATCAAGTGCGGGATCTACCAAGGAGATGCTCTGCCCCAAGGGCGTAGATTTGGTTTTGGCATTGGTGGGGACGGATGATTCAACCCCGAACCCTGCGCTGTTTCTTTTTCCCGTTTTGTCTTTGCTTCTTGATAAAAAAAAAAGGAGAAATATACTTGCCTACATATGCTATTCTACATGCTTTTAAACCATTTAAAATTACAATTCATAGTTTTATATGTGAATTATATAATATTAAATTACTATTAAACAAATGTATTTTAGACTTTAGTTTACTTCAGCCATATTCCATATAAATCAGGTATCATACAAAAATAAAAAAGCTTCAAATACAGTCATGACAATAAAAGAATATGACTTTAAGGACTTAACAACATTACTTCAGTTGTAGTACACCAACATCTCTTATATACATTAGCACTAAGGGAACAGTGAATGACCTGGTGGGTTTTGTCCATAAAACTACTCATCTAAGATCACCACAAAGTAAAAGATCTCTCAGCAAAATTATGCAACATTTTAGGCACTATTGCCCCGATCAAATCAGTGAGCTGGGATGTTTTATTCTAAACATGAACTACTGTTACAGCAACAGACATGGACTACTGGTGCCCCACACAACAACTCAATGTCCACTATGTGAAGGAGTCTATACTATACTGTCTATACTATACTGTCCTGGTGGACATGGCAACACTTTTTTCATGGTTACATACAGTTTTAGACTGATGTGGGCCAAAGCCTAGCACATACCTGCCAACCTTGAGACCTCAGAATTAGGGAGACATTCAAAGGGGTTTTTACAGTGTTTACTTATCGGAAAAAAATAAGTTAAATGTCACCGGCCTGTTGCGGGGGTGTCCAAATTCAGAGGGTGCGTCCACCTGAGGACCCGGCCTTCGCGGTCTAAGTGGGCCGGGTCCTCCGAAAGCCGGGTAGACCGGAAATGAGCGACTGTGAAATTGGGGGGTCTAGCCTTCATAATTACGTCACCTCTGCCGTCTGCTCCTTGCTGTCTAAATAAAATAAAATATAACCGGACGCTTGCGTAGATTCTCGACCATCTCACACTTCTGTTTAATCAGTTTTCTGTTTGACATTTATTCAGCTGTGTGAAAACCCCGGAGGAACTCTCCCGAGGGATTAATAAAGTTTTATTTAATCTAATCTAATCTAATAACTTTAATCTCACCCAAACCGATTTACTCACGAACAAATAAAACACTGAAAAAGGCCAAACAATAACATGTTTAAGTTATTTGAAGTTTACACAACTACATTCTCGCCTGAAAATATGTTAAAAGTTTATTTCATGACCCAGAAAGAGTAATAAGAGTAATATTAATACTAAGTAGCTGCAGTAGTAGCAGCTATTGTTGGAAACTGGAATTGGCTGGGCCAATCTAGGATATGGTTTTTCAATTTTGTTGTCCGGTGGAAAATCGGGAGAAATTGGGAGAATGGTGGCTCCGGGAGATTTTCGGGAGGGGCACTGAAATTCGGGATTCTCGAAAAATCGGGAGGGTTGGGATGTATGGCCTAGCATAGCCTGTAACGTTATTATGACGGACATATTTTATGAGCGAACTTGACTTTAAGTGACTTACAAGTTTCTTTGAAAAATACTTTCTTATATCCAGGTTCTTCCTTTTTGGTGCCATCCTCCTCTCCTCCTCGCAGCGCAGGATTACCGCCGCTAAAACTAAACAGAGCTCGCTGAAAGGCACAGCCAATCACACTGGCCATATTTGTCACATAAGGTAGGACTCCAGTAGAGAACGTAATTTAACTCTTTCTGCACCGCTGGGCGAATGAGCCGTTGACAGGTCGTTTTTTCTTTCTATCGGGTTTGTTTTCTTTACTCAAAGAGATCAAATTATTGGTGGGGACAATTCAATAATCGCTGGATATTGGTGGGGACATGTCCCTTCCGTCCATGCCAAATCGACGCCCTTGCTCTGCCCCCACTGCTGTTCTGCATAGGCCTGAACCCCCTCAGTGAGATCATTGACAAGACTGGCTACGGATACCGACTACGGAACGGAGCGGTTGTCAGCCACCTCCTGTACATGGATGACATCAAGCTGTATGCCAAGAGTGAACGAGACATCGATTCACTGATACACACTACCAGGATATACAGCAATGACATTGGAATGTCGTTCGGACTGGAGAAGTGTAGTCGGATGGTAACAAAGAGAGGGAAGGTAGTCAGAACTGAGGGGATTGAACTACCAGAAGGCAACATTGCAGACATAGAGGACAGTTACAAGTACCTGGCGATCCCGCAAGTGAATGGGAACCATGAAGAGGCCGCTAGAAAAGCTGCAACCACCAAGTACCTGCAGAGGGTCAGGCAAGTCCTGAGGAGTCAGCTGAATGGTAAGAACAAGATCCGGGCCATCACCACCTACGCCCTGCCCGTGATCAGGTACCCTGCTGGGGTAATAGGCTGGCCAAAGGAGGAGATAGAAGCCACTGACATAAAGACAAGAAAGCTCCTTACCATGCATGGAGGGTTTCACCCCAAGTCTAGCACCCTGAGGCTGTACGCTAAGCGGAAGGAAGGGGGCTGGGGACTGGTGAGTGTCAGCACCACAGTCCAGGATGAGACAAGAAACATCCACGAATACATCACGAAGATGGCCCCAACTGACAGCGTGCTCAGTGAATACCTCAGGCAGCAGAAACCCAAGAAAGAGGAGGAAGGCGAGGAACCATCATGGAAGGACAGGCCCCTGCACGGTATGTACCACCGGCAGATAGAGGAGGTGGCTGATATCCAGAAATCCTACCAGTGGCTGGACAAAGCTGGACTGAAAGACAGCACAGAGGCACTAATCATGGCAGCACAAGAACAAGCTCTGAGTACAAGATCCATAGAGGCTGGGGTCTATCACACCAGGCAAGACCCCAGGTGCAGGCTGTGTAAAGATGCCCCAGAGACAATCCAGCACATAACAGCAGGGTGCAAGATGCTAGCAGGCAAGGCATACATGGAACGCCATAACCAAGTGGCCGGCATAGTGTACAGGAACATCTGTGCCGAGTATAACCTGGAAGTCCCAAGGTCAAAATGGGAGATGCCCCAAGGGTGATGGAGAATGACCGAGCTAAGATCCTGTGGGACTTCCAGATACAGATGGACAAAATGGTAGTGGCTAACCAACCGGACATAGTGGTGGTAGACAAACAGAAGAAGACGGCTGTAGTGATCAGTGTTGGTCAAGTTACTTGAAAAAAGTAATCAGTTACTAATTACTGATTACTTCCCCCAAAAAGTAATCCCGTTACTTTACTGATTACTTATTTTCAAAAGTAATTAATTACTTAGTTAGTTACTTTTTAAAAACACGATTTACAACCTGAATAGGTGATAAAGCAATAATCTTTCAGCCCAATTCTACTTTTTATGCATAATCCATCATACAAAATGTAATCAAATGGAAAAGTCTCTTTTTAAAACTTGTTTTATTAGTTTTAATCTTTTAACTTTATGCATCAAGCAAAAACTTAATTATATGCAACATTCTCTGACTGGAAGAAATTTGTTTAACATTTAAACCTATTTTCTGCACATTCCAGCACATAAAATAAAATATTTTTTTGTATTTACACTCACTCTTTCAAATAGATGCAAGTAAAACACAGCAGAAAATAAATAAAATCAAAGACTCAGCGGTCCTGTTGCTCTATTTTTACCTTTAAAGCAGGACTGGGGTAGGCGGAGGTTTACCCTGGTGCAGGTGTGCTGCAGCGGTCAGTGGAAGAATCCGCGAGTTTCTCTGTGAATTTCCCATTACAGTCGTAGCGCACTCGCTGCTTGCTTGGAAGTTTAGGGGTTTTTTCGCTGTAAAAAGAAGTTTTCTTCCCACGCACAACGGACACTAATGTTTTTGTCACTTTTTATGGAATCAAACTCAAAATAAGGTCAGTACTTCCACGCTTTAAACGCTGCATGCTACACTCTGTCCCGCACTCGATATATTATGATCTGCAGACAGCTGTTGTCACGAACGTCGCACTCGCTTATGTCACTGTCATGAGACGTTCTCGCAAAAAATCACGGTTTTAGTAACGCAGTAACGCAGCGTTCCTACGTGAAAGTAATGGTAATCTAATTACCGTTTTTGCAAGAGTAATCCCTTACATTACTCGTTACTTGAAAAAAGTAATCAGATTACAGTAACGCGTTACTGCCCATCTCTGGTAGTGATCGATGTAGCGGTTCCGAATGACAGCAATATCAGGAAGAAGGAACACGAGAAGCTGGAGAAATACCAAGGGCTCAGAGAAGAGCTCGAGAGGATGTGGAGGGTGAAGGTAACGGTTGTCCCAGTGGTAATCGGAGCACTAGGTGCGGTGACTCCCAAGCTAGGCGAGTGGCTCCAGCAGATCCCGGGAACAACATCGGAGATCTCTGTCCAGAAGAGCACAGTCCTGGGAACAGCTAAGATACTGCGCAGGACCCTCAAGCTCCCAGGCCTCTGGTAGAGGACCCGAGCTTGAAGGATAAACCGCCCGCAGGGGCGTGCTGGGTGTTTTATATATATATATATACAGTATATTTGCATTTACACAAGTATGACAATGAAGAATATGAAATACCCTCAAAACTGTCATGTCTCGTTATAGCCTGCAACATCAACATCTTCAGAAAAATTATACTTTGTATGCAGAAATATATTTTAATAACTAGATCTTCAAAGTAAAATGACATGAAGGACTTACTGTTCTCATCTTTATCATCCACAACCCTCTTTCTTTTCTTCAGGCTAATTCTTCCATTTTTCTTTTCGTTGTCCTCATCTTTTTGCTAGAAAGTCCTGGGCACAGATTTTTCTCTCCATATTTTATTTTTCACTATTAGATATCTCCTTCCTAAACAGACTTTAGGGAAGAAAAGCTATTTTCAGCTAAAATAACATTCTTGAATGCCTTAAATTAATTACAGTTACAATCATAAAAAAAGAAGAATACAAAGATGAAAACTCGGTACTTTTATCTATATTATCCATATAGTTTAGCCGTTTAGACTGAACTGCTATCACTATCCAAATAAGCAAATCCGCTGTATACATATATGTCCCCTATATATAGATGTGTGTGGGTGTGTGAGAACGGAGAGTTGAAACACAGGAATAGGGACATGATGTCCTCGAACAGGAAAATGAAACTTAACTTTTCAGTTACGCTGAAACAATAAACACTCTCAGCCGTTGAGGTATGTACATTGATTTCCGGTAAAGACGGCAGGTTTTACAGGTAAAACGATTTAAAGTGACACTTACAGTTGCTATCTATATATGGAGAGAAACCACAAAACGGCTACACGTATGATATGATTTACAAATGTGTATAATTTTGAGACAATTTTCACACTGCCAGATCTGCAAACTTAAGCTGTGTTCATGTCCCAGTGTAAAACTGCAACATCTGATTTTCCTCTGTATACCTGCCTTTTGTTTATTCATTTATTCAAATAAAGTGATCGTCCCTTTTTCTAAATACAGCAGAAAATGTGATTTACCAATTACAGACAGTACACACCAGCATATATAATAATCTGCTGCTACATGCTGGACAATCTCTGTTCACCTGGTCAGCACAAGGAAAGAAAAATATTTCCCCACGACTCACGCAGATTCAGTTCAGGTTTAGTTCATGACACTGGTCCTGATAGTATGGTCTGGAGAAAAACAGCATTAGCAATTTGAAGTTATGCCTTTGTGGTCTAATAACACAGTTTTTATTATTTTATTTCAGGATTTTTTAGCCTTCCTTTGTATTTTGTCATTTTAAAGCTATCAACACAGATAAATTTTGAAAAGCCTTTTTTCAGAAACATGCACTGCTCATATCTGCCATTTTTATATGAGATAAATGCATTTTCTATTAGCTTTTAACATTTTAATCTAATTGTAAATGATTATATTATTATTGTTTTTTACAGACTTAGAATACTGAACAGATTTGCTGGTCACAACAGACTGACAAACAGCTTCTTACCCAGACATGTAGACTCATTTTGTCAGGGTTCCTGGGTCGGTGACCCAGCGTTTTCAGTTCATGTTCTGTTTTCACCACTCCTGCCATTTCCTGTTTCATTATGTTCAGCTGTGTATTCGCCTGTGTCCAATTATCGTCATCATCCAGTCTGTGTATTTAAGTTCCTCAGTTTTACCACTTCTCTGTCGTGTCATTGATGTTCTCGTGAGGTTGTGTTGTCGTTTCCGCCCGCGTTCAGTCCTTCAGTCATTCAGCCAGTCATCCAGCCAGCCAGCCATTGCCTACCTCTGTCTGTTTGTTCACTCCATCGGCAATAAACACCAACCTTCACCTACCTACCTGTGAGTCCAGCGTTTGGGTCCTCCTTCTCTCATCCGCGACACAAATCCTGACACATTTACACACATCCCTCCCTTCGCTGAATTGCTGATAACACACTTAGCACTTTACATTCACTTTGCATCCAGGAATGCAAAGTGCAAACTGAAAACTGAAATACACTATAGGGACAAAAGTTCTGCTCCACCTAAACATTATTCCTACAGGAACTGCTTATGACATAGAAACCCACCTCAACAGTTTTCATGAAGATGTTAATAAAAGAACAATTCTTATGATTATTAAGGGTTATTATTGATAAGCAAGATTTGGTGACTTTTACACTCTATGCACCTCGGCGACTCCACTCTGTCTGGCACTTTGTGACGGAGGAAGAAATTTCACAAAGCACTTGGAGCAACCGTGGCATCCTATTACAGTACCATGCTCAGTGAGCTCTTGAGATTGAACCATGTGAAGGAAAAACTGCCTGGCCAAGCAATGAAAACACCTGAATACAAAGATGAAGACTCTGTACTTTTATCCATATTATCCATATAGTTTAGCCATTTAGACTGAACTTCTATCACTATCCAAACTAACAAATCCGCTGTATACATAAGTGCCCCATATATATATATATATATATATATATATATATATATATATATATATATATATATATATATATATGTGTGTGTGTGTGTGTGTGTGTGTGTGTGTGTGTGTACGTGCATGCATGTATATGTGTAAACAAAGTTACATTCTGTAATTACAATAGCACTGAGGTCTTTCAGCAAAACCATCAGAAACCACAGTAGAGCAAACAGACAGCACGGCTGCACATCAGTTCTAGCAATCATACATCCATTATCCATGTATAAAAACACAACTTGTTTTAAAAAAGAACAGAGAGGCGAAACACCGGAGTAGGGACTTACCTCTGTTGCTGACTAGAAAGCAAATGATGTCCCAGAACAGGAAAATGAAACTTTAAAAATGAAACTCTAAAAAAAAGAAGAATACAAAGATGAAAACTCGGTACTTTTATCTATATTATCCATATAGTTTAGCCGTTTAGACTGAACTGCTATCACTATCCAAATAAGCAAATCCGCTGTATACATATATGTCCCCTATATATAGATGTGTGTGGGTGTGTGAGAACGGAGAGTTGAAACACAGGAATAGGGACATGATGTCCCAGAACAGGAAAATGAAACTTAACTTTTCAGTTACGCTGAAACAATAAACACTCTCAGCCGTTGAGGTGTGTACATTGATTTCCGGTAAAGACGGCAGGTTTTACAGGTAAAACGAATTAAACTGACATTTACAGTTGCTATCTATATATGGAGAGAAACCACAAAACGGCTGCATGTATGATATGATTTACAAATGTGTATAATTTTGAGACAATTTTCACACTGCCAGCATCGACGAGATCCGCAAACTTAAGCTGTGTTCATGTCCCAGTGTAAAACTGCAACATCTGATTTTCCTCTGTATACCTGCCTTTTGTTTATTCATTTATTCAAATAAAGTGATCGTCCCTTTTCTAAATACAGCAGAAAATGTGATTTACCAATTACAGACAGTACACACCAGCAATAATCTGCTGCTACATGCTGGATGATTGTCTGCTGGGAAAAGTCAATCAGGGCTCGGCTGCAGATGAAAAAACATTGGCGTCACATCACTGTGGATCATCCTCTGGAGTAAATATATGCTAACTAATCTTTGTATATTTTTAAATATAAATACAATCCAGGTAATGTGGAATAATACTGATGTTAATTGACCTTTTCCTAATTAAAGCAGGCTAACATTAATGTTAGCATGGTCAGGAGCTGTTCTGTTTATTTAGAAAAGAAACCTCTAATTTATTTGAGAAATACAGTGGAAACTAATATGTCTCAGTTTTACACTGATGCTGAACATTACATTTGTGCCTCAACTACACAGTAGGCCATGGATATTTCTCTCCATATCCATGTATGGGAGTATGTATAGGTTTCCAATAAATTGAGCAAAAGTCTCTTCATCTGAACAACCTCTGAACCATAATGTGTTTACTCCGACTTAATTTTTATGTAAAATGAACTGTTGTGACCAGTCAGAACTGGCCTATGATAACTTCATAATCTTGCCTTTTAGTTATTTATAAGTTAACTTATTAACTTGTTTAATAGTAATAGTAAAGGAGGGGCAAGATGTCTAGGCAGGTTTAAATTAATACAATTTATTTAGTTAGTTTTACATTTACCATATTGTTATTTTTTTAACTAAAGTAATGTTCTTGATCAATTACAGTCACAATCATTAAAAAAAAGAGTGACAAGAGTGAATATTGAATTCTTTGTTCACTTGGTCAGCACAAGGGAAGAAATGCAATGTCCATCCAGGAATGGACTTTGCATTCCTGTATGCAAAGTTCCAGGGATAAAACTGAAAAGTGAAATACACTATAGGGACAAACGTTCTGGTTCACCTACACATTATTCCTACAGGAACTGCTTGTGACATAGAAACCCACCTCAACAGTTTTCATGAAGATGTTAATAAAAGAAGAATTCTTATGATTATTAAGGGTTATTATTGATAAGCAAAATTTGGTGACTTTTACACTCTATGCACTTTGGCGACTCCACTCTGTCTGGCACTTTGTGGCGCAGGGAAGAAATTTCACATAGTAACTTGGAGCAACCGTGGCATCCTATTACAGTACCATGCTCAGTGAGCTCTTGAGATTGAACCATGTGAAGGAAAAACTGCCTGGCCAAATAATGAAAACACCTGAATACAAAGATGAAGACTCTGTGTACTTTTATCCATGTAGTTTAGCCATTTAGACTGAACTGCTATCACTATCCAAACTAACAAATCCGCTGTATACAAAAATGCCCCCTATATACATTTGCAAAAACCACCACCGCCTCGCCCCTGCGGGCGGTTTTATCTTTCAAGCTCGGGTCCTCTACCAGAGGCCTGGGAGCTTGAGGGTCCCTTGCAGTATCTTAGCTGTTCCCAGGACTGCGCTCTTCTGGACAGAGATCTCCGATGTTGTTCCCGGGATCTGCTGGAGCCACTCGCCTAGCTTGGGAGTCATCGCACCTAGTGCTCCGATTACCACGGGACCACCGTTACCTTCACCCTCCACATCCTCTCGAGCTCTTCTCTGAGCCCTTGGTATTTCTCCAGCTTCGTTCCTTCTTTCTGATGTTGCTGTCATTTGGAACCGCTACATCAATCACTACAGCCGTCTTCTTCTGTTTGTCTACCACCACTATGTCTGGTTGGTTAGCCACCACCATTTTGTCTGATTCATAATCAGAATCATAAGATTCTGAATTGACCTCATCTTCGTCCTCCTCCTCTGTGATCAAAATTGAGCGTCCAGGCGTGTCAACTGTTTACTTCTGCTGCTCATTTTGTAAAACAGGTGAGTATATCATATGCAGCTGCAGTGGGTGGAGTGAGTGGTCCTTGAGAACAGAAAAGGTTCTCATCAAAGTCATAACACCTGCATTCTCACTTCAATAAGGTGCGTGTGTGTTTTGTGGTGAAGTATGTCTGTCATGGCTACTGCACGGACTCAAGTGCAGACAGAGTTCTTTGCACACAAAACAAAGTTTTTACAATATGGAACACCTCAGGACTATATATGTACAGTGAGATAAGAGGGGTCCATGGCTCCAGGGAGAAGGGGTAATCACTGAGAAGTCTGTTAGATTATGCACCAATGAGTAAAACTGAAACTTGGCTTTAACTCGATATTTAACCAGCAAAATGAAAGTAGTATCAACCCTTTTCTCTGCAATATTATCAATCTTATCTTTTCTACTTTTATATAGAGAATTTTGCTTGACCCACCACACAATTTAGTTGCTAGTTTTAGTTAATTTAGTTGCTTCCATTTTGAAACCTCTTTCTTTTTTGTATAGCCAGCACAAAACAGAAATGCCAATGGAGACCAACCCACTCCACATTTTTCAATGACATGCTTTAACATAAAAAACAATGGTCCAAGGCATTTACATTCAAGAAACGTGAAAAACTGTTTCTGGCTATAATTCCCTTGCATCTTTTAAAATCTTAGACACAAAACTATTAGCAGCAATGGCCCCGTGCAAAATCTTCCATTGTAGATCACCTGACCTCTTATTCAAAGGGGTTTATAAAGACAACTTGTCTCTTTATATAGTATCTGTTCTTCCACTAAATTGCCTTTTATTTAACCCTTGAACAGACATTCTATATAACAGTTTTCCACTCAACATGTGAAAATCAGAGTCTATTTGCTTCACAAGCAGTGGTCCTGTCATGCCTGTAAAATTAATATTCAATCCCAATCCTGGAAGAGGATCTGCGTCATCAGGAATCTCCAATCCACTGGAATAATCCAACAGCATTTCCTTTTTAAATGAGGTTAACCTTCTAAGCCACGAGTCCAGAATACACCTCGGGATGCGGCTTGATTTCAATCCAACCAAAGATGCTGCTGCTTTTGTGTTCTGAAGGTCTGATCAAGCCACCTCCACATTTTGTCCTAGTTTGAGAACCTCTTTCTCAAGCACTCTTTTCATAAAAGCAAGTCCTGTTCCATCATGTGCATCCAGCCGGGCCCCAAACAGCAATGGTTCCTCTAGAAGGCAAAACAATGAAAACGTAGGTTCCAAACATAGGTTCCATTTTCCACGTGAAAATGGTCCAAGCTTTAAAAAGGCCTTTATAAAACCTGGGTATGCCATAAGAACATATCATATTACAGTCTAATAAAAACATTGAGGCACCCATGCCCAACTCTCCTATTCTTCTTAAAATAACACTAGTTACTGGTTTCCAGACAACATCTTCTACCTTTCCCATCTTCTGAATAAACTGCAACCTGAAAGCAGCTGCTCTCAAGGTGAACCAGCCCTTGTCCACCTTCCTCTTTGGGCAAAAAAAAGCACAGCCTGGGGTATCCAGTGTAAGTTATCCCCCAAAATTGGTCAACAAAGATTGAAGTTTACACAATAAGCCAGGGGTGGCTCCAGACAAGCTAATTGATGCCACAATACAGAAGCAACTAATGTATTTATAATCAGCACCCTCGCTCTATATAACATCTGGGGTAATAACCATCTCCACTTCCCTAATTTCCCCTCAACTTTCCCTGACACCCCTTCCCAGTTCTTGTTTACCGTGTCTCCCAAGTGCACACCCAGATACTTCAAACCACCTGGACGTTATGGGAGTCCAGCACGCCAATCTCCTACTGCAAGAGCCTCACTCTTAGCCAAATTTACTTGTGCAGCTGAAAACCAGCAAAAGTTTTCAACAATCATTCCTAACTTATTGACATCTTTTTGACTTCTAGTGTGGGGATCGGGGAGATATTTTGCTGCTATTGTTTATAATCATCATCATTACCATTGCATTAATAATTAATATTGATATTGCATTCAGATGTTTAAACATACTGGTATCATGTTAACCTTTATTACAGGTGCAGTTATAACCACTTTAAACTGTTGAGTTGAATTTATAATCTTAAATGCTTTTGAATGCTTTTTATAAGGTCAAACTCTGAGTACACTCTGTGGCAAAGTAGACAGGAAGTGCAGGCTTTTGAGCGTGCTTGTGAAAGTGAAACTAAAGCAGAATCTAAGTGTAAGTTACTTTGAGGAGCTGTTTGATGATGCTATGAATAACCAGGGTATTCAGTATTACTTCTTATTCATTTATATTTTTGATTAAGCTTTTAGTAGAGGGTTCTTGATTAAAACATTTATTCAATAGATTACATATACATAGTTTCAGTTAGGTTATTACACATATGAGAGTGGCTTCTGTCTCTCTGTCTGGTGAGACGTCAGGAGCTAGTCGGCGAGGTGAGGCAGAGTGCATTTGAGGTAATACACAGACACACACACACGCACACACACACCATAGTGAGGCTCATGTTTAGGTAAGAGTTCAAACCATAGCTTTGCAAAGCTTGCAATTTGTTGCAGAACTGCTGCTGATGCTCCAGACGATAAGCGGGCAGGACGAGCGACAGGAAGTCCCTGCCGTCGAGATGGAGACAATGTTCTTTTTAATTGTGTCACAAGTTGTCAACAGAACATTTGTGGTTTTAACTTATGCATGTATTGTATCGGATGACGCAAGAGGGGGCGTCAGTAAACATACCCTGATGCTATAAAATGATTGTCTTGTGTATTTTTGGGCGGAGATCTACAGCTGATGTTTGGCAGTGTACATCTCCCCACGCGTGTTCATTAAAAATCAGCGTTTGACTCCGCCGGACCAGCGTTGTTATTTGGATTTCCTCCTATATCCCTCCTTAATATTTGAACCCTAACACTAGCAAAAACAGTATTATCATCAGCATATGCAGATAGGTTAAAAGGCATGTTAAAACCTACTAAAATAATCCCAGCAATAGAACACCTAACATTATTTAACATTGGTTCAATAGACAGAGCATATAACATACCAGACATCAAACAACTTTGCCTGATACCTCTGGTTGCTTTAAAAGGTTTGCACAAACAACCGTTTATTTTCAGTACACTTTCAATGTCTTTGTGCAACACCATAATCTTGGCAATTAAGTCAGTGCTGAGACCAAACCTTTCCAACACACTCCAGAGGTAACGGTACTCAACTCTATCAAAAGCCTTTCCTTGGTCCAGAGAAATCAGACCAATATCACATCCCAATGAACTGGAGACCTCCAAAATATATCCAGTCATATATATAATTCTTTACTGCAGAAATTGCTATTAGTAAATTTAACTAATTTACTAATTTCAAGAAAGGTGTGTCAAAATTCCGGCGGAATGTTTGACCGCTCTTCTTTGCAGAACTGGTGCAGTTTATTAAAATTATTTGGTTTGTTGGCAAAGGACCAGGTTTTAAGCATGGTCTTGTTGTTGGCCACTGAAAGTCTCTGATTGAGGTGCAACTTGCTCAGAGTAATTTAACCAAATATCACTGGGAGTGTATGTATATATTTGATTCAGTGTGTATACTTTTCACCCTGTTTGGATTAGAGAAACTCCTGAAGAAATTCAAACTTGTACACCTAATTCTTTGTTTGTTTGTAAGTCATTAAAAATGTACAGTCATTCCACCCTGAAAACCCAAAATGACCGTTGTCCTGGGCTGACTTACTCAAAGACCCATTGCATGTCTTGATACTTATCAACCCCACAAACCTCAATTACTTAGCTAAGTAACTCATTAACCCTAGAACACTATCGCTATAAATAGTAACACAATCACTAATGCCGGGTGATTTTTACCCGATATAATATAACCAATAAAAAGTAATCAAATATATCAAAATATGACAACACATGACAAATTAGAGTGGTCTTCTTTTACTTTCAACTGTGCCATGTCTAACAAAATGAAAAAAAACCCTCCTAAAACAAAATAATGACTCTGGAAAGCTGGTCTTTGGTCCACCCATTCCTGGGAAATTTGAGACTTCCCTGGTGAAGGCACAGGCTCCTCGACACGCAAACAGCTGCAGGAGAGAGAAATCATGTAAATGTATTTGCCCGGGTGTAAATCACCCGGCGATAGTGTTCTAGGGTTACAGTTTTTTCTGAATGCTTAAACCCTAACTGTGATTCTTATAGCACAATTTCTAAAACTATCAATACTTATAGCAAAACCACTCACTGAGTTTGCAAAACTAAAAGCACAAACACTGCTTTGCACTCAGTTTGCCATTTTGTAAGACACACTTTGCAGAACTTTAAACACAACTCACTGCTTACACTCAATTACCAAATTTCCAACACACTCCTAGCAAAACTATACACATTTATGGCCATTATTTACACTATTTTGCCAACTGTCTGGCACACTTTCACATGTGAAAACTTTTTTAGATAATTAGTTCACTTTGCAATCAGCCTAAGCACTATGAATAAGCTACAGGTAAGCTCTGTGTGTGGAGTACAATGGAGGGAGCAGGAAGAGTGAGAAGTAGAGGAGGCCGAGGAAGAGGACGTGGAGGGGAAGAAGTAGGATGAAGAGGACGACAAGGACAAGGAGGAGCAAGAGGAGGACGAGGAGGGGGGAGAGGAGGACGAGGAGGGGGGAGAGGAGGGGGGAGAGGAAGGGTAAGAAGAGTAAGAAATAGAATTGCTGATGACATCAGAGCTACAATAGTGGACCATGTAATCAACCATGGAGTGACGCTGAGGGAAGCTGGCCAACGGGTTCAGCCTAACTCAAGCCGCTACACTGTAGCAAGCATCATAAGGACATTTTGAAATGACAGTTGGTTAGTACAGTCACTTTGCACTAAGACTTGTAGCACTGCCATGCTAATGAGAAACACAACAATAGCATAGATGTAAAAATACTGAAATTGTTACTTTACAGAATTGCTAGACGACCAGATGCTGGGGGCAGAGGAAGCATGTTCACTGCAGACCAAGAAACCCATATAGTCAATATGGTGATTGCAAATAATCCTATACTTGGAAATAAACACTTGTGTTTGTTTTGATGTGTGTGAATAAAAACCAGTACTTGAAATTTGGATCCCTCTATGCTTACGGATCTATGACAAAAGTATGAGCTCAAACTGACATGGCCTACCTTGTGCACAGAGAAAGCAAAAGTCAGATGTGTTTTGTATTCATACCATCAGTGTGCAGTTGCCGCATTGTGTGCTTAGTAGATGATAGCTTGTGTGTACTGTTTGATACGAAAACACCATTTTTACGAAGGTGTGAAGAGTTAATCTAGCTGTGTTCGCTTTTGCAAGAGAACTACAATGTTTTGATAATTGGGTGACAGGTTTTCTTATTTGTGTGTAGAGTTTTGCAAAAATAGCCAATAGTTACAAAAAATGTGCTTAAACAATCAGAAAAAACTGTAAATAACTAACTCACTAACCTAAGCTTTGTAACTTTGAAACTACCTCAACTATTGATATTTGTAAGTTTTATCACACATTTACAATGCTGATGTACAGCTGAAGAGTCTCTTGGTTTTTTGGGTATACAGTTAGACTTGCAATCAGTGATTGGTTTAGCTGTGGTGTAGGGTGGAGATGAGAAGAGTTTAAAGCAGGACGCAGAGGTAGACAAAGCAGACACAAACAGAAGCCTTTATTGCAAGATACAAGTACTCTCCAACCCACTATGTTGCTTACGTACATAGTGTTTATAATCTATCCATATACAAAACAGGTAAGTACATTACCTGGACGATGCTGTTAAAAGGCTACTTCTTACAACAATTACTACAGGTTGGGCAAGGTCCAAAGGAAACACTGTTTCATAACATTTGCATGGTTTACAGATAAAAAGCACCAATATTGTTTATTCACATTTTACAGAAGAAAATATCAGATATTTGTTTAATTACAAAAACAAAGTCAAACATGGTAATCAACAATACTAAAGGGAAACTGAGTATAGCTAAGAAAAAGTACAATGTATTAATGCAGCACACTTCTATGATTATGTAGCTTTTGTCAAAAGTAACATTCCTGCCAACAAACCTCCAACTAACGTGTGTCAGTTTGTGGATGTAAACACAGCAATCTTTTAATTTATTGTCTGCAATGTCAGCCTTACAGAAGCATTAATGCTCATTTTTTAAGTTCCTTTATTTTCAAAGTGTAATACTCTTCTTTTAATTTTAAAACCGTTAGTTGCATTTTTATTTCTTCCCTCTTTAGTTCATCAAGATCCACTGTATTCAAACCAGAGCTGCCCGAGGGCTTAGGTGACAGGGCCTCCATCATGTCCGCACTGCAAGTTAAAAAATGAAATGAGCCAGATTTTGTTAAATTTAACAAAACTATCTTGTTTTGAGAAAAGAAATCTAAATAGTGTAAGCAAAAGTTGTTTGGGTAAGATCTTTAAAACTAGCAAATGAATCTAACCTTTATGTGAAAATCTAAATTAAACACTAAAACAACAAATTTATTTTTGAAAATAGCTTGTTCAAGAAAGCGTAATATTCATCATAGGTTAAGATTTTTAATTAATTAGACATTTTAGACAGTTTTGTCTAATTAAAGGCATACAGCAGTCAAATTTGCTAGTTTTTTTTTTTTTTTTTCAAAAAAAAGTTCAGTTGTGATTGACTTTTCAGTTTTGTTTTTTTGTTTTGTTTTTAAGGACAGACATGACTGGGGGATAGGAAAGGGAGCAAGAAAGATGAAGGAAAAGAAAAACAGATGAGAAGAGGGACAGTGAGAAAGGGCACTTAAAAAGAGAAAGAAGAAAAAAAATCTCCTGGATCACCTGTTGATAGAAAAAGAAGAGAAAACAAGCAAAAAAAGAGAGCAACATAATAAACACAACACTGCATTAATCTAACTAAGTGTAAACAGCAGTAAATACTAAATACTGAATGTTGTTGTGCAGCACGTAGGACCAACAGCGCACAATGTGCTTTGAAGTAGCAGCCAAGAAAGGTGTCTATGTCTATGAACAGTGAACACCCGTGTGCACACCTGTGTTGATCAGCGCGCTTGTATTCAAAAGGTTTCCCCATGTAACAGTCTGCTAGAGGATGTACGAAGCCATATATGAGATGAGATGAGATAGCCTTTATTTGTCAGTTGCAGGTCTTTTGCCCGCAACCGAGATGACAGACCTTGCCGACCGTACATACATTACACAACATCACATTGGGGAGACAGGTCAGGCTAGGTAGCGAGGAAAAAACATCGAAATGTGTAACACAAAAGGATAATACAGGAATGGACAGATATCAACACACCATAGCACAATAAAACACAGACGAGCAACATGGGAAAGAGTTCCAGTGTGTACATCTGATCTGGGACCGCTGCAATCGTTCGACTGCGCCTCCAGCTGACCCGATGTCCACATCAGAGGGGAGGTAAGCGTTGGAGGTGGCGTTGGATCCGGGGTAGGGAGGGTGATGCGTCGGTGAGTGCTTATCAGTATCAGTATATGTATGTGTGTGCGTGTCCAGAGTTCAGCTGAGACAGTGTCCTTCGCCCTGCCAGGCTAAGTAAACAGTCTACCAGCCAACCCAGGTGGCCTTGCATGGGATGGGAAGGAACAGTCTCAACATAGTCGTTATCAGGGATTGTTTTGATCGGCTCCAGCCTTGAGCCCGCAGCTGGCGCCGGAGGGGTAGCCAGATTATGATAGCAATTGTCTTCCAACCAACTCATGAGAATTTCGAGCTGTTTCTTTTAGCACTCCGACACTGGTCCCTCCATCATCCGTTGGATAGCTGCGAGTTTTTCCATGATGTTATTTACCTTCGAATCCGAGATCTTGTCACTCTTTTGCTCACAGAGCAGATTCTGAGACCTCGCGACCACAGCCAACTGATCCGTGATGTATTCCAACTTCCGCCCATAGTTGTTGATTTGAGCGGATTCTTCCCTGATGTGTCCCAATATCCGCTCAGAGATGTTATTCTGAGTATTCACTGCAGCCATAATTGCCTCCAAGCTCTTGACCATGTCCCTGTCTGTGAGCCCTTTCTCAAAACCCGCACCTCGTCCCGTCAAGTCAATCTCAGCGGGCAGCTTTGTGGCGGTTTGGACAGCCGGTTCCGCTTTCTTAATTCTCTGATAAGCCAGGGCCAAGCCAGCTCCGATCAGCAAGAACCCTGTTATCATGGTTCCGAATAGGTAGATATCTTCAGCGTCCTCGATCGACAGTCCCGCCAGGCACACGATCCTCCATGTCTGCCACCCGTCCATCGCGTATCCGGCAGGGAAGGTCCCTCCAGGGCACTCTGGCTCTCCCGAGCCCAGACTTCTCATGGAGAAGAGGGTGTCAATAGCATTCAGAGACCAGTTGATCAAATCCATAGTTCTCTTTAGGTTTTAGATACAGACTGTGAGAGAGTGTTCCAGGGTTCCAGTGTTCCAGGGAGTGAAAGAAAAAAAACACAAGACTAGACAAGGACATAAGCAGGGAAGCAGGGAAGATAAGGGAGAGGAGAAAAAGTGCGTCCGCCTCCTCCGAGAGCCAAAGCTGCCCCGTCCCCCAGGGCATGAAGCAGACATGGAGGAGATCCAGGCTCCAGACATCCAGAGGCCCAAGAGTGCGAGAGCCCAAGGAGGACCACCGGAGGGGCATCCGTGCCACCCTCCTGGGAAGAGCTGAGGAGAGCCCCAGACGAGGTGTCACCCAGCAGCCACGGAGCAGAAGCCAGAGGGGACTGCACTGGTGTGCCCGCCGGCTCTGCCAGCAGCCAGCTGTGCCAGAGTGAACCGAGCCGCAGGCCCAGAGGCCGGAGGCCCGAGGGCCCCCTGCGCCCCGGAAGAAGCCTGACCGAGCAACAGGTGCCAGGCCCCGCCAAGTAGCCAGGTATGTACCAGTGAGCTGGTACATAACTGGCATACCACCAACGCACCGACCCCTGAGGGCATCAGCCACCAGCAGGGAGTGTGGTGAGGGGAGATAGGCCTCCTACTTTGGAGGGCCTGGGAGTTCCCAGAGAGGTGGAGTCCAAGACCCGACCTGACATATCCGGTTGTTCAGTCTGACGTCACTGGCCGTGTCTGGGCCTAAACTCCGCTGCAGGTCCATATATCAAACGATCACTGTGGCATTACTGAGAGTTGAAAAACTGTCTAAAGTCTTTCATCTTTAATAAAATGATCAGTGTTCTGCTCTACCAGGTGTAACAATTGAGTTTAACATCCAGGCATCCATGAAAATGGAATTTATGACATTTAACGGCGTTAGAAGTTAGCAGGAAGTTAGCTCGCTAGCTTCTATCTAAATACAATATAGCATGTCCTGACTGCGGGTTTTGGAAAAAATTCAAACGCACAGCTCTGCTATCACTTCCAACATAAATGAAGACAGAAAACTAAACAGCAGTGACGTTTGTAGGGTTACTGAAGTTTGGCTAGCTGGTATATAATGATGTGCTACGTGACTGCTAGCGACACAGCTATGTTAGCATAACATAAACAAGCTAACTTTTTTTCCACTCGATAAAAGTTAACGTGAGTGTTCTCGGTGGTCAGGAACAAATGTAATCGCATGGCAGGATGCTGTAAAAGGACTAAACTTAAGCCAGGAGAACAAGTGAGATAATTCATCCACAATACGAGGTTAGTCATTCATATACTGCTGCATGGGCTGTGCTGTAGTTACATCGTAAGGTTTTAAAAACTGAGCTTAAATAAATGATTAGCAGTAATAAAAGCCGAGGGAGGTCAACAGTGATCACTGACTGTTTTAGGAGCTTTTTGAGATTAAATAGAAGAAAATACAAAACATTAAACATGTTAACAACACAAAAGCCATATTAAACGCAGACTACTTTAGGCCCGGAAGTAGGATTCGTCACGTCATCACTGAACAACCGGATAGACACAGACAAGGTGCTGCTGCTGGAGAGCAGCAGGTGTTAGCACGGCCCCTCCCGAGAACCCTCAATGTCTACATGGATTTAAAATTGAGAGGTGGGCACCGGCGCCAGAGGTGGGCTTGAATACACAGAGCGTGCTCTGGACGTCGTTAACGTGCCACCCTCACAGCCCTATATGTATGTGTAATGAGAGTGTGAGTAATGTGGATGTCTAAGTTGTGGAATAAAATTAAAAAAATGAGACACAGGTGGCCAGAAGGGGACAGGGCGGGGGGGCACCTTCACCCTGGTGACACACCTGCACCCCAAGGCCCTACTTGTGTGGGTGGGTGTGGTGGAGCGGGAAGAGGGAGGCAGTCGGGGGTGGGGAGGAAAAGAAGGTAGGGGCCCAAGCCCCCACGCCTGCCTTGGATCCACTCAGGGGCAGCCAGGCTACCAGGCCAGTAACCTACCGCCAGCACAGACCCTCCCCCAGCCCTGCTGTACGCAGCCACGAGGAAAACACCCTCTAAGAGCAATCAGAGCCACTAACCAGGTTATGACCACAACCCCCGGGTTAAGCCCTCCAGGGATAACGTCCCTAGGGATTCTTCAAACGCCCTAAGCCCGTCCCAACCTCCACATCAACCATAATAGCGAAGGCGGGACCAAACCACAACCCCCTACCCCCGCTAGGTGATGGAACCGATCAAAGGAGCCCAGAGGGATTGATCTAATGTGGTGGCAGAGGCTGTATCGAGACTAATATGATCTATTAGATGGTTTCTGTATTGGCTAGAATAAAGATTATTTTTATTTTTCCAGTTCATGAGGACCGTTTTCTTGGCAATGCATAGGGCAGTAAAAACCATGTGGACTGTATTAGTTTCTGTAGTGACATCATCCAATTTGCCCAACAAGCACACTAAAGGGGAGGTTGGAATTTTACATTTCAGACACTTTGAGAAGTCTTCACATATCCCGTGCCAAAACTTCTGAACTGGTGGACAGAACCAAAGAGCGTGGATGTAAGTGTTTGGTGTATTGCCTTGACAGTGTGAGCAGTTGTTGAAAGATGTAAAGCCCATCTGGAACATCCGATGACCTGTTTAGTGCACTCTGTGTAGTATTTTGTATTGTATTAATTGCAGACTGGGATTTCTATTCAATTTGAAGGTTTTTAAGCATACCTGAGACCAGAAGTTTTGGTCTAAGCTGACTGATAAATCTGCTTCCCACTTTGCAAAAGGAAGGGATATTGATTCATCTATTTTAGAAAGTGTTCTGTATATTTTAGACAATAATTTGCTAGTTTTAAGAATTCTACCAAAACAACGTTTACTTACCCTATTGGCAGATTTTTTCTCTCTCAAAACTAGACAGTTTGGTCAGATTTAAGAATATTTGGCTAATTTCAAGTAGAGTTGGTTTTGCAGTGTGAGAAATAAATGCCATAGAAACAAAACCTTTAAAGACTGTGTGAATAAATTCAAAATATTTGCCTAAACGATATGACAGCTTTATCTTACCCCCCTTCTGGCCTCATGGATTGTAAATCAGCTACTTTGTGGCCAGAGCAGTGAACAGCTTTATGCTCTTGCTGATCTGACACAGCCAGAGGTTCACAGGAAGGACCTGTGATTAGAAAACATATTGGGGAAAAGAAGACCAGAAAAGATCAAAAGAAATAATAAAAAATAAAACAAATGCATGAAATTGGATTTTTTTTCTCTTCTAAATAAAAGCAGAAAAAAATCATGCTAGTGATTTTGGTTTTTGAACAACTCACTCGGTTTGTCTTCAGGTTCTTTCTTAACATTTTGCAGTTTGATTGCTGTGTTCTTTGCCACATCTCTGTTATTTCCACTGACTTCAGATCTTGGCATCTCAGGATGATGTCTAGTCTTCTGTTTCTGTCAAGAGATGTATTCTAAAGTCACTTCTTCAGCTGAGAGTCAGAGAGTGGAAACACGCACGCTGCAGTTTTTACTTGCAAGGGCAGTCACAGAGCGCTCGCACCTGAGAGTGTGGCTCAAGGACTCGCGCTAGGTCACTGCTCTGGTCTTTATTTATATGCAAAGGTAATACAACAGTGCATATAGTGAATACGCTTGCAGGAATGTTGTGCGTATGTGGGTGTGTGTGTGAGCGGGGAAGCGGCCCCTCTTCCTGGTAGGGAGTGAAACTGCTTGTTCAGCTCTTATTATTGCTTGGGGAAGAAATTGATAAAGAGAACAGAACAAGTCTTGTAGTGAACAACAGTCTAAGTCATCAAAAGGTCATCATGCAGTATTCTATCATATGCAAACTTATATCATTAAAAGTTTATACTGACTACTAAGTACAATTCTCCATTGACATTCCCTCCTGTTTGTCACGTATAACTTTTGAGTGAGATATCAGTATGTAACATCTTGTTGTACATTTTCTGTCACATCATCATTAATCACACAAAGTCCTCATGTTCCAACAGGTTGGGGTCATCATCATCATCATTTGTCACGGCTATGTATGCAGCAACAGTGGAAACAATTATGCAGTTAATCATGAGTTTTAGACATGGCAGTATACATGTTACAAAAACACAAAATAAAAGTAAAAATACTCCAACTCCAATAGTCTTTTTAGTACCTGTAGCCAGGAGCCAGTGTAAAGCCAAGAAAACCAGTCACTTGTATCGCTTACATAGTCCTGATTTTGGGCCTGCTGGATCTGTCTCAAGGCGTTCAGGGCGTCAGTCATGTTTGATGAGTGTACATTGTCTGGTATGTAAGTGCAGCAGGTGTTGTTGAAGAGGACGCAAAGTCCCCCTTTCTCTGCTAGTATCATGTCCAGAGCTACTCGATGTTGCATTACTGTGATCCGTAATGCATTGATTTCCTGGTTCTGCTGTTCATTGATTTTGCACGAAGCGTTCAGGAAAAGTCCAAAACGGTAGTCCAGAGTTTCAATCCTCAGCATGTTTTTTCCGGTTCCCACCCAGGGGAACAATGAATGGAGTACTTTCTGTCCGGTAGTCCACATTTTGAATTCCTTGGGTATGTCGCTTCCCCATATTGGGTCATGTGGCTGAATTTTGGGGAACGTTGATCTTCTTTTCCGGCGTACTGTAGAAGTGGTGTTTACTGCAGTCATCCTGAAAGTGTGGTCTGACAGGAAAATGGGAGCACATGTTCCTGTCCAGCCTGGGGGCAGTATGAAATACGCCCGTTGTCCACATAGCCAGGCCATTCCTTGCACCCAGTACGTGCCATTAGATGGTCCAGTCGTGTTCACAGGGGCACCTTCTCCTCCTCCAGTGGTCCGGTTGCAGTTAGTGGTGTTTCCAAGTGGCCTGTTACCTTTGTTTTGTTTATAGCACATGGAGTGGTTCTTCCCTGGGGTTTTTGTTCAAGAACACTGGGAAATGGATGGATGTATTCCGGTTTGTCACATTGATGTTGATCCAGAAAAGTTGATCACATGCTCCTTTATCAAGTCCAATGTCTTCAATGGTGATTTTCTTGTATTGTAACCCTCCTAGAAGGTTGACGTGAAGCGTGTAAATAATAGATGGGTTTGTCTCGTCGATGGGATTTGGCTGTGTTGGAATCCAATGCCAGCGAAGCTAGCGGCACACTTGGCTTGAGTGTTGTTCATGTATTTACCATATAGTGTGGGGTGTGTCGATGTGCTGGGCATATGAGAACAGACATAACAGTCTGTATTTTCCGGTTCTGCCCTGGTCCTGTCGTGGATGTAGCGGTACCAGGCATTATTCATCCAAGGGTGGATGTTGTCTTGTGTCATGTCTCTTAGGTGGGAGTTGTCATGTATCCATCTTTTCTGTCTGCCTAGTGGTTCAGCTGTTTCCGGCATCAGCTGGGGGCCTGTAAGGGTAAGCATCGTAGTCAAGGTAACCAAGAAGGTCCACCTTCCCATGGCTGTGTACAGGTCCGTCACACCCTACTGCTTGGTTACCCTAGAGTTGGCCAATGGCTGGAGGTGGAAGTGCGAGCAATGCTCAATCAGCACTTCACCCCCACCACTGAAGCAACCAGGTGAGGGTGAAACTTTCCCTTACTGGTTGATTTCTGTGAAGGAAGTGGAATCCTCTGGGACCTCAACCTTTTTGCAGTGGCTCTGATGTATCCAGGAGGGTCTCTTTGCTATTTTGCAGGCAGTTGGAGTAGTCAGAAGCACTTGGTATGGACCACAGGACTCGGACAAGGATCCAATCACCTGGCTTCAACTTGCAAGAAATAGGTAAAGAAGAGTATTGCGGCAGTTTATTGTTCAAAACAACTTCTCTGTTTGTCAACAGTTGAGTCATCCAATCTGCCAGAGTGGTTTCACGGATTGATTTATCTAGTGGCTCACTAATAACTGGTAGTGGAAAAGGTCGCCCATGTATAATTTCAAATGGGGACAGTTTGTTATTTCCTTGTGTTATTCTCATCCACGTTTTGACTAGGCCTACACATTCTGGCCATGGTCTGCCAGTTTCTTCCATTGTTTTCCTGAGCCTTTGTTTTATAGTGCCATTTGTTCTCTCCACTAATCCTGCACTCTGTGGATGGTAGGCACAATGGTGTTTTAAACTGAAACCTAGTGCTTCAGATACTTTGCTGATCACATCATTTACAAAATGGGTTCCATTATCTGATCTAATCATATGTTGGAATGAAATGGTTGCATAGACACTTTGCAACTGAGATTGCGTCTGCTTTTTTCACTGGGTAGATTTCTGGCCATTTTGAAAAAACATCCATGATTACTAGAGTGTATTTTGAGCCCTGACACTCATTCAATTCAATGAAGTCCATGTGAATTGTATGAAATGGGTAAGGTGGTGTAGGAAAATGTCCTCTTTTTGGTCTTAAGTTACCTTGGGTATTGTGTTTTTGGCAGGTCATACATGTTCTCACATATTCTTTTGCTGAAGTTTCAAAATTTATAGTGTAAAATTGTCAGTTTATCATAGAGACCATCCCTCAGACCATCCCTCCTGATGAGGCATGGCTCAAACCATGGCTCACTAGAGCGGCTGTTTTGTGTAATGATTTGGGAAGAATGGGTTTTCCTGCTATTTTCATTATGTCATCAGTGTCTAGTGCTGCTCCGTGTTTCAGCCATTGTTTTTGTTCTTTAGGTGGTGCTGCTTTTTGTTCGTCCTGCAGTACACATGGTGGAATGGTGTGGTTTTCATCTGCTGTTAATAAGACTGTGGATGCTATGGCTGCTGCTTTTGCAGCTTTGTCAGCAAAATTGCTTCCCTTTGTAATTTCAGAGTCATCCTTCTGATGTGCTGAACATTTGCAAATTGCTAAATGTCGTATCACATAAGAAGTTTCCTCCCATGTAAACAGATGTGTGCCATGATAAAACCTTTCTCCACACACTAGAAATAAGAAACTAATTTCAACCCTCTGTTACATCTTATTTACTTATTTTATAATCCAGTCATTTTTCCAAAATCTAGTATCAATCAACTAATTTACATATCAGCTCATAATGCGCTAAGTTGACAGGTCAACAGAAATGCACGTTGAAAATATTATCACAAAAAAGAAATTTCCTTCATACAGTAAATTACTTGTGCTGCATCAATCAAGCAGAAAGCATCTCACAATTTATTGTATTACCAACTAAATTTATTGTCTGATTACTGCTTGGTCATACCAGACTCTCTCTCTGTCTTTATTTTTTCTTTGTTTTCACAAACGTTTCACCTATTGTCCTGCAAGCTGGAGAGTTAAATGTCAGCAGTGGATAAATTCAGCATTTGATAACAAAAACTCTGTTAAATTTTCCCTGCTTTAACACCAATGAGAGATATAGGCGCATGTATAGTGTGTGCTATAGTGTAAGAATAGAGAGAAAAACTCTGCAAGCATTATCTCATAGTGTTCACCAATAAAAAAACGAATGTTCATTCTTAACCCAAACAGCAGCAGCAATCGACCTTGATTTTAGTTATTTTTATTATTTTTGCTTAGTATTACTAGTTGGAGAAATGGCATGATACACATTTAGTGTTAAGGTAAATTAATATTCTGTTCCTCAGTTCTACCACAACAAGATGTACATCTACCAGCCCTCAGAAGTTGCAGCAAAGACGAAACCATGAATCCATCCAACAGCTCTTAATAGTAAAATGCATTTGTGCAAAAATACAACAGTAGTAATTCCAACCCTGACCACAAGACACATCATTTCCATTACAAGAGCAGCTTTGTTTGTTTGTTTTCAAAGACTGACCTTGAATGCCAAATCCTGCCGTACCTCCTCGTCTTTTTCTTCCCTCTTTGATTTTCATGCTTCACAGTCACACCTGAAAGTCTGGAGAGTAAGAAGAGGCTGTTACTCTCCAGAGTGGCTCTCAGGCAGAGGACAGCTGTGACCTGTCACTTATCTCCCTGAAGCTGAACAGTCCTTTATGTGCACACAGAAGCAGTTTAGGGTTCATTGTCTTGCTGAAGAGCACTTCAGCCAAGAAGAAGCCATGCACAGAGCCTCAAGGTGAAAACAATTCAACCTGACCTTTGATAATATTTGAAAAATACTGGTCATATCACCTAACATATTATTTGAAATCACAGATTTCAAGTAATAGACTATACAGCGCTTAAACACCACAGTATGATATGTCAGCAATAATTGATAAAAGAATAAAAAAGAAAGCTGAGGTGACCCATGTGCAATTTATGTTTAATATTTATTTCTAAAATATTTCTCTGTTGGAAAAAATATAAGCTTTAAAGTCTGTCACAAGGTGGCGACAAAGACATATCAAAGAAAAGGCTGTGGGGGAGGAACAATTCTTTCGGTTGCACAGAGAAAGGGGGACACACAAAAATGACGGACCGTTATGGCGACGAAACGTTATACAAAACAAGTGAAAGGTAAAATAACACGCGAGGTTTCCATTAAAGAGAGTTTCTCATCAAAGAGGTTTTACATTAAATTGTAAAAACTAATTGGTCGTTTAAAAGAAATAAACTGGGGAAGTCGGCAGTAGGCTGAGCTGACCAAAAAGTTCTTTATAGACAGGAACATTGACATTACAGATCTCCAAAAAAGCCAGTTTCAAAATACATTGTTAACTAAATATTGTACTGTTGGTAAAGAAGTGAAGAATTCCATTATTATATTTTGTTTTTAATCTTACAATTTCTAGGCTTGCCTGAAGCCTCAGCATCTGTCAGCATTTGCACATGTCAGCTCAGACCCACGAGCACAGCACTACAGCAAGGTGATACAGAGACGGGCTGCAGGACGCACCGACAGGACCAGAGTCAGGAATCAGCGCTATGCTGCCCTCAGGGCTCTGCAGAAGGGTAGGGGCAGCAGCAGTTAATGATGCAATACAGCCTTTTAAATTATGCCACCATGCAGCAATTGGGCAAAAAAGCTTTAGTCTTTGATAATGTCAACTGAGGTACTTTTCTCTCTAACTCGCCATCGGCCTGGTTTTGTTTTGTGTTTCTTTTTGTGCCATGCCTCCTCTTCTAGACGGCCAGTACTTCAGTGAAGAACAGATGCGAATGAGGGAGCCGCTGCTGTACGAACAGTATATTGGCCAGTACCTGACAGATGAAGAGGTGAGTCCTGTTTATCTTGCGTTTTATATGTGATTACAATTTTTGTATATTTCAGAGTATTTATCTAATTACCTTCACGAATGCTGCAGGTGCTACAACGCTCCCAGGAGGCCATGCTGGATAGTGCACAGGGGGGAGCCGGGGCAAGGTACAGGAGGACTTGCCAATCTGCTCCTCAACTCCTACCAGGAACGACTCATCCAAAATCGTCTGCAGGAGGAGCAGGAGAAGGAAGACGGCGCACTGGAGGAAGAAGAGGAGGACGACGACTACGGTCAGTCAGAGTTCGGGTTGAAGAAAAAACTTAACACTGAAGTTAAGCAAAAGAGAAAATTTAGGCTTTTTTCTTTTCTTCTTCTTTTCCCTCCATCTTTTCTTATTCTGCTCTGTGTTTCATACTGTAGATGACAGAGACCAGCAGCAGAAGGAATGGGAGCCGACCCGGAGGAGAAGGCTCTTCTCAGAGAGGAGTTCATCAGTCAGATGCACCAGCGTTTTCTAGATGGCAAAGACAAGGATTTCAACTATAGGTCAGTCACACAGCACACAGGAGCAGTTCAAAGGCTTCTTCATTGCGTTGTAGCCAACCTAAAGCTGCCTTTGACAGATCAAGTTCCTCAGACTATTAGTTTATGTTTGTAGGTGTTTGTAATATAAGATTTTCAAATTAGTAAGCAGGCTTTTTGAGAATGTTGCTGAAAAAAATAACTAGTTTTGTTATTAAAGCTTTGAGATGATCATTCCTCATAGATTAATCAGTTCACAGAATAACAGAACTCAGTAATCTACCAAAGTTATTTTTGCTACAGCTCAGCGCAGTTTAAAGGCAGTTCATGAGGTACAGACTACCTGTATTTTATTCATTTGTGTCCTGGATCACGATTTTCATCTGTCCAGACACATATATACAGATTTTTCTTTCCACAGTACTTTCCACATGTAAAATCATTTTATCAATACCAAATGCATTACATGGATATGTGCAGGCACTAAAAACAACTTGGTTGGTGTTAGGAATTAAAAGCTGCAGGGTTAAGTTTAGAAAACGATCACGGTTTGGCCTAAAATTCAACGCTCACTCGTTCTTTTGAATCTGTAGTTTTGTGGTTGTGGTTTGCCACTTTGTCTGGGCATGTTGTGTGACACATGCTCAAAGTGTGCTCCATACTGAAAATACAGTACTAACAACTGAACTTTTTCACAACTGTTTTCTGTTTCATATTGAGACTGTGCTGTACAAGCTGTTGTGAAATTACACATGTTAACACAAGTTAGTAAAGAGACTCCAGAGGAGGGAAAAAGTTACAAACTCTGAAGTTAAGTGGAAAATGAGAAAAATCCTACACTGTGGGCTTTGAAAGTGACTTAAGGTGTTTATGTGTTTGTGTTACAGGGAGGTGGATGAGAATCCAGACTATGACAACTTGGACATTGTCAACAGAGATGCAGAGGATAAATATTTTGATGACGATGATGACGAAGAAGAGGAAGAGGAGGAAGAAAATATGACAGAATAGTACCTGTGTTATTAATAACTGAATGAACTGTAAATATAAATGTACAAAAGAGTTTCCATTTTAGTTTGACACATGAACACAAACAAAAGATGTAATAAACATGTTTTTGGGTCTTTTGAAAATTTGTCTAAATATGACTTTCTTGTTCAAAACTCAACAGAAACAAACGAGGCATTTTGCTGTGTTACTAATTATGATACATTTCAGCATTAAATTTGTCTCAAAACACACGGGACGTGATCTGTGCGTATCAGGTGATTTGTCCACATGTGTTTTAGGCTTTGTGAGTGAGTGAGAGCGATGGTACATGTAGCTTTAGACATTTGCACACGTAGTCGTGAAGCTCAACCGAATAAATTGTGCGTAAATAATCAGTATTTATTTAGGTTTAGATGTACGCGTGTCAGATTGCTTTGTATTTAAGTGTGGATTGAAACATGAGTGAGTCTTCAAAAGTTACAAATCATCGTACACATTTATAAATCTGGACTGAAAATGAGTGAAAAAGCAGCCAATGTTGGCTGACTTTAAGAAAGCCTGGAGAACTTTTGCTCAAGGCCACTTCAAATAATTCAAGGAATGTATTTTTTCTTCTAATTACAATGCTGTTCCTTACAATGATTATTACAGGTTGGGCAAAGTCCAAAGAAAACACAGTTTGTAACATCTGCACATTTTACAGATAAAAAGCATCAATGTTGTTTATTCAGAATTTCAAGAAGAAAATATCAGATGTATGTGGAATTATTAAAACAAAGTAAAACACGGTAATCAGCAGTGTGAAAGGAAAACTCAGTATAGCAAAGAAAAAGTACAGTTTTATGATTTTGTTGCTTTTCTCAAAAGTAACAATTAACCAAAGAAACCTCCAAATAACACCTGTCATTTGTGGACATACCGCAGCAATTTTTCAACGTCAGCTTTACAGAAGAATTAATCTTCATTTTTTAAGTTCTTTTATTATCAAAGTGTATAACTCTTCTTGTAATTTTAAAACCTTTAGTTGCAATTTTAGTTTTTCCCTCTTCAGTTGATCAAGGTCCGTTGTATTCAAACCACAGCTGGCTGAGGGCCCAGGCGACAAAGCCTCTGACACGTGCGAGAAATTAATGCCGACAGAGGTTTGAGTTGCTTGAGATGAGCTGTGGAAAAAATTAAACTTTTAAGAGGAATATTAGGAATATTGGGCTTATTTCAAGTAGAGCTGTTTTTGCAAAAATAAATGCGGTTAAAAAAAACTTTTAAGACTGTGAATAAATTAAAAATCTTTGCCTAAATGATATGACCGCTACATCTTACCTCCTCTCTGGCCTCATGGATTGTAATTCAGCTACACTGTGGCCAGAGCAGGGGACCTCTTTATGTTCACACTCATCTGATGCAGCCAGAGGTTCACAGGAAGGACCTGTACATTTAGAAAACATTGGGGGGGAAAAGGACCATGAAAAGATTAAAAATAATAATAGAAAATAAATAAATACTTGAACTTGGATTTTTTTCTCTTAAAAAAAAAAACGCAGAAAAAAATCATGCTAGTGATTTCGGTTTTTGAACAACTCACTCATTTCCTCTTCCGGTTTTTCCTCCACATTCTGCTGTTTGATTGGGGTGTTTCTTTCCAAATCTCTGATTTTTACAGTGACTTCAGATTTTGGCATGTTAGGAGGATCTTCTCCTTTTGGTTCTTTCTCATTCTCACAGTTTGCTGACTGTCCATCTCCTCTGTCTGCTGAGCCTTCTTTACAAAAGACAAAATGTTACCAAAAAGTGAAATTAATACACACACAAATAAAGTATTTACTATTTTCCATTAGGAGAATTGTGGGAAATATCACCTTTAATAACACACTGGTCAGTGTGGTTAGAGGCAACAGTGGGTACAGCTTCAGATTCCATCCCTCCCATTTCCATTTCATCTTCCTCTTCTTCATTCCCAGTATCTTCTGAGTTTACAACTTTGCTTTCATGTCCAGACCCGACCTTCTCTTCAGCTCTCTGCTCTTTTTTTACTGCCAGCTCCCCTCTGCTTAGAAACTGGTCCTTATCTTCAACAATATCTCCCTCAGTTTCTTCTGCAGGCTGTAATTCTGCTTCTTGATAGGGATAACAATGCATTAGATTTATGTATATACACTTTATAATTATTTGTAATTACTATTAGTAGAATCAAATAATTTCTCAAAATAGTTTTCAAGTTAGCAGCACTCAAACTGTGTGGTCTTCTGCTATTGTAGTTCATCTGTTTCAGGGTTTGGTGTTCAGAGATGCTCTTGTGTACCCTGGTTGCAGTTAGTCATTATTTGAGTTACTGTTACTGTGTTTCTATCAGCACAAAGCAATCTGGTCATTTTTCTTTGACCTCATTTTACACCAGAGAACTGCTGCTCACTTGATATTTTCTCTTTTTAGGACCATTCCCTGTAAACTCTACAGATGATTGTTTGGGAAAATCCAAGTATATCAGCAGTTTCTGAAATATTCAAACCGGTGTAACTGGCACCCACAGCCATGCCATGTTCAAAGTCACTTCCAGTTGTGGTCATGCACTGATTATGGCCATGAATGTACGGAAGAGGATTAGGACCACCGGAGGAAAAAAAAAAAAAGTGGGCACGTCTTTTTTTCTTCTTTTCCAGAATTCTGAGAAAAAAGGTCAGAATTCTGACTTTAATCTCAGAATTCTGAGTTTTTCTCAGAATTCTGAGTTAAATCTCAGAATTCTGACTTTTTTCTCAGAAGAGATAGTAGAAATCTCTTCTAGAAAAACACTGACAAAATAAGAAAGCCAAAACACATACAACTGCTTTTGTTTTTTGAAGAACTCACTCAGTAGCACTTTCAGCACAGTTTGTATTGGTACATCTCTGGTATTTCCATTAACTTCAGATCTCGACATATTAAGAGGATCTTCTCTGTTTTGTTCTTTCTCATTCCCACAGTGCGTTAAATGCCCGTCTTCTCTGTCCTCCATCCTTGCATCTTTGCAAAAGTCAACATGTCAATTAATCAAATATATGAAAAAATGCACAGTGGCTATTAAATGTTTATTTAATGTTAAACTCTCTTAATACCAGAGTTTAAGGCACTGGATTCAATCAAACTGAAGACACTGGATTCAGTTTTATTCACTATTCCCAAAGATGTGGAAGCTTCCTGTTCTTTTCTTTCACTGCTTTGTGGTAACTGGTCTTCACTGCCTTCCCATCACTCCCATTGATGGATAGGTCATGTATGTGTGAGGGAGCAATGAGCGTCATTGCTGCAGTGGCTGTGTTAACTTTTGCTGAGCTGCTGCACTCTTCTGGAAGATCCATCCACTTGGAGTGACAAGCACCTGTTCCCTGAAGCAAAATTAAACATTTAAATTAGATTTACATTTACAACACCAGATATTCATTTTAAAAGGACACGGGTCTACAACCAAAAAACTGCATAAGATTTTTTGACTGTTTCTTATAGATTTTTACTCACTGAAATCTGGAAAAATATTTTAAAAATTCCATCAAGTCCAGTTTTCTTGCAAAACTCATGTTTTTAGTTTAATTACATACATTTCTCTTTTAAACTGAAATCTGGTATTCTATACTTGAGTAAAAAACCCATATCTAATAATGATTTCTTACAGTAATTTAAAATTTCTAAGAGCGAGACTCAAGAGAAATACAAATAGAAAATGCGAGGAGTTGAGGGTGGTCAGTGGGGGAAGGGGGGATACAGTGGGTTTGGCGGTGTGAGGAGCTCGGATGATTCATTTCAGTTCAATTTTATTTATATAGCGCCAAATCACAACAAAAGTCACCTCAAGGCGCTTCATAGTACAGAGAAAAACCCAACAATCATATGACCCCTATGAGCAAGCACTTTGGCGACAATGGGAAGGAAAAACTCCCTTTTAACAGGAAGAAACCTCCGGCAGAACCAGGCTCAGGGAGGGGCGGCCATCTGCTGCGACCAGTTGGGGTGAGAGAAGGAAAACAGAAGGAATAGGATGATCATGTCCCAACAGGTTTATTTTGTTCATAACGAAAGGTAAGGAATCTCACTGTTTTGTTTTGCTCTCTGGTATTAGGAATGAGTATAAGCAAGCCTGCTATCAGATTTGTTCATTTTTCACCATGCTAAATAAGTTCAGAATTTTCTTTGCTGTATAAGCCACACTCAGTTTACATCCTGCATTCAATCTGGACCATGCACATGTTTTAGTTCTGTATTATGGCTCCAAGAGGTTGTGTAATTTCTCCAGACAACTTTTGTTTTATTTGTGGTGAATAAACTATTAACAAAGGAACACAAGTGATTTTGTGAAGAAAGTTTATTTTGCTTACTTCAAGTTGAAACTTGGGAATCAAGACAAACCATGTGCTCCTCACAAGGTGTGTAGAAGATGTAGGGAAGATCTTTTTTGGTGGTTTAAGAGTAAGAAAAACTCATTTCCTTTTGGCATTCCTATGATGTGGTGTGAACTGCAAAACCACACTACTGATTGCTATTTCTTTTCGGTAGATTTAAGAGGCTTTAATACTAAAAATAAAAAGAACATATCTTACTCAAATTTTAGTTCAGCTATTTGTCCAGTGCCTCATACCTCAGAAATACCAGTTCTACACCCACCTTCAAGTTAGATGATATCCGGAGTGATTCTGAGGACAGAGACACATTACCTCACCAGGACGAATCTAGCTCAGTTTTTTCTGTTGATGAGGGACCCCAGCCATTTTTTCACAGTGAGCTTATTGATCTAGTCAGAGATTTAGGCCCTTCCAAAGATGGAGCCGAATTGTTGGGTCAAGACTCTTTATGTTTTGCAAAAAAACTGTATGTGATGGAGGAAAATTGAGATCATTTTGGATTCAGCACCCTAAAAAACACACCAGTGTTTAAGATTAAACAATGGAAAACTCGCATTTGCTGTTTTCAGTGTTTCTTTTAATTGCTGTATGATCTTGTATGATGGTAAAAGACTGTGAAATACTGAAAACTAGAATTTTGAGTGGTATAGAGTGGCACTGGTCCCAAGTTATATATTACTCTTCTGTTTTAAAGAAATCCAAACCAGTTTGAAAAGGATCTGTTTGGCAAAGGGATCATTTTCCAGCATGACAATGATCCCAAACACACTGCCAGGGCAGTAAAAGCAGGCCTGAATAGAAATGGATGGATTGGCCTCAACACACCCCGGACATCAACATTATTGAAGCAGTACATCTTGAGAGAGAACTGAACAAAAAGCAGCCATCATCCAAAGAAAAGCTTTGACTGTCCTTCAAGAAGCCTGGAGAACTATTCCTGAAGACGACTTAAAGAAATGACAAGAAAGCTGCCTAAGAGTTGAATTGTGTTGAAGGATAAAGGTGGGCCATACCAAATATATATATATATATATACTTTTGTGTCGCGTTAATCGTGATGATCCACGTTAACACTGACAGCCGTAATTTTAGATAAATAAAATTTCCAAGTTTCAGCAATTAATGCATTATTTTTTTATGGTTGTATTGGTGATATCAAGTTTAAATGATAGGAAAAAAGGAAATGAAACTTTGATGGAATTAAAATACAGGGAGTGCAGAATTATTAGGCAAGTTGTATTTTTGAAGAATAATTTTATTACTGAACAACAACCACGTTCTCAATGAACCCAAAAAACACATTAATATCAAAGCTGAATGTTTTTGGAAGTAGTTTTTAGTTTGTTTTTAGTTTTAGCTATTTTAGGGGATATCTGTGTGTGCAGGTGACTATTACTGTGCATAATTATTAGGCAACTTAACAAAAACAAATATATACCCATTTCAATTATTTATTTTACCAGTGAAACCAATATAACATCTCCACATTCACAAATATACATTTCTGACATTCAAAACAAAACAAAAACAAATCAGTGACCAATATAGCCACCTTTCTTTGCAAGGACACTCAAAAGCCTGCCATCCATGGATTCTGTCAGTGTTTTGATCTGTTCACCATCAACATTGCGTGCAGCAGCAACCACAGCCTCCCAGACACTGTTCAGAGAGGTGTACTGTTTTCCCTCCTTGTAAATCTCACATTTGATGATGGACCACAGGTTCTCAATGGGGTTCAGATCAGGTGAACAAGGAGGCCATGTCATTAGTTTTTCTTCTTTTATACCCTTTCTTGCCAGCCACGCTGTGGAGTACTTGGACGCGTGTGATGGAGCATTGTCCTGCATGAAAATCATGTTTTTCTTGAAGGATGCAGACTTCTTCCTGTACCACTGCTTGAAGAAGGTGTCTTCCAGAAACTGGCAGTAGGACTGGGAGTTGAGCTTGACTTCATCCTCAACCGAAAAAGGCCCCACAAGCTCATCTTTGATGATACCAGCCCAAACCAGTACTCCACCTCCACCTTGCTGGCGTCTGAGTCGGACTGGAGCTCTCTGCCCTTTACCAATCCAGCCACGGGCCCATCCATCTGGCCCATCAAGACTCACTCTCATTTCATCAGTCCATAAAACCTTAGAAAAATCAGTCTTGAGATATTTCTTGGCCCAATTTTGACGTTTCAGCTTGTGTGTCTTGTTCAGTGGTGGTCATCTTTCAGCCTTTCTTACCTTGGCCATGTCTCTGAGTATTGCACACCTTGTGCTTTTGGGCACTCCAGTGATGTTGCAGCTCTGAAATATGGCCAAACTGGTGGCAAGTGGCATCTTGGCAGCTGCACGCTTGACTTTTCTCAGTTCATGGGCAGTTATTTTGCGCCTTGTTTTTCCACACACTTCTTGCGACCCTGTTGACTATTTTGAATGAAACGCTTGATTGTTCGATGATCACGCTTCAGAAGCTTTGCAATTTTAAGACTGCTGCATGCCTCTGCAAGATATCTCACTATTTTTGACTTTTCTGAGCCTGTCAAGTCCTTCTTTTGACCCATTTTGCCAAAGGAAAGGAAGTTGCCTAATAATTATGCACACCTGATATAGGGTGTTGATGTCATTAGACCACACCCCTTCTCATTACAGAGATGCACATCACCTAATATGCTTAATTGGTAGTAGGCTTTCGAGCCTATACAGCTTGGAGTAAGACAACATGCATGAAGAGGATGATGTGGACAAAATACTCATTTGCCTAATAATTCTGCACTCCCTGTAGTTACTAGTAGAGTAACCAGTGATTTGTAGTATTACGTTTTTACATTGAAATTCTGACCTGATGATATGGCCTGATTGAAAAATAAGGGTAATCTTATGTCATTAACATTCACATGAGGACCAAAAATACCAGACAGTAAAGTGTATTAAAATAAAATAAAATAAAAAAAAGATATATATATTTACCTGTCTTCCATCAAAACATCTCTTGAGAATAATTCTTAGTTCTTTCCCCCTGAATAGATGTTTCATTGCTGTTGAAATTGTATGTTTTGTTGTCCTCTCTGAAAAAAGAAGAGTGATTTTCATACACAGACACTTTTTGTTAGGATGGTTACATGTCAAGAGGAAATAACATCATTTAATAAATAACACTCTTGTCAGTATGTTTAGGGGCAACAGCAGACACAGTCTTATCTTCTATTTCTCCCTCTGCCTGTTTCTCTTCATCTTCTTCACTCCCAGCATTTTCAGCTTCCTCTCTCTCTCTGCTCTGTTTCCACTAGCATTTCCTCACTGTTTGAAAGCTGGTCTTTACCTTCAGCATTATCATCTTCAGTTTCTTCAGAGTTGGATGATTGTATTTCCTTTTGATTCAAGGTTCAAGAAAAATGACCTTTAATTATCATTCTCAGTGTTGTTTTAATTCATTTTGAAAATCAGAATTACAGTACTCTCATGCTCAGTTACCGTTCTAGTCTTGGATCTTCCTTTTCTGTATCCCTTAGTTTTTAGGTAACGTTTCTGTGAAAAGTTAGTTTGACAGTTTATTTAGTGAAATCTGATTTTCTTTGATTAATAGAAATGCAAAGAAAAAAAAAGTACCTTAATCCAATACTCCAGAGGTTGATCATCATAGAAAATAGTTGCTTTCCATTTTTTACACAATCTTTTCCCTGCAAGTTTCTCAAACCTAGAGGGCTTACACCATTTGCCTTCATACACAATACACGCCTTACCTAAATTGATCATCCAAACACACAGGAAAATTGAAATGACAGTAGAAAAGAACACTTAAAAATAAAGTTAACTTCTGACAAGTTAACATTTGATCCTCTTTAAAACAGTGCACATTGTTTAAATTGTAGATTTGAACAACAAAAGGAAAATGCTTTCTCTTTATTTTTTTCTCAATTCTTAAAGATGTTCAAAACATTCGCACCTGATCTGCAATCCAATCCAAGGTTTAGAGATTTTTTTTTAATGTAGGTTTGTATTTACTTTTCCCAAATGACTGATGGGAAACCTTATTGCTATAAGGTTTCCCAGCTTTCATGAGATGGGGGGAAGGCAATTCAGAATCACCAATGCATAATCTATCATGCATTGATTCAGCTGGAGAGAAACTGATGACTACAGATCATTGAAGTCAAGTTCCATTTTTTTATATACATGATTTTTATTTGTGGGCACAGTTTCAAAGAGTATAAAGTGTTTTCTTGTTTAATGGTTTCCATGAAATGTGCTTATGCTTCTCAGATAATTGTATTTACTTACCTTGTTCCAGCTTCTCACAATCAAGGATGCCCTCTGTGGTTCCACAGATTACAGGCAAAAGCTCTAAAATTACAACAACAACAACAACAACAACAATAATAATAATTTCCTATGATAAAATAATATGAATGTATTTTCATGCCATAAAATTAGAGAAACATATTCAAAAATCTAAAAAGATGTTCAGTGCTGCGTGACTAAGGACTTACGTTTTCCTTCTGTCCTCCAAGTTTTTTGATCCTCCTCCTCCTTCTCGTCTTCATCATCAGAAGGTTCATTATATTCAGCCTTCCATCTTTTCCTTAATCCACAGCCTTCTTGGTCTTCCCCTTCCGCAGATCTTTTCCTCTCCATTTATTTTTCAAAACTGAAAATATACTCTTCCTAAACAGATTTCAGGGTAATCATTGATTTGTGTCAAAAGGTCTTTCCACCCGAAACAACATTTGTGAGCCCTTACCCAAGCGATATGATCATAAAAAGAAATAGCACAACTGAATGTTGAATTCTTTGTTCGTCTTTTGTTGTGCGAGAGAAGAAAAATGTTTGCTGACCACCGCACAGATCTCAAGTTCAGCTCATACCGATACTAATAGTTTGGTCCTGAAAACAGTTCTCAGTATAAACATTTTGAGGTTTTGTCATTGTGGTCTGACGACAAAGTTTTCATGTTTTGTTTTATTTCAGTTTAGCCTTCATTTGACAAAACTCATTGTAACTTTCAAATCAGTCAATTAATCAGATAGATGACAGATAGATATGTCTTCTGTTTTTCAAAAAGATGCACAACACCATTGACTTTTTAAAATATATTGTAAATTTTATATATATTAAAATGTAATCTTCCATTACTTTTTAACATATCTGACTATATTTGAATTCCTTAGTGCAATATAATTGCGAATTAACTTAAAGAACACATCAGCTTGGATTAGCTGCTTTTTCAGTTGTTTTCAGTGCCATCCTTGTACCTGAATATTTCAGAGGAATGTTTTTTTTAGATTGTTAGGCCCCTTAACACTGACCTATGAATCATTCAAGCATTAAAAACACACCTAACTCGAGGGACTTATATATACAGTGTTGTCTAAATAACACTGTATATAACAAATAACTTAGCGAAGAATCAGTATTAAATTGTATCTTTAGGTACTTTGTTACTTGCAGCCTGTCACAAAAACATACAATTTCTTCCAATTTCTTTAGTTGAATCTCTGAAAAATGCCAAAGATAACACAGTTTGACAGGAATTTTTTTTAATTGTAAACCAACTGATGTACAAAGAGCTATTAGCTGAAAACTTGACATATCTCCACATGACGTGTCCTGGCTCAAGACTTTTGCACAACACTGTAACTCTCCTTTATTTATTTCATATTTTGTCTGGACAAATTTGTATGAAAATGTTGTTTTTGTTTTGTCTAACTTCTTTAGAACAGTTATATTCATCTGTCACAGACATCATTGATATATTACTCGCAATGCTTCAAAGTAAAAGCACACCTCTTGTTTTTCTCTTGCAAATTTAAATCTGAAGACCTGACACGAACTGCTGTCAACACACTGAACACTTTACATCTACTTTAATGTAAATACAATAAAAGTAAAAAGTGAAATACACTATAGGGACAAAAGTTATGGTCCACCTACATTATTCCTACAGGAGCTGCTCATGACATAGAAACCCACGTCAACAGTTTTAATCAAGATGTTAATACCAGAGGATGCTTAGGACTCTATTACTGAAAAAAAAAAAAAAAAGAAGCAAAATTTGCTTCAGGTTTTACAGGTAAGACGATTTAAACTTACATTTACAGTTGCTATTTATATATGGAGAGAAACCTCAAAACGGTTGCAAGTGCACGTACGATATGATTTACAAATGTGTATAATTTTGAGACACATTTCACACTGCCAGCTTCACCGACATCCGCAAACTTAAGATGCGTTCATGTCCCAGTGTTAAACTGGGACATCTGACTTTCCTCGGTATACCTGCATTTTATTTATAAATTTATTCAAATAAAGTGGTCGCTTTTTCTAAATATAGCAGAAAATGTGATTTACCAATTAGAGACAGTACACAGCAGCCCATAAAGTTTAATATGTGGTTTAAATAATCTGATGCTACATGCTGGATGATCTTCTGCTGGGATAAGTCAGTCAGTGCTCAGCCGCATATGGGGAACACAATGGCATCACTGTGGCTCATCTTCTGGAGTAAACATATGCTAATCTTGCACAATCGTTGTATATTTCTTAATATAAATATAATCCAGGTAATATGGAATTGACCATTCTCTAATTGGTAAATCTACATTTTCTAGTAAAGTGGTCAAGAGCTATTTAGAAAAAAACTTCCAATTTATTTGAGAAAAACAAAACAAAAAGTCGGTGATGTCAAGAGAAATACAAATAGAAAAAGCAAGGAGTGTGATGTCGTGATGTCCCAGTTTTATGCTGGATCTTAATGCAGCTTACTACACAGTAGTTTATGCATATTTCTCTCCATATCCATGTAAGAAGAAAGAAAGTTTTTTCATCTGAGCAACCGCTGAACCATAAAAGTTTAATACGATTTAAATTTTAATGTGAAATGAACTGATGTGAATGTCCTATGATAACTTCACAAATGTTACCTTTTAGTTTTTAGTTTTAGAATGGAAACACATTTAGTTAGTTAGTTATCAAAATAATTATTTTTGAAGTGATTGAAACAACACAATTTTCTTTCTTTATTTAGTTGAGCCTTAATTTGCAAAAATCATTGGGATTTTCCAACAGTGGCAGGTCTACAAAATTTTACATGGGATGCAAAGTAGGGCAAGTTGTCTAGGCAGGGTGGCACATACTTCTTTCAAGTAAAGTGAAATTCTCCTGTTTAAATGGAGTCACATCCACAAAAACACTTTAAAATTGTATCATTGTCTCTTCTAAGAAAAAAAAAAAGACAAGGTGATTTTTTTTTTTTTTACAAGTTTTAAAGTAGAAAAACTTAGTGTAATAAAATCATTTGAATGTAATTGTGTATGCTTTTATTTGAAGGGACAATAAGAAAGACAGTTTCATTTAGGCAGTCTTGGCTTGTGAAGAATGAATTTACACATGCTGATATATATTTGTAGGACAATAAGAATAGGGAATACCCTCAAAACAGTCATGTCACATTATTGATTTCAGAAGAAGACAGAAGATAAAGGAATAACCCCATATCCCTTCTTCACCTAACTTTCACCCCCTTCTATTTCTGGACGTCACATCTTTTGAGACATATGAATTTTCATTCATATGAGTACACTTAATTTCATGTCTTATTCAGGTTTAGCTATTTTCTCTTCAGTTAGGTTTACGATTAGCCAATTTTTACACAAACATCCATTCTTACATGATATGATTTACAGATAAAAATCATGTTTATTCGCATTCTACAGAAGAAAATATCAGCTATTTGTTTAATTCTAAAAACAAAGTAAAACATGGTAATCAACAATACTAAAGGAAAACTGAGTATAGCAAAGAAAAAGTACGGTGTATAAATGCAGCACACTTCTATGATTTTGTAGCTTTTGTCAAAAGTAATATTCCACCAAAGAAACTTCCAATTAACGTGTCAGTTTGTGGATATAAACACAGCAATCGTTTAATTTATTGTCTGCAATGTCAGCTTTACAGAACCATTAATCCTCATTTTTTAAGTTCTTTTACTTTCAAAGTGTAATAGTTCTCTTGTAATTTTAAAATTTTCAGTTGCATTTTTATTTTTTCCCTCTTCAGTTGATCAAGATCCATTGTATTCAAACCAGAGCTGGCTGAGGGCCCAGGCAACCGGGCCTCCGTTATGTCCGCACTGCAAGTAAAAAAAACGCTTGTTTATAGAATTTTTTTTAAATATATTTTTTATATATTTTGTCTAGAAAGAAAACATATTCTTAACAAGCAAGTTTTGCACAAGAAAATTAAGCTCATTCAAGAAAAATGTCTGAATGTTCTCAGTCATCCAGGTCATTGTAGTCTAAGGAGCTTGGAAAGAAAAGTGTCTGGACTTAAATAGCTTGAAGACGTTTCACCTCTCATCCGAGAAGCTTCAGTTCAGAACTGAAGATTCTGGTTCTGATTCTTGAAATAGGAAAGATAATCTTATTCTAGAAGAATAAGATTATCTTTCTTATTTCAGGAGTAAGGCCACTTAAACGACTTTTCAATTTAAGAAATGCATGAAGCCAGCCAGCCCGGGTGTCACGGTTGGAGAAAGAGAAGACCCAGTCGCACAGAGCTAACAATTGATCACTTGTCTGGCAGGTAATACTTAACTACTCGAACGGTCCAAGAATACTACCAGGCTTAGTGCAATACTTCAGCACTGACTGTCATTCAGCCACACCAATAAATAGTCCTGCCTAAGAGAGCGGCAGCACTTCCAGGTAAACAATCGCCACAAAGCCGGAGAGAAAAAGGAAAGAGAGAAAAACATGAACAAACAAACACAGGCAGGTCGACCAGTCGGGGAACCATCCGGTCGACCAGGCTTGAGTCTGACCCATGGCCTTTTGCTGCATGTCTTCCCCTCTCTCTCCCTCTACTTTCCTGTCGGTTATTCACTGTCTCTATCAATAAAGGCCAAAAAATAAAATATAAAAAATTGAAATCTAGACTTACCTATAGAAAGCTTTTTTTGTTTATGTGAAAATCTAAATTAAACACAATTAAACACTAAAATAACAAAATAATTCTTCTAAATAGAATTATTTGTCCCTCTTTGGGGGGATACTCCCACTGGGTTTAAATCTGGGACTCTCGGCCATTTGACCTTAGAACTGAAGAAGCTTCTCGGATGAGAGGTGAAACGTCTTCAAGCAACTCAAAGAAGTCCAGACGCTTTTCTTTGCAAACTCCTTTGACTTCTAAATAGCTTGTTCAAGAAAGCATAATACTCATTATAGGTAAAGATTTTTTAATAATCAGTGTCTTTCCTTGTAATAAGTCAAATTTTCTTAAATTAATCACACATTTAAGACATTTTTGCCTAATTTAGGCATACAGCAGTTAGATTCATTTGCTAGTTTTAAGGATTCTAGCAAAACAACTTTTACTTACCCTATTGGCAGATTTTTTTTCTCAAAACTAGACAGTTTTGCCAGATTTAAGAATATTTGGCTAATTTCAAGTAGAGTTGGTTTTGCAGTGTGAGAAATAAATGCCGTCGAAAAACAACCCTTTAAGTCTGTGTGAATAAATTCAAAATCTTTGCCTAAATGATATGACAGCTTTATCTTACCCCCCTTCTGGCCTCATGGATTGTAAATCAGCTACTTTGTGGCCAGAGCAGTGAACAGCTTTATGCTCTTGCTGATCTGACACAGCCAGAGGTTCACAGGAAGGACCTGTACATTTAGAAAACATGTTGGGAAAAGAAGGCCAGAAAAGATCAAAAGAAATAATAAAAAATAAAACAAATACATGAAACTGGATTTTTTTTTCTAGAAAAAAAGCAGAAAAAAAATCATGCTAGTGATTCTGGTTTTTGAACAACTCACTCAGTTTGTCTTCAGGTTCTTTCTTAACATTTTGCAGTTTGATTGCTGTGTTTGTTGCCACATCTCTGTTATGTCCACGGACTTCAGATCTTGCAATCTCAGAATGATGTCTAGTCTTCTGTTTCAAAGACAGCCAATTATATATTAGTGTCCTTATTTATAATTTCATTTGAAAATAATAAAACTATTTTGAGCAACATTTAGTTTAATCCAAGTTTTATTTATATAAACTATAAAGAGTCAGCTGATGGTGCTTTATATTGTAAAGACCCTACAATAATACAGAGAAAACACCAACAATTAGATGACCCCTATGAGCAAGTGCTTTAGTGACAGTGGTGTTTTAATTATCTTTATTTTGAATGATAAGTTTTTAATAAAATAAAACGGTCTTACCTCAGGAAGGCTATTAACGACACCCTTTACTTCTTTGATCTTTAGTGCAGGTTTCACAGGTGTTGAAATTGTGCTGCTTGTTGTCTTCTCTGAAAAAAGAAAGATGATTAAAATATGAGCATACACACTTTGGAATTATTAGAATTAGTTTGATGTTGATGTTCAGTCTGAACTTCAGCAGATCATCTTGACCATGTCTCCATGTCTGCACTGAGTTGCTGTCATGTGATTGGCTGATTAGATTTTTTTTTGCATTAATGAGCAGTTGGACAGGTATACCAAATAAAATGGGAGTTTAGTGTCTTTTGGAAAGTACAACTATTCATTACAGAACACACCTGATCTGTTTTGATCACAAAGACATAATATTTTTTCAAGCTGCAAACAAAACTACTAGTTAGCTGTGTGCACATATGTGCTAACATATCTGTAAATGCTTACATGAAATAAAAACGCTCTTAATTTTTGCACAAGCCTGTAGAAGGATTTCACTCATTGTTTGGAGAACTTCAATTATCATTTCAGAACTGAGCCAAATTAACTGTACACCCACAGTCATCTCACATAATCAGAGGTTAAAGAAGGACAAACCTGTGAACTTAGAAAATAGATTGAAAGTTTTTTTCTCTACTTCAACAACAAAAAAAGCAAAAAACAAAACAGAAGTTGAATACAACCTTAAAGTGCTTTCAGTATTTGAACAACTCACTCAGTTTGTCTTGAGGTTCTTTCTTAACATTTTGCAGTTTGATTGCTGTGTTCTTTGCCACATCTCTCTTATTTCCACTGACTTCAGATCTTGGCATGTCAGGACGACGTCTAGTTTTCTGCTTTAAAGACAACCAAGAATGTATTAGTATTTTTTTTAAATAGTCGGTCTGGATGAGGTAAAAGTGTACATTTGTAATTTATTTTGTATGTCATGCTGAACCATAATATTTTCCATTGATGACGGTGCTGGTGTGAAGTAGAGTAATCTCTGATCCGTGACATACTCAAAACTTCCAGCAATGTAAAGCACAGTGAAACATTTAAATCAAATAATCTGTCTTGCCTCAGGAAGGATGTTAACGATACCCTTTACCTCTTTCATCTCTAATGCATGTTTTCCAGGTGTTGGAATTGTAGCTGTTACTCTCTCTGAAAAAAGAAGAAAAGTTATTTTCATACACAAACAAGGTCTTTGTTATCCTAACATACCAACAGGAAATATATTGGAAATGTCACCTTTGCTGTCAGTATTGTTAGAGGCAACAGCAGGCACAGTCTCTTCCTCATCATTATCATCTTCTTCATCCTCATCTTCCTCAGTGCTACGCTGATCGTCACCAACATCATCTTCATCCATATCCTCATCTTCATCTTCAACAAGATCTTCCTCGCTTTCTTCTTCTTCAGAAGAGATATAAATCGGTGTAGCATCTTCATCTTTGTTTTTCTTAGTGTCAGGCTCATTATCTTCATCCATATCATCATCATCCTCTTCTCCATCATCATCTTCATCTTCATCACGATCTTCCTTGGGTTCTTTCAAGAGATGTTTAAATACATAAAATATTACAACATACACTGAGATTTTTGTGACTTTTTCTATGCAAACACTCTTTTTTTCTGAACTTCTGTGGTGTATTTGTCAAAACTACTGAAGTCTACAAACAGCTGATTAAAAATAATATAATGTTTGCATGCTTTTGATTCATATTCTCAAACATTTTCTGGTTTTGAGGCACAGATAAAAAAAAGAGCAGACAAACCTGTTGAGAGTTCGTGGGACTCAAGGTCTGATGATTGTTGTTTTCTTTTCTTTTGTCTATATCCGGTAGTGGTTAGGTAACCTTTCTGTGATAAGTTAATTCAACGGTTTATTTAGTGAAATCAGATTTTTGTAGATTCATAAAAATGCAACAAAGTACCTTGAACCAAAAGCGTAGAGTTTTTCCTTTGTGGCAAATAGATGACTTCCATTTTCTACATGGCTCTTTTCCTGCAAGCTTCTCAAACTCAGGTGGAGTGTAAAAGGAGCCTTTACGCTCAATACATGCCTCACCTATATTTATAAAGAAAAAAGTAATCGTTTTTATGAAAAATTATTCATTGATTGATGTATTTATATATGTACAAAAGAGAAAAGGAAAGACAGGTAAGAAAACAATACAGTATGTACTTACCTTTGCTCATCTTCTCTTTATGCAAGATGCCCATTTTGGTTCCACATTTTACACGCCAGAGGTCTGTTTTTTGAATCACCAAAAAAAGAAGAAGTAATTTCTCCATAAAAATATATATTAAATGTATTTTCATGGTCAATGTACAATTAATTTGCAATTGTAGAAGTTGTATAAAGAGAGATGCCAGTTGTGGGAGTATTTCCTACTTTTATTGTAATAGTTGTGATAATGCAAATATTTATAATTCAATTCATTTTTATTAAATAGCACCAAATCACAACAACAGTCACTTCAAAGCATTATATTGGAAGGTACAGACCCTGCAAAAATACAGAGAAAACCCAACAATCAGATAACCCCCTATGAGCAGGCACTTTGGTGACAGTGGCAAGGAAAAACTTTTTAACAAGAAGACTCGGGCAGAACCAGGCACAGAGAGGGTCAGCCATTCTGTCACGACCAGTTGGGGTGAGGGAGGGAGACAGGACAAAAGACATGCTGTGGAGCTGGTTCTTCATTAGGTGATGCTGCCTAAATGAAATGAAAATGTTGCCTGTCTTATTGTCACTTTGGATGAAAACTTGAAATACATCAGTTTGCTCCATTATCCAACACTTTTTTGGGGGGTTTCTTTCCTTAAATATTACATTTAAATAAAGCCAAAAATGTCCTCCAGTTAAGGTATAATGCGATGCTAAGATCCCTGGAGAGTATTTCCTAAACCTATATCTGCCAACAACTTTGCAATCACGTAAAATAATTTTAATCTAATTATGCATGTCTTTATCTGAAGGAACAAAAGAAAGGCAGTTTCATTTAGGCAGTCTCGACTTGTGAAGAATGAATTCACACATGCGTTTATATGTTTGCATTTACACAAGTATGACAATGAAGAATATGAAATACCCTCAAAATTGTCATGTCTCATTATACCCTGTAACTTCAACAGCTTCAGAGAATTATTTTTTTCGCATGCAGAAATATATTTTAATAAACAGATCTTTAAGGTAAAATGACACAAAGGACTTACTGTTCTCATTTTTATCATCCGCAAATCTCTTTCTTTTCTTCAAGCTAATTCTTCCTTTTTTTCCCATTGATTTCTCATATATTTTTCCCATGGAAATCCTGGAAGCAGGCTTTCAAGGTTTTTATCCATTTTTTATTTTTCAATATTAGATATCTCCTTCCAAACAGACTTTAGGGAAGAAAAGTTATTTTCAGCTAAAATAATGCTCTTGAATCACTTAAATCAATTAGAGTCACAATCATAAAAAAAAAAAAGAGTGACAAGAGTGAATGTCGAATTGTTTGTTTACCTGGTCAGCACAAGGAAAGAAAAATATTTCCCCACGACTACGCAGATTCAGTTCAGGTTTAGTTTATGACACTGGTCCTGATAGTATGGTCTGGAGAAAAACAGCATTAGCACTTTGAAGTTATGCCTTTGTGGTCTAATAACACAGTTTTCATTATTTTATTTCAGGTTTTTTTAGCCTTCATTTATATTTTGTCATTTTAAAGGTATCAACACAGATAAATTTTGAAAAGCCTTTTTTTCAGAAACATGCACTGCTCATATCTGCCATTTTTATATGAGATGAATCTATTAGCTTTTAACATTTTAATCTAATTGTAAACAATTCTATTATTGTTTTTTACAGACTTAGAACACTGAACAGATTTGCTGGTCACAACAGACTGACAAACAGCTTCTTACCCAGACATGTAGCCTCATTTAGACACATCACCTCCCTTCGCTGAACTGCTGCTAACACACTTAGCACTTTACATCCACTTTCATTCTTCATTTTTCTTTTTCAAAGAAACAAATTCATCTTCGACCATAGCCTTTAATTTCTTTTCAATTGCCAGAGCCCTAATATTTCTCTGACATTTTTGTTTCATCTCCATATGCTGGGCCTTTTGATCATCTATTACTTTGCCCATTTCATATTTCTTATCTGTTAACTCTTTCACAGTTTTATCCATTAATTCATTTTGGTCCTATAGCTTTGTATTATGTGTCAAAAGGCCCTCAATCCAATACTGCGAGGATTTATGTTCCTCCTCACGTTCTTTAACTACGTTGACGGTCACACTTTTACCAATTTTTAATCGATTCTCAAGCTTAAATTAGCATAAATTCCCATGACCATTTTTAACTCTGTTTCTGCAGGATAACCTTTGTTTTCGAGGTTTTTTGTATTTTCATCGTAAAATTGCTGCATCTGATTTTTCTCCTCTTTGTGGCGTTTCAATAATAAGTCAACAATTTGGCTGTTGTGAAATTCCTGACGTGCCACCTTTTCTTTTTCTGTTTCCAGCAGTCCTTGCAGGACTTCAACTTCTTCCTCATGTTTCTGTTTAAGTTCAGCCAGAGTTTTCTCCATCTCTGCGCGGAACTTTATGAGAGCTTCGTGGTCATCCATTATGGAGTTTAACCTGTCAGAGATATTTGTCCTGTCGTCCACGACTGAAGACAGCATCTTATTATTCTGCCAAAGTTCATTGTTTTCTTCAGTTAGATCCTCGATCCGTTTCTTATTGACTACATGTTGTTTTTTGTAGTATTCAAGCTCTGTTTTAAGCTTTTCAACTTCGTCAGTCATTGGACGGAGTCTTTGGTCAAACTGGCTGGCATATGTATCTTTTTCTTTTTGACTTTTGTCTTTTAGACTGTTAACCATTTTTTTCAAGATATTAACATCTCTGTCTTTCTTACATTTTGAACTCATTTCTGCTTTTTAATGCTGTATCATTTCACAACAAAACGATAGCTTAATAATCAATTCATTTTGACAGATTTCATGGTCTATTTAAGACTTTTTGAACATCAAAGGATCAAAGGCATTAACGTCACCACAGACAACAGACAATTCATTCTGTTTTGCAGTGTGAGTCAGTAGTGAGCGGTGACTGGCTGCTCCAGGCAATGATGCGCAGCTAATCAACGTCGTTGACAGGCTACGACAGCGTCCTTATGTGCCGACACCGGTGTTTTAGTTAGCAAAGTGGCGTGGCTGATGTGGCGTGAAACCACGTTAATGACACCGTGTACAACCATTGGAGATGTGAGCAGGACAGACGGAACAATTGACGGAAAACGTGTGGACTTTAGACCAGTTTTTAAATTGTGTTGATAGGCCACGTAAAACCAGAGTTATGATAAAAAAATATATGCAATGTTTGTTGTTTTCTGAATACTATCGTTTATATAGTATTATAAACGATTACAGGGGTGGCCAACTCCAGGCCTCGAGAGCCGCTGTCCTGCAGGTTTTAGATGCGTCCTTGATCCAACACAGCTGATTTAAATGACTAAATTACCTCCTCAACATTTCTTGAAGTTCTCCAGAGGCCTGGTAATGAACTAATCAATTTATTCAGGTGTGTTGATCCAGGGTGTTATCTAAACCATGTGGGATACCACATCTCGAGGCCTGGAGTTGGCCACCCCTGGCCTGTTAGATTAAATTATCAAATGCTTCAATACCCTTTTGAATTTTTAGCAGTTAATTTTAACAATCAACTGGTGGTAATCCATCATCAGAATTGAAGAAAGGTGGTGCTGATGGAGACTCTACAGGGGATACACTGGAGAAGGCATTCCTGCACATCTGCGAGAGTGTTTTGGAAGCACTTGAATAAATTTAGTTTGCACTGGAGGTAGAGCGAGGATTAATCTGTGGAAAGATCTGAGACGGAGTCGGAGTCTCCCCATAACATCTCCCCATCCCGCTTCTATGGACCAACGATGTGAGCTTTTGTCCTTTCTGTTTTTCTAATTTAAGCTCCATTGGAACCTTTCACTCTAGATTTTAGAAGACCTATCTCTTTTCTTCATTGCAAGCCTTTCTGATAATCTGGTTCACTGGTCCAATGAGCTCCTGTCTTTGTTTGAATAAAGCGTCCTAGAAAGACTTTACCATATCATTGTACTTCCTTTTAAATGAATCCAGCTCCCGTTTTTATCTAGTAAAGCTGTCTCTAGGTCCGTGCATCTGGTATGTAGACAGTCCCACTCTTTCTGAAGATTCTCCTTCGTTATTGCAACAAAGGGATGCCTTCCACTCCGCTCACGTATTTCTTTTTAAAGTTGAGGAACATATCCTAAATTTCACCTTTTCTTTTTCTCTGAAGTGAGCTGCACGTGGAAATGCCTTTCCAAAGGAAAAAAAAAACGCACTGGTACAATTCCTCTTGAAGTAGTGCACTTTGCACTTTGCATTCCTGGATTCAAAGTTCCAGGAATAAAACTGAAAAGTGAAATACACTATAGGGACAAACGTTCTGGTCCACCTACACATTATTCCTACAGGGACTGCTTGTGACACAGAAACCCACCTCAACATCTACACATCAGTTCTAGCAACCATACATCCATTATCCATGTATAACAACACAACTTGTTTTAAAAAGAACAGAGAGGTGAAACACCAGAATAGTAAACATATGCTAACTAATCTCTTTATATTTTGAATATAAATATAATCCAGGTAATGTGGAATAACACTGATGCTAGGCTAAAATTAGCAGGCTAACATTAATGTTAGCATAATAAATAACCAAGGACATTTGAGCATGTAACAGGCTACTGCCTAGTGTCTGTAATTAGTAAATCTATGTTTTCTAGTAAAGTGTTCAAGAGCGGTTCTGTTTATTTAGAAAAAAAAATGTCCAATTTATTTTAGAAATACAGTGGAAGCTAATATGTTTCAGTTTTACACTGGGGCTGAACATTACATTTGTGCCTCGACTACACAGTAGCCTATGGATATTTCTCTCCATATCCATGTATGGGAGTATGTATAGGTTTTAAATAAACTGAGGGAAAGTCTCTTCATCTGAACAACCTCTGAACCATAATGTGTTTACTCCGATTAAATTTTTATGTAAAATGAACTGTTGTGACCAGTCAGAACTGGCCTATGATAACTTCATAAATCTTGCCTTTTAGTTATTTATAAGTTAACTTATTAACTTGTTTAATAGTAATAGTAAAGGAGGGCAAGATGTCTAGGCAGCTTTGCACACCTCTTCAGTGACGCAGGTGAAATTCCCCTATATGTAAATGGAGTCAACAAAATATCCACAAAAACACTTAAAAATTATTTATATACATCATTGTCTCTTCTAAGAACACAAAGAGAAGCGGATTTTACAAGTCTCACAGTATAAAACTGCATTTAAAACACTGTGGTCGTATGATATGCTGATCACAGCATGCACTAAGAAAATCTACTGGAGCTCACATTAGAAATGATTGTGTTGTGGTTCTTTTACCTATGCTGAGCCACTACATAGACTATAAGATCCCTCACCTACTGAATTTCACTTTAAACCCCGACTGTACTCATTTTACTTTCACCCTCTACAATCTAGGCACCAGAAAATAGGTTATTTTTGTAAAATCCTTTTTCACTATGTAACATATTCAATTGAAGTACATCCATTAGAATTAAATGTGAATATTTTTATCATCATGTACTAATAGTATTTTATTCTTATATTAAAATAATATACAAAGGTTCAGTTACCTTTGTACAAATATGATTAGTTGAATTGTGCTTTAAGGAGATTATTTTTACTTTCATACTTTGAGTACAGTTCAGAGCCTGTATTTTTTTACTTTTACAGTATGGAATGCTTTCAAACATGGTTTGGTTATATATTTCAGTTCAGTTCATTTTATTTATAAAGTGCATTGTCACAACAACAGTTGCCTCAAGGCACTTTCTATTCTATTTCTATTAATAATAAGTATACTGTCTGTTTGCACATATTTCAGTAAATATTCCTATAAAGAAGTGAGCTGTGGTTCAAGACTTTTACAAAACACTCTATTTTTTATACAGTAAATTAATACAATTTATAAGTTTTACATTATTGAATTCTTTGTTCACTTGGTCAGCACAAGGGAAGAAATGCAAAGTCCATCCAGGAATGGACTTTGCATTTCCTGAACTTTGCATACAGGAATGCACTTTGCATTCCTGTATGCAAAGTCCAGGAATAAAACTGAAAAGTGAAATACACTATAGGGACAAACGTTCTGGTCCACTTACACATTATTCCCACGGGAACTGCTTGTGACATAGAAACCCACCTCAACAGTTTTCATGAAGATGTTAATAAAAGAAGAATTCTTATGATTATTAAGGGTTATTATTAATAAGCAAAATTTGGGGACTTTACACTCTATGCACTTTGGCGACTCCACTCTGTCTGGCACTTTGTGGCGGAGGGAAGAAATTACACAAAGTAACTTGGAGCAACCGTGGCATCCTATTACAGTACCATGCTCAGTGAGCTCTTGAGATTGAACCATGTGAAGGAAAAACTGCCTGGCCAAGCAATGAAAACACCTGAATACAAAGATGAAGACTCTGTACTTTTATCCATATTATCCATATAGTTTAGCCATTTAGACTGAACTGCTATCACTATCCAAATCAACAAATCCGCTGTATACAAAAATACCCCCATATATGTATGTATATAGTGGAGGTGCAACAATACTAAATATCGGTATTGAACCGTTCGATACAGTGCTTTCGGTTCGCACGCATATGAATCGAACAATACAAAATTTTTATTTATTTTATCAACTTTTCTTCTGACGATGCTGTCTGCGTTGAGCGCTCAGTGGATCTGCGTTCGACTACTCCGCCTAGGCTGCACTGTGAGCGCAGATCCACTGAGCGCAGCACAAGCTAGCAAGACAGAAGTTAAGCTCGTTGCAACATGGCAACTGCCTCAAAGCTACCCGAAACTGAACCCCCACCCTCATTCAGATCTGGCCTTTGCAACTATCTTGGTTTTCATGTGAAGCATGACCCTGATGGTAAGCGTCATGGACAAAAGTAAAACAGTATGTCGGATGTGCCACGCAATGCTCAATTGGTGGGAACTAGTGCATTAGCGCAGTTAGCTTATTAACGTGTTGACGCCGTCCAGCCCCACGTTCGGGCGATCCGCGGTAACTCGTTAACGGAGATTTGGCGGCGTTATGGCGTTAGTGTCATTTTAACGAGATTAACGCTGACAGCACTAGTGGGAACACAACCAATATGACTGCACATTTACGCCGACATCATCCTAGTGCAAAGACAAGTGGAAGCAGACAAAAACAACAAGCACGCTTGCTACAAACTTTACCCGAGTCATTTAGACAGCCGTTAGCACATGATTCTCCTTATGGGGACCTGATATGTTTAATATGCTGCTGAGAATATAGCCCAGAAGAAGCGTATAGTAGAGCTTTTATTTTGGAAAGAGCCATTTCTCTGTAATAAACTCTCTTTCCAAAGATGAGTGATTTCTCGATCAGATAGATTTATTTTATTCTATTATTTTGTTGTTTCAGCAACATTAAATTTAAAAACTGTACTTTTGAGTTAAAATATATATTTATAATTTTAATAAATGACAAATTAAAAAGGCATGAACATTTTTTTTGTATCGAAAAAATATCGAACCGTGAAACCAAAATATCGAACCGAACCGAACCGTGAATTTTGTGTATCGTTGCACCCCTAGTATATAGGGGGTATATATATATATATATATTTGTGTGTGTGTGTGTGCATGTGTAAACAAAGTTACATTCTGTAATTACAATAGCACTGAGGTCTTTCAGCAAAACCATCAGAAACCACAGTAGAGCAAACAGACAGCACATCTGCGCATCAGTTCTAGCAATCATACATCCATTATCCATGTATAAAAACACAACTTGTTTAAAAAAAAAAGAACAGAGAGGCGAAACACCAGAATAGGGACTTACCTCTGTTGCTGACTAGAAAGCAAATGATGTCCCAGAACAGGAAAATGAAACTTAACTTTTCAGTTACACTGGAAAAATAAACACTCTCAGCCGTTGAGGTGTGTACATTGACTTCTGGTAAAGACGGCAGGTCATTTTGTTTATGTATTTATTCAAATTTTGTTTATGTATTTATTCAAATAAAGTGGTCGTCCCTTTTTCTAAATACAGCAGAAAATGTGATTTACCAATTACAGACAGTACACACCAGCATATAAAATAATCTGCTGCTACATGCTGGACAATCTTCTGCTGGGAAAAGTCAATCAGGGCTCGGCTGCAGATGGGAACACAATGGCTTTACATCGCTGTGTATCATCCTCTGGCGTAAACATATGCTAACTAATCTCTTTATATTTTGAATATAAATATAATCCAGGTAATGTGGAATAACACTGATGCTAATTGTCCTTTCTCTATTTAAAGCAGGCTAACATTAATGTTAGCATAATAAATAGCCAAGGACATTTGAGCATGTAACAGGCTACTGCCTAGTGTCTGTAATTAGTAAATCTATGTTTTCTAGTAAAGTGTTCAAGAGCGGTTCTGTTTATTTAGAAAAAAAATGTCCAATTTATTTTAGAAATACAGTGGAAGCTAATATGTTTCAGTTTTACACTGGGGCTGAACATTACATTTGTGCCTCGACTACACAGTAGCCTATGGATATTTCTCTCCATATCCATGTATGGGAGTATGTATAGGTTTTAAATAAACTGAGGGAAAGTCTCTTCATCTGAACAACCTCTGAACCATAATGTGTTTACTCCGATTAAATTTTTTATGTAAAATGAACTGTTGTGACCAGTCAGAACTGGCCTATGATAACTTCATAAATCTTGCCTTTTAGTTATTTATAAGTTAACTTATTAACTTGTTTAATAGTAATAGTAAAGGAGGGGCAAGATGTCTAGGCAGCTTTGCACACCTCTTCAGTGACGCAGGTGAAATTCCCTATATGTAAATGGAGTCAACAAAATATCCACAAAACACTTAAAAATTATTTATATACATCATTGTCTCTTCTAAGAACACAAAGAGAAGCGGATTTTTACAAGTCTCACAGTATAAAACTGCATTTAAAACACTGTGGCCGTATGATATGCTGATCACAGCATGCACTAAGAAAATCTACTGGAGCTCACATTAGAAATGATTGTGTTGTGGTTCTTTTACCTATGCTGAGCCACTACATAGACTATAAGATCCCTCACCTACTGAATTTCACTTTAAACCCCGACTGTACTCATTTTACTTTCACCCTCTACAATCTAGGCACCAGAAAATAGGTTATTTTGTAAAATCCTTTTTCACTATGTAACATATTCAATTGAAGTACATCCATTAGAATTAAATGTGAATATTTTTATCATCATGTACTAATAGTATTTTATTCTTATATTAAAATAATATACAAAGGTTCAGTTACCTTTGTACAAATATGATTAGTTGAATTGTGCTTTAAGGAGATTATTTTTACTTTCATACTTTGAGTACAGTTCAGAGCCTGTATTTTTTACTTTTACAGTATGGAACGCTTTCAAACATGGTTTGGTTATATATTTCAGTTCAGTTCATTTTATTTATAAAGTGCATTGTCACAACAACAGTTGCCTCAAGGCACTTTCTATTCTATTTCTATTAATAATAAGTATACTGTCTGTTTGCACATATTTCAGTAAATATTCCTATAAAGAAGTGAGCTGTGGTTCAAGACTTTTACAAAACACTCTATTTTTTATACAGTAAATTAATACAATTTATAAGTTTTACATTATTGAATTCTTTGTTCACTTGGTCAGCACAAGGGAAGAAATGCAAAGTCCATCCAGGAATGGACTTTGCATTTCCTGAACTTTGCATACAGGAATGCACTTTGCATTCCTGTATGCAAAGTCCAGGAATAAAACTGAAAAGTGAAATACACTATAGGGACAAACGTTCTGGTCCACTTAAACATTATTCCCACGGGAACTGCTTGTGACATAGAAACCCACCTCAACAGTTTTCATGAAGATGTTAATAAAAGAAGAATTCTTATGATTATTAAGGGTTATTATTAATAAGCAAAATTTGGGGACTTTTACACTCTATGCACTTTGGCGACTCCACTCTGTCTGGCACTTTGTGGCGGAGGGAAGAAATTACACAAAGTAACTTGGAGCAACCGTGGCATCCTATTACAGTACCATGCTCAGTGAGCTCTTGAGATTGAACCATGTGAAGGAAAAACTGCCTGGCCAAGCAATGAAAACACCTGAATACAAAGATGAAGACTCTGTACTTTTATCCATATTATCCATATAGTTTAGCCATTTAGACTGAACTGCTATCACTATCCAAATCAACAAATCCGCTGTATACAAAAATACCCCCCATATATGTATGTATATAGTGGAGGTGCAACAATACTCGTATCGGTATTGAACCGTTCGATACAGTGCTTTCGGTTCGCACGCATATGAATCGAACAATACAAAAATTTTTATTTATTTTATCAACTTTTCTTCTGACGATGCTGTCTGCGTTGGCGCTCAGTGGATCTGCGTTCGACTACTCCGCCCTAGGCTGCACTGTGAGCGCAGATCCACTGAGCGCAGCACAAGCTAGCAAGACAGAAGTTAAGCTCGTTGCAACATGGCAACTGCCTCAAAGCTACCCGAAACTGAACCCCCACCCTCATTCAGATCTGGCCTTTGCAACTATCTTGGTTTTCATGTGAAGCATGACCCTGATGGTAAGCGCGTCATGGACAAAAGTAAAACAGTATGTCGGATGTGCCACGCAATGCTCAATTGGTGGGAACTAGTGCATTAGCGCAGTTAGCTTATTAACGTGTTGACGCCGTCCAGCCCCACGTTCGGGCGATCCACGGTAACTCGTTAACGGAGATTTTTGCGGCGTTATGGCGTTAGTGTCATTTTAACGAGATTAACGCTGACAGCACTAGTGGGAACACAACCAATATGACTGCACATTTTACGCCGACATCATCCTAGTGCAAAGACAAGTGGAAGCAGCGAAAACAACAAGCACGCATGCTACAAACTTTACCCGAGTCATTTAGACAGCCGTTAGCACATGATTCTCCTTATGGGGACCTGATATGTTTAATATGCTGCTGAGAATATAGCCCAGAAGAAGCGTATAGTAGAGCTTTTATTTTGGAAAGAGCCATTTCTCTGTAATAAACTCTCTTTCCAAAGATGAGGATTTCTCGATCAGATAGATTTATTTTATTCTATTATTTTGTTGTTTCAGCAACATTAAATTTAAAAACTGTACTTTTGAGTTAAAATATATATTTATAATTTTAATAAATGACAAATTAAAAGGCATGAACATTTTTTTTTTGTATCGAAAAAATATCGAACCGTGAAACCAAAATATCGAACCGAACCGAACCATGAATTTTGTGTATCGTTGCACCCCTAGTATATAGGGGGTATATATATATATATATATATTTGTGTGTGTGTGTGTGCATGTGTAAACAAAGTTACATTCTGTAATTACAATAGCACTGAGGTCTTTCAGCAAAACCATCAGAAACCACAGTAGAGCAAACAGACAGCACATCTGCGCATCAGTTCTAGCAATCATACATCCATTATCCATGTATAAAAACACAACTTGTTTTAAAAAAAGAACAGAGAGGCGAAACACCAGAATAGGGACTTACCTCTGTTGCTGACTAGAAAGCAAATGATGTCCCAGAACAGGAAAATGAAACTTAACTTTTCAGTTACACTGAAAAATAAACACTCTCAGCCGTTGAGGTGTGTACATTGACTTCTGGTAAAGACGGCAGGTCATTTTGTTTATGTATTTATTCAAATAAAGTGGTCGTCCTTTTTCTAAATACAGCAGAAAATGTGATTTACCAATTACAGACAGTACACACCAGCATATAAAATAATCTGCTGCTACATGCTGGACAATCTTCTGCTGGGAAAAGTCAATCAGGGCTCGGCTGCAGATGGGAACACAATGGCTTTACATCGCTGTGTATCATCCTCTGGCGTAAACATATGCTAACTAATCTCTTTATATTTTGAATATAAATATAATCCAGGTAATGTGGAATAACACTGATGCTAATTGTCCTTTCTCTATTTAAAGCAGGCTAACATTAATGTTAGCATAATAAATAGCCAAGGACATTTGAGCATGTAACAGGCTACTGCCTAGTGTCTGTAATTAGTAAATCTATGTTTTCTAGTAAAGTGTTCAAGAGCGGTTCTGTTTATTTAGAAAAAAAAAAATGTCCAATTTATTTTAGAAATACAGTGGAAGCTAATATGTTTCAGTTTTACACTGGGGCTGAATATTACATTTGTGCCTCGACTACACAGTAGCCTATGGATATTTCTCTCCATATCCATGTATGGGAGTATGTATAGGTTTTAAATAAACTGAGGGAAAGTCTCTTCATCTGAACAACCTCTGAACCATAATGTGTTTACTCCGATTAAATTTTTATGTAAAATGAACTGTTGTGACCAGTCAGAACTGGCCTATGATAACTTCATAAATCTTGCCTTTTAGTTATTTATAAGTTAACTTATTAACTTGTTTAATAGTAATAGTAAAGGAGGGCAAGATGTCTAGGCAGCTTTGCACACCTCTTCAGTGACGCAGGTGAAATTCCCCTATATGTAAATGGAGTCAACAAAATATCCACAAAAACACTTAAAAATTATTTATATACATCATTGTCTCTTCTAAGAAAACAAAGAGAAGCGGATTTTTACAAGTCTCACAGTATAAAAACTGCATTTAAAACACTGTGGCCGTATGATATGCTGATCACAGCATGCACTAAGAAAATCTACTGGAGCTCACATTAGAAATGATTGTGTTGTGGTTCTTTTACCTATGCTGAGCCACTACATAGACTATAAGATCCCTCACCTACTGAATTTCACTTTAAACCCCGACTGTACTCATTTTACTTTCACCCTCTACAATCTAGGCACCAGAAAATAGGTTATTTTTGTAAAATCCTTTTTCACTATGTAACATATTCAATTGAAGTACATCCATTAGAATTAAATGTGAATATTTTTATCATCATGTACTAATAGTATTTTATTCTTATATTAAAATAATATACAAAGGTTCAGTTACCTTTGTACAAATATGATTAGTTGAATTGTGCTTTAAGGAGATTATTTTTACTTTCATACTTTGAGTACAGTTCAGAGCCTGTATTTTTTACTTTTACAGTATGGAACGCTTTCAAACATGGTTTGGTTATATATTTCAGTTCAGTTCATTTTTATTTATAAAGTGCATTGTCACAACAACAGTTGCCTCAAGGCACTTTCTATTCTATTTCTATTAATAATAAGTATACTGTCTGTTTGCACATATTTCAGTAAATATTCCTATAAAGAAGTGAGCTGTGGTTCAAGACTTTTACAAAACACTCTATTTTTTATACAGTAAATTAATACAATTTATAAGTTTTACATTATTGAATTCTTTGTTCACTTGGTCAGCACAAGGGAAGAAATGCAAAGTCCATCCAGGAATGGACTTTGCATTTCCTGGACTTTACATACAGGAATGCACTTTGCATTCCTGTATGCAAAGTCCAGGAATAAAACTGAAAAGTGAAATACACTATAGGGACAAACGTTCTGGTCCACTTACACATTATTCCCACGGGAACTGCTTGTGACATAGAAACCCACCTCAACAGTTTTCATGAAGATGTTAATAAAAGAAGAATTCTTATGATTATTAAGGGTTATTATTAATAAGCAAAATTTGGGGACTTTTACACTCTATGCACTTTGGCGACTCCACTCTGTCTGGCACTTTGTATGGAGGGAAGAAATTACACAAAGTAACTTGGAGCAACCGTGGCATCCTATTACAGTACCATGCTCAGTGAGCTCTTGAGATTGAACCATGTGAAGGAAAAACTGCCTGGCCAAGCAATGAAAACACCTGAATACAAAGATGAAGACTCTGTACTTTTATCCATATTATCCATATAGTTTAGCCATTTAGACTGAACTGCTATCACTATCCAAATCAACAAATCCGCTGTATACAAAAATACCCCCATATATGTATGTATATAGTGGAGGTGCAACAATACTCGTGATCGGTATTGAACCGTTCGATACAGTGCTTTCGGTTCGCACGCATATGAATCGAACAATACAAAATTTTTATTTATTTTATCAACTTTTCTTCTGACGATGCTGTCTGCGTTGAGCGCTCAGTGGATCTGCGTTCGACTACTCCGCCTAGGCTGCACTGTGAGCGCAGATCCACTGAGCGCAGCACAAGCTAGCAAGACAGAAGTTAAGCTCGTTGCAACATGGCAACTGCCTCAAAGCTACCCGAAACTGAACCCCCACCCTCATTCAGATCTGGCCTTTGCAACTATCTTGGTTTTCATGTGAAGCATGACCCTGATGGTAAGCGCGTCATGGACAAAAGTAAAACAGTATGTCGGATGTGCCACGCAATGCTCAATTGGTGGGAACTAGTGCATTAGCGCAGTTAGCTTATTAACGTGTTGACGCCGTCCAGCCCCACGTTCGGGGCGATCCGCGGTAACTCGTTAACGGAGATTTGCGGCGTTATGGCGTTAGTGTCATTTTAACGAGATTAACGCTGACAGCACTAGTGGGAACACAACCAATATGACTGCACATTTACGCCGACATCATCCTAGTGCAAAGACAAGTGGAAGCAGACAAAAACAACAAGCACGCTTGCTACAAACTTTACCCGAGTCATTTAGACAGCCGTTAGCACATGATTCTCCTTATGGGGACCTGATATGTTTAATATGCTGCTGAGAATATAGCCCAGAAGAAGCGTATAGTAGAGCTTTTATTTTGGAAAGAGCCATTTCTCTGTAATAAACTCTCTTTTCCAAAGATGAGTGATTTCTCGATCAGATAGATTTATTTTATTCTATTATTTTGTTGTTTCAGCAACATTAAATTTAAAACTGTACTTTTGAGTTAAAATATATATTTATAATTTTAATAAATGACAAATTAAAAAGGCATGAACATTTTTTGTATCGAAAAAATATCGAACCGTGAAACCAAAATATCGAACCGAACCGAACCGTGAATTTTGTGTATCGTTGCACCCCTAGTATATAGGGGGGTATATATATATATATATTTGTGTGTGTGTGTGTGCATGTGTAAACAAAGTTACATTCTGTAATTACAATAGCACTGAGGTCTTTCAGCAAAACCATCAGAAACCACAGTAGAGCAAACAGACAGCACATCTGCGCATCAGTTCTAGCAATCATACATCCATTATCCATGTATAAAAACACAACTTGTTTTAAAAAAGAACAGAGAGGCGAAACACCAGAATAGGGACTTACCTCTGTTGCTGACTAGAAAGCAAATGATGTCCCAGAACAGGAAAATGAAACTTAACTTTTCAGTTACACTGGAAAAATAAACACTCTCAGCCGTTGAGGTGTGTACATTGACTTCTGGTAAAGACGGCAGGTCATTTTGTTTATGTATTTATTCAAATAAAGTGGTCGTCCCTTTTTCTAAATACAGCAGAAAATTTGATTTACCAATTACAGACAGTACACACCAGCATATATAATAATCTGCTGCTACATGCTGGACAATCTTCTGCTGGGAAAAGTCAATCAGGGCTCGGCTGCAGATGGGAACACAATGGCTTTACATCGCTGTGTATCATCCTCTGGCGTAAACATATGCTAACTAATCTCTTTATATTTTGAATATAAATATAATCCAGGTAATGTGGAATAACACTGATGCTAATTGTCCTTTCTCTATTTAAAGCAGGCTAACATTAATGTTAGCATAATAAATAACCAAGGACATTTGAGCATGTAACAGGCTACTGCCTAGTGTCTGTAATTAGTAAATCTATGTTTTCTAGTAAAGTGTTCAAGAGCGGTTCTGTTTATTTAGAAAAAAAAAATGTCCAATTTATTTTAGAAATACAGTGGAAGCTAATATGTTTCAGTTTTACACTGGGGCTGAACATTACATTTGTGCCTCGACTACACAGTAGCCTATGGATATTTCTCTCCATATCCATGTATGGGAGTATGTATAGGTTTTAAATAAACTGAGGGAAAGTCTCTTCATCTGAACAACCTCTGAACCATAATGTGTTTACTCCGATTAAATTTTTTATGTAAAATGAACTGTTGTGACCAGTCAGAACTGGCCTATGATAACTTCATAAATCTTGCCTTTTAGTTATTTATAAGTTAACTTATTAACTTGTTTAATAGTAATAGTAAAGGAGGGGCAAGATGTCTAGGCAGCTTTGCACACCTCTTCAGTGACGCAGGTGAAATTCCCCTATATGTAAATGGAGTCAACAAAATATCCACAAAAACACTTAAAAATTATTTATATACATCATTGTCTCTTCTAAGAACACAAAGAGAAGCGGATTTTTACAAGTCTCACAGTATAAAAACTGCATTTAAAACACTGTGGCCGTATGATATGCTGATCACAGCATGCACTAAGAAAATCTACTGGAGCTCACATTAGAAATGATTGTGTTGTGGTTCTTTTACCTATGCTGAGCCACTACATAGACTATAAGATCCCTCACCTACTGAATTTCACTTTAAACCCCGACTGTACTCATTTTACTTTCACCCTCTACAATCTAGGCACCAGAAAATAGGTTATTTTTGTAAAATCCTTTTCACTATGTAACATATTCAATTGAAGTACATCCATTAGAATTAAATGTGAATATTTTTATCATCATGTACTAATAGTATTTTATTCTTATATTAAAATAATATACAAAGGTTCAGTTACCTTTGTACAAATATGATTAGTTGAATTGTGCTTTAAGGAGATTATTTTTACTTTCATACTTTGAGTACAGTTCAGAGCCTGTTTTTTTACTTTTACAGTATGGAACGCTTTCAAACATGGTTTGGTTATATATTTCAGTTCAGTTCATTTTATTTATAAAGTGCATTGTCACAACAACAGTTGCCTCAAGGCACTTTCTATTCTATTTCTATTAATAATAAGTATACTGTCTGTTTGCACATATTTCAGTAAATATTCCTATAAAGAAGTGAGCTGTGGTTCAAGACTTTTACAAAACACTCTATTTTTTATACAGTAAATTAATACAATTTATAAGTTTTACATTATTGAATTCTTTGTTCACTTGGTCAGCACAAGGGAAGAAATGCAAAGTCCATCCAGGAATGGACTTTGCATTTCCTGGACTTTGCATACAGGAATGCACTTTGCATTCCTGTATGCAAAGTCCAGGAATAAAACTGAAAAGTGAAATACACTATAGGGACAAACGTTCTGGTCCACTTACACATTATTCCCACGGGAACTGCTTGTGACATAGAAACCCACCTCAACAGTTTTCATGAAGATGTTAATAAAAGAAGAATTCTTATGATTATTAAGGGTTATTATTAATAAGCAAAATTTGGGGACTTTACACTCTATGCACTTTGGCGACTCCACTCTGTCTGGCACTTTGTGGCGGAGGGAAGAAATTACACAAAGTAACTTGGAGCAACCGTGGCATCCTATTACAGTACCATGCTCAGTGAGCTCTTGAGATTGAACCATGTGAAGGAAAAACTGCCTGGCCAAGCAATGAAAACACCTGAATACAAAGATGAAGACTCTGTACTTTTATCCATATTATCCATATAGTTTAGCCATTTAGACTGAACTGCTATCACTATCCAAATCAACAAATCCGCTGTATACATAAATGCCCCTATATACATTTACATATGTATATATATATATATATATATATATATATATATATATATATATATATATATATATATATATATATATATATATATATATATATATATGTATTTGTGTGTGTATATGTGTGCATGTGTAAACAAAGTCACATTCTGTAATTACAATAGCACTGAGGTCTATAAGCAAAAGCATCAGAAACCACAGTAGAGCAAACAGACAGCACATCTGCACATCAGTTCTAGCAATCATACATCCATTATCCATGTATAAAAACACAACTTGTTTTAAAAAAGAACTGAAAGGCGAAACACCAGAATGGGGACTTACCTCTGTTGCTGACTAGAGAGATATCCCAGAACAGGAAAATGAAACTTAACTTTTCAGTTACACTGAAAAAATAAACACTCTCAGCCGTTGAGAGTTGACATACTGTTTTTTTTTTAAAACTACGTTCTTGAACAATTACAGTCACAATAATTTAAAAAAGGAGTAACACGAGTAAATGTTGAATTTATTTGTTTACCTGCTTTACACAGAAAACCATGTCATGAACACAATTTTTATGTTGACGTTAATACCAGAGGATGCTCGGTACTCTGCAGTTACTGATAAGTGAGACATGACTACATATTGCTGTAAAGTGATTTTACAATGGACCATATCATTTCAAAACTTGTAATAGCCTTTTATTAATCCTGCCACTACTTTTTCTTAGCATTTTTACAGTTGCTTTACTTGATTACCTGAAGAGAACCTTTAATGCTATGGAAACATTTTCTAAGTATTGACTGATACATTTGAATCACATTTTTAATGCAATTTATTCTGAAATAACCGGTAACCTTCATTATCATAGATCTGAGTGATAAATGATCTATTACTGAAAAAGCTGAAAAAATATTATTTCCATTTATTATATTTTGGGCTGGTAGTTTTGCCTGATGTATATTTCAGACTGAAGACCACTATATTTCATTATTCTTTGATGTGAGTGACTTGCTTGCAGGGATATGAATACCAGTTTGCTTCATAATCAGAATCATAAGATTCTGAATTGACCTCATCTTCATCCTCCTCTACTTCTCCTCCTACTTCTTTTACCTTTAGTGCAGATTTTATGGGTGTTGAAATTGTGCTGGTTGTTGTCTTCTCTGAAAAAATAAAGGTGATTAAAATATGAACATGGACACTTTGGGATTTTTAGAATTAGTTTGATGTTGATGTTCAGTTTGATCTTCAGCAGATCATCTTGTCTGCATTGAGTTGCTGTCATTTGATTGACTGATTATATTTATGCATTAAAGGGAACCCCGGCTATTAAGACATGTCTGCGCTAAAATATGTACTGTGCTTTCAATAACACATATGTGTTATTAAAATACGCCAAATGTTTTCCTTTTAAGCACATGTTATATAAAACTGATTTACCAGTAGGCCGCCATTGTTATTTACTTCTCAATGCACTATGGTTAGCGACATCATACGGTTGCACTGCATCCAATTCACAGTTAGCAGCACTCTGGAAATGGCTTCTGTTCAACCTTTCCAGTTTGAACCAGAGCAACCCGAGAGAGAGAATGAAAATAGTCAACCAGTAGTGAGTTTAGATCAAGATGAAAACAATCTGTCACAAGAGGACGAGAGAGTGAGAGAAAACTACTGGTGTCTATGAGGCTACTGCTTGCCAGTGGCTATTGCGACTGAGAGCCTTTGTTGTAAAGCACCAAAACTTTTTGAAGCCGTATGTCTTAATCCAGATGTTCTTTGGGCAGCCCTTGTTAGCCTCCTTTTTTAACTGTAAACTTTTTTACAGTGTGTACCACCTGATAAAAATGTCAAGCTCTCCCAAGTACCACTATGAAAGCATGAAACTCATAAATCTTACAACACAAAATTAGTATTATTAAATTAGTCAAATTAGTATCTGCAGTAAAGATTTTTTCATACATTGTATACACTGTACCACAGGCAAAGTTGCCTCCATTTTTATATTTTTTAATTATTTTGTAATAATTTATTCTGTTTTGGGAGTATTTTTTATGTATCTGTATTATATTATACATACACATTAAAAGTGAATCTGTCCAAAAAATGCACTCAGTTTACTTTTTACTCACTATGAGCATCATTCATTATTCTCCCCCAGTAATTAATGTTAGGATATGTATTTTTTTTATTCCAATCCATTCTTCTTTTGCAGCATTTAAATAACCTTTATCAGATTTGATGGTTTTGTTACAGACTTTTTAAAAAGTGTTTTGCTTTTCTTTCACAAATGTGGGGATTAAATTGTGTTAAAATGTACAAAACAGTGATGTCATGTTTTGTGACGAGGACCCAGGCACAGAGAGACTTGATGAATTTAACAATCTTATGATTTAATAAAGAAATTTACAGACTTGCACAGAGATGGTAAAATTACGATGACTGATAACAGAGACAAAGACAACACACAGCAAGGACAGGGAGAAACAGGGGTTTAAATGCACCAAGGAGACAGTCATAGAGAACTCGGGACAACTGGAGACATTTAAGTATGCAGGGACTGACAGAGACAGGGAAGAAGTCTCATCGTGATGTGTAAAGTTTATTTTGCCTGGCTGGGCAGCTCTCTGGGTGCTCAGCACCCCCAAAGCTCTGATCCTAGAATCGCCCCTGTTCCAACCCCAAATTATTCTGCATTTAATAAGACTGTTGTGTTTTTAACATGTTTTAATGCTTTGTATCTTCTTTGATTTAATCTCAACAAGCCTCTAAAAACAGTCAGTGATCACTGTCGGCTTCTCACAGTTTTTATTACCGCTAATCATTTTAAAGCTCAGTTTTTAAACCCTTATGATGTAACTACAGCCCAGCCCATGCAGCAGCAGTATATTAATGACTAACCTTCTATTGTGGATGGATTATCTCGGTGGTTCTCCTGACTGACGTTTGGTCCGTTTACAGCATCCTGCCATGCGATTGCATTTGACCCTAACCATTGGGAACCCTCACATGAACTTTTATCGAGTGGAAAACAGTCCTCCGTTTGTTAGCGTTCGTCCTCCAGCTTTACTATTTATGTTATGCTAACATAGCTTGTTGCACTAGCGATCGCGTAGCACACCAGCTAGCCCAACTTCAATGACCCTACAAACCTCGCTGCTCTTCACTTTCCTGTCGTCATTTATGTTGGAAGTGATAGCAGAGCTATACGTTTTAATTTGTTTAATAAATCTCTCAGTCAGAACATGGTATATTTAGATGGAAGCTAGCCAGCCACTCCCTGTTAACTAACTTAGTTAAATATCATAAATTCCATTTTCATGGATGCCTGAATGTTAAACTTAATTGTTACACCTGGTAGAACCGTCACACTTATCATTTTTATATAGATGAACATATTTAGACAGTTTTTCAACTCTCAGTAATGCTGCAGTGATCATTTGACTTTTGCAGCGGAGTTTGGGCCCAGACATGGCTAATAACGTCAGACTCAAAGACCAGATAGTACTGGTCTACCAAGTCATAACCACATCAATAGTAGGCAAGTTAATTAATACAGTTGCTATACTATAAAAAACAAAACAGGTCAGCTGAACGAAAGCACCTATACTGCCGACAACCAATATTGTCCCAGTCATTGTCCCAGAATTCATTGTTTGTGAAAAACATGGCCACTCCCACGGCTCCAAAATAGTTTTAAACAACAAAGATTTAATGAATAACAAAAAATATAGTTATTCTCAAGTATGTTTTTATGTAGTGGAAATATTTTGTAACATATTTAGAGTAATTTCTCATAATATTCGGGGTTCCCTTTAATGAGCAGTTGGACAGGTGTACCAAATCAAATGGCCGACACACCTGATCTGTTTTGATCACGACGACATGGAGAAATAATATTTATTCAAACTGCAAACAAAACTACTATAGTAGTTAGCTGTGTCCACATATGTGCTAACATATCTGTAAATGCTTACATAAAATAAAAAAGCTCCTAATTTTTGCACAAGCCTGTAGAAGGATTTCACTCATTGTTTGGTGAACTTCAATTATCATTTCAGAACTGAGCCAAATTAACTGTACACCCACACTCATCTCACATAATCAGAGGTTAAAGAAGGACAAACCTGTGAACTTAAACTATAGATTGAAAATGCTTTTCTTCTACTTCAACAACAGAAAAAAAAATATAGAAGTTGAATACAACATTAAAGTCATTTTGGTTTTTGAACAACTCACTCAGTTTGTCTTGAGGTTCTTTCTTAACATTTTGCAGTTTGATTGCTGTGTTCTTTGCCACATCTCTCTTATTTCCACTGACTTCAGATCTTGGTATGTGAGGACGATGTCTAATTTTCTGTTTTAAGACAACCAAGAATGTATTAGTATTTTTTTTAAATAGTCGGTCTGGATGAGGTAAAAGTGTACATTTGTAATTTATTTTGAATGCCATGCTGAACCATAATATTTTACAAATTTCTAGCTTGATGACGGTGCTGGTGTAAAGTAGAGTAATCGCTGATCCGTGACATACTCAAAACTTCCAGCAATGTAAAGCACAGTGAAACATTTAAATAAAATAATCTGTCTTGCCTCAGGAAGGATGTTAACGATACCCTTTACTTCTTTCATCTCTAATGCATGTTTTCCAGGTGTTGGAATTGTAGCTGTTACTCTCTCTGAAAAAAGAAGAAAAGTTATTTTCATACACAAACAAAGTCTTTGTTATCCTAACATACCAATAGGAAATATATTGGAAATGTCACCTTTGATATCACTGCTGTCAGTATTGTTAGAGGCAACAGCAGGCACAGTCTCATCCTCATCATTATCATCTTCTTCATGCTCATATTCCTCAGTGCTACGCTGATCGTCACCAACATCATCTTCATCCATATCCTCATCTTCCTGTTCTCTATCCTCATCTTCAACAAGATCTTCCTCGCTTTCTTCTTCTTCAGAAGAGATACAAATCGGTGTAGCATCTTCATCTTCGTTTTTCTTAGTGTCAGGCTCATTATCTTCATCCATATCCTCATCATCTTCTTCTCCATCTTCATCTTCATCATGATCTTCCTTGGGTTCTTTCAAGAGATGTTTAAATACATAAAATATTACAATGTACATGGAGATTTTTGTGACTTTTTCTATGTAAATATTTTTTTTCTGAACTTCTGTGGTATATTTGTCAAAACTACTGAAGTCTTCAAACAGCTGATTAAAAATAATATAATGTTTGCATGCTTTTGATTCATATTCTCAAACATTCTCTGGTTTTGAGGCACAGAAAGAAAAAAGAGCAGACAAACCTGTTGAGAGTTCGTGGGACTCAAGGTCTGATGATTGTTGTTTTCTTTTCTTTTGTCTATATCCGGTAGTGGTTAGCTCACCTCTCTGTGATAAGTCAATTCAATGGTTTATTTAGTGAAATCAGATTTTTGTAGATTCATAAAAATGCAACAAAGTACCTTGAACCAAGAGCGTAGAGTTTTTCCTTTGTGGTAAATAGATGACTTCCATTTTCTACATGGCTCTTTTCCTGCAAGCTTCTCAAACTCAGGTGGAGTGTAAAAGGAGCCTTTACAGGTAAAACGATTTAAACTGACACTTACAGTTGCTATCTATATATGGAGAGAAACCACAAAACGGCTACACGTATGATATGATTTACAAATGTGTATAATTTTGAGACAATTTTCACACTGCCAGATCTGCAAACTTAAGCTGTGTTCATGTCCCAGTGTAAAACTGCAACATCTGATTTTCCTCTGTATACCTGCCTTTGTTTATTCATTTATTCAAATAAAGTGATCGTCCCTTTTTCTAAATACAGCAGAAAATGTGATTTACCAATTACAGACAGTACACACCAGCATATATAATAATCTGCTGCTACATGCTGGACAATCACTGTTCACCTGGTCAGCACAAGGGAAGAAAAATATTTGCCCACGACTACGCAGATTCAGTTCAGGTTTAGTTCATGACACTGGTCCTGATAGTATGGTCTGGAGAAAAACAGCATTAGCACTTTGAAGTTATGCCTTTGTGGTCTAAAAACACAGTTTTTATTATTTTATTTCAGGGTTTTTTTAGCCTTCCTTTGTATTTTGTCATTTTAAAGCTATCAACACAGATAAATTTTGAAAAGCCTTTTTTTCAGAAACATGCACTGCTCATATCTGCCATTTTTTATATGAGATAAATGCATTTTCTATTAGCTTTTAACATTTTAATCTAATTGTAAATGATTATATTATTATTGTTTTTTTACAGACTTAGAATACTGAACAGATTTGCTGGTCACAACAGACTGACAAACAGCTTCTTACCCAGACATGTAGACTCATTTTGTCAGGGTTCCTGGGTCGGTGACCCAGCGTTTTCAGTTCATGTTCTGTTTTCACCACTCCTGCCATTTCCTGTTTCATTATGTTCAGCTGTGTATTCGCCTGTGTCCAATTATCGTCATCATCCAGTCTGTGTATTTAAGTTCCTCAGTTTTACCACTTCTCTGTCGTGTCATTGATGTTCTCGTGAGGTTGTGTTGTCGTTTCCGCCCGCGTTCAGTCCTTCAGTCATTCAGCCAGTCGTCCAGCCAGCCAGCCATTGCCTACCTCTGTCTGTTTGTTCACTCCATCGGCAATAAACACCAACCTTCACCTACCTACCTGTGAGTCCAGCGTTTGGGTCCTCCTTCTCTCATCCGCAACACAAATCCTGACACATTTACACACATCCCCTCCCTTCGCTGAATTGCTGATAACACACTTAGCACTTTACATTCACTTTGCATCCAGAAATGCAAAGTGCAAACTGAAAACTGAAATACACTATAGGGACAAAAGTTCTGCTCCACCTAAACATTATTCCTACAGGAACTGCTTATGACACAGAAACCCACCTCAACAGTTTTCATGAAGATGTTAATAAAAGAAGAATTCTTATGATTATTAAGGGTTATTATTGATAAGCAAGATTTGGTGACTTTTACACTCTATGCACCTCGGCGACTCCACTCTGTCTGGCACTTTGTGGCGGAGGGAAGAAATTTCACAAAGCACTTGGAGCAACCGTGGCATCCTATTACCTTACCATGCTCAGTGAGCTCTTGAGATTGAACCATGTGAAGGAAAAACTGCCTGGCCAAGCAATGAAAACACCTGAATACAAAGATGAAGACTCTGTACTTTTATCCATATTATCCATATAGTTTAGCCATTTAGACTGAACTGCTATCACTATCCAAACTAACAAATCCGCTGTATACATAAGTGCCCCATATATATATATATATATATATATATATATATATATATATATATATATATATGTGTGTGTGTGTGTGTGTGTGTGTGCGCATGTATATGTGTAAACAAAGTTACATTCTGTAATTACAATAGCACTGAGGTCTTTCAGCAAAACCATCAGAAACCACAGGAGAGCAAACAGACAGCACGGCTGCACATCAGTTCTAGCAATCATACATCCATTATCCATGTATAAAAACACAACTTGTTTTAAAAAGAACAGAGAGGCGAAACACCGGAGTAGGGACTTACCTCTGTTGCTGACTAGAAAGCAAATGATGTCCCAGAACAGGAAAATGAAACTTTAAAAATGAAACTCTAAAAAAAAGAAGAATACAAAGATGAAAACTCGGTACTTTTATCTATATTATCCATATAGTTTAGCCGTTTAGACTGAACTGCTATCACTATCCAAATAAGCAAATCTGCTGTATACATATATGTCCCCTATATATAGATGTGTGTGGGTGTGTGAGAACGAAGAGTTGAAACACAGGAATAGGGACATGATGTCCCAGAACAGGAAAATGAAACTTAACTTTTCAGTTACGCTGAAACAATAAACACTCTCAGCCGTTGAGGTGTGTACATTGATTTCCGGTAAAGACGGCAGGTTTTACAGGTAAAACGAGTTAAACTGACATTTACAGTTGCTATCTATATATGGAGAGAAACCACAAAACGGCTACACGTATGATATGATTTACAAATGTGTATAATTTTGAGACAATTTTCACACTGCCAGCATCGACGAGATCCGCAAACTTAAGCTGTGTTCATGTCCCAGTGTAAAACTGCAACATCTGATTTTCCTCTGTATACCTGCCTTTTGTTTATTCATTTATTCAAATAAAGTGATCGTCCCTTTTTCTAAATACAGCAGAAAATGTGATTTACCAATTACAGACAGTACACACCAGCAATAATCTGCTGCTACATGCTGGACGATTGTCTGCTGGGAAAAGTCAATCAGGGCTCGGCTGCAGATGAAAAAACATTGGCGTCACATCACTGTGGATCATCCTCTGGAGTAAATATGTGCTAACTAATCTCTGTATATTTTTAAATATAAATACAATCCAGGTAATGTGGAATAATACTGATGTTAATTGACCTTTTCCTAATTAAAGCAGGCTAACATTAATGTTAGCATGGTCAGGAGCTGTTCTGTTTATTTAGAAAAGAAACCTCTAATTTATTTGAGAAATACAGTGGAAACTAATATGTCTCAGTTTTACACTGGGGCTGAACATTACATTTGTGCCTCAACTACACAGTAGGCCATGGATATTTCTCTCCATATCCATGTATGGGAGTATGTATAGGTTTCCAATAAATTGAGCAAAAGTCTCTTCATCTGAACAACCTCTGAACCATAATGTGTTTACTCTGACTTAATTTTTTATGTAAAATGAACTGTTGTGACCAGTCAGAACTGGCCTATGATAACTTCATAATCTTGCCTTTTAGTTATTTATAAGTTAACTTATTAACTTGTTTAATAGTAATAGTAAAGGAGGTTCAAGATGTCTAGGCAGGTTTAAATTAATACAATTTATTTAGTTAGTTTTACATTTACCATATTGTTATTTTTTTAACTAAAGTAATGTTCTTGATCAATTACAGTCACAATCATTAAAAAAGGAGTGACAAGAGTGAATATTGAATTCTTTGTTCACTTGGTCATGTTGGGATTTAGAGATTCTTTTATTGCTGCCATATAATCTGCCTTATGATAAATGTATTAATAACATGTTTTACAGCATTATTTTAACAGTAATATTGGTCACAGGGTTCATATTGCATTGAATATGTTTGTCATCACATTCATTCTATTCACAGGTAGAGTTCATTTTATACACATTGCATATCTGTGCTTGTTTAGAGTTGATGTTCTATCCAAGAGGGTTTTAAGCTTCACTGGTGAGAGTGTCCAGGTGATACATGTTGAGGGAAGATGAGAACATAGCAGGTTAATTGCATGCATGCTTACAATACACATAAATCTAGTAGCAGGCCTGAGCGAAGGCCCAAGTGTCTTCTGCTTCTTATTTGAGACCTGCGCCGATTCAGTCTACTTAGTGATTGAGGACGAGGGTCCATTATTAGCCCTTAGAGGCCCTGAAGCTTGAAGTTATTACCTTAAAAGGAAGGTGTTATCAAAAAGAGAAGTTATATGTCTGTTCATAGTTATTAGAGATGTACAAGATGTACCCTTGTCTGTAAACAATGACTGGACATAATGTATTTTTGACCTGTATTGACGTGTATGTGGGGGTGTGATCCTCTATGCTATAAAACCAGAACTCAGTGTATTTTTGTCAGAGCAAATAAGCCATATGCTGACGGTTGTTCTCCGTTGTCAATAAACTCATCGTTTGATTGTACTTTTCTGGGCCTCCGTCGTTTGTTGTCTGGTCTACAGTTGATCGATCTCGCTTCAGTCAGCACAAGGGAAGAAATGCAATGTCCATCCAGGAATGGACTTTGCATTCCTGTATGCAAAGTTCCAGGGATAAAACTGAAAAGTGAAATACACTATAGGGACAAACGTTCTGCTCCACCTAAACATTATTCCTACAGGAACTGCTTATGACACAGAAACCCACCTCAACAGTTTTCATGAAGATGTTAATAAAAGAAGAATTCTTATGATTATTAAGGGTTATTATTGATAAGCAAAATTTGGTGACTTTTACACTCTATGCACTTTGGCGACTCCACTCTGTCTGGCACTTTGTGGCGCAGGGAAGAAATTTCACAAAGTAACTTGGAGCAACCGTGGCATCCTATTACAGTACCATGCTCAGTGAGCTCTTAAGATTGAACCATGTGAAGGAAAAACTGCCTGGCCAAGTAATGAAAACACCTGAACACAAAGATGAAGACTCTGTACTTTTATCCATATAGTTTAGCCATTTAGACTGAACTGCTATCACTATCCAAACTAACAAATCCGCTGTATACAAAAATGCCCCCCTATATACATTTACAAAAAAAACCACCCAGCTCGCCCCTGCGGGCGGTTTTATCCTTCAAGCTCGGGTCCTCTACCAGAGGCCTGGGAGCTTGAGGGTCCTGCGCAGTATCTTAGCTGTTCCCAGGACTGCGCTCTTCTGGACAGAGATCTCCGATGTTGTTCCCGGGATCTGCTGGAGCCACTCGCCTAGCTTGGGAGTCATCGCACCTAGTGCTCCGATTACCACGGGGACCACCGTTACCTTCACCCTCCACATCCTCTCGAGCTCTTCTCTGAGCCCTTGGTATTTCTCCAGCTTCTCGTTCCTTCTTTCTGATGTTGCTGTCATTCGGAACCGCTACATCAATCACTACGGCCGTCTTCTTCTGTTTGTCTACCACCACTATGTCTGGTTGGTTAGCCACCACCATTTTGTCCGATTCATAATCAGAATCATAAGATTCTGAATTGACCTCATCTCCGTCCTCCTCCTCTGTGATCAAAATTGAGCGTCCAGGCGTGTCAACTGTTTACTTCTGCTGCTCATTTTGTAAAACAGGTGAGTATATCATATGCAGCTGCAGTGGGTGGAGTGAGTGGTCCTTGGGAACAGAAAAGGTTCTCATCAAAGTCATAACACCTGCATTCTCACTTCAATAAGGTGCGTGTGTGTTTTGTGGTGAAGTATGTCTGTCATGGCTACTGCACGGACTCAAGTGCAGACAAAGTTCTTTGCACACAAAACACAGTTTATTTACAATATGGAACACCTCAGGACTATATATGTACAGTGAGATAAGAGGGGGTCCATGGCTCCAGGGAGAAGGGGTAATCACTGAGAAGTCTGTTAGATTATGCACCAATGAGTAAAACTGAAACTTGGCTTTAACTCGATATTTAACCAGCAAAATGAAAGTAGTATCAACCCTTTTCTCTGCAATATTATCAATCTTATCTTTTCTACTTTTATATAGAGAATTTTGCTTGACCCACCACACAATTTAGCTGCTAGTTTTAGTTAATTTAGTTGCTTCCATTTTGAAACCTCTTTCTTTTTTGTATAGCCAGCACAAAACAGAAATGCCAATGGAGACCAAACCACTCCACATTTTTCAACGACATGCTTTAACATAAAAAACAATGGTCCAAGGCATTTACATTCAAGAAACGTGAAAAACTGTTTCTGGCTATAATTCCCTTGCATCTTTTAAAATCTTACACACAAAACTATTAGCAGCAATGGCCCCGTGCAAAATCTTCCATTGTAGATCACCTGACCTCTTATTTAAAGGGGGTTTATAAAAGACAACTTGTCTCTTTATATAGTATCTGTTCTTCCACTAAATTGCCTTTTATTTGACCCTTGAACAGACATTCTATATAACAGTTTTCCACTCATGTGAAAATCAGTCTTTTTGCTTCACAAGCAGTGGTCCTGTCATGCCTGTAAAATTAATATTCAATCCCAATCCTGGAAGAGGATCTGCTTCATCAGGAATCTCCAATCCACTGGAATAATCCAACAGCATTTCCTTTTTTAAATGAGGTTAACCTTCTAAACCACGAGTCCAGAATACACCTCGGGATGCGGCTTGATTTCAATCCAACCAAAGATGCTGCTGCTTTTGTGTTCTGAAGGTCTGATCAAGCCACCTCCACATTTTGTCCTAGTTTGAGAACCTCTTTCTCAAGGACTCTTTTCGCAAAAGCAAGTCCTGTTCCATCATGTGCATCCAGCCGGGCCCCAAACAGTAATGGTTCCTCTAGAAGCCAAAACAATGAAAACATAGGTTCCAAACATAGGTTCCATTTTCCATGTGAAAATGGTCCAAGCTTTAAAAAGGCCTTTATAAAACCTGGGTATGCCATAAGAACATATCATATTACAGTCTAATAAAAACATTGAGGCACCCATGCCCAACTCTCCTATTCTTCTTAAAATAACACTAGTTACTGGTTTCCAGACAACATCTTCTACCCTTCCCATCTTCTGAATAAACTGCAACCTGAAAGCAGCTGCTCTCAAGGTGAACCAGCCCTTGTCCACCTTCCTCTTTGGGCAAAAAAAGCACAGCCTGGGGTATCCAGTGTAAGTTATCCCCCCAAAAATTGGTCAACAAAGATTGAAGTTTACACAATAAGCCAGGGGGTGGCTCCAGACAAGCTAATTGATGCCACAATACAGAAGCAACTAATGTATTTATAATCAGCACCCTCGCTCTATATAACATCTGGGGTAATAACCATCTCCACTTCCCTAATTTCCCCTCAACTTTCCCTGACACCCCTTCCCAGTTCTTGTTTACCGTATCTCCCAAGTGCACACCCAGATACTTCAAACCACCTGGACGTTGCGGGAGTCCAGCACGCCAATCTCCTACTGCAAGAGCCTCACTCTTAGCCAAATTTACTTGTGCAGCTGAAAACCAGCAAAAGTTTTCAACAATCATTCCTGACTTATTGACATCTTTTTGACTTCTAGTGTGGGGATCGGGGAGATATTTTGCTGCTATTGTTTATAATCATCATCATTACCATTGCATTAATAATTAATATTGATATTGCATTCAGATGTTTAAACATACTGGTATCATGTTAACCTTTATTACAGGTGCAGTCATAACCACTTTAAACTGTTGAGTTGAATTTATAATCTTAAATGCTTTTGAATGCTTTTTATAATCTTAAATGTTTATATGCAGATTACATTACTTATAAAAGAAAGGCCAAACTCTGAGTACACTCTGTGCGAAAGTAGACAGGAAGTGCAGGCTTTTGAGCGTGCTTGTGAAAGTGAAACTAAAGCAGAATCTAAGTGTAAGTTACTTTGAGGAGCTGTTTGGATGATGCTATTTGAATAACCAGGGTATTCAGTATTACTTCTTATTCATTTATATTTTTTGATTAAGCTTTTAGTAGAGGTTCTTGATTAAAACATTTATTCAATAGATTACATATACATAGTTTCAGTTAGGTTATTACACATATGAGAGTGGATTCTGTCTCTCTGTCTGGTGAGAGGTCAGGAGCTAGTCGGCGAGGTGAGGCAGAGTGCATTTGAGGTTAAGACACAGACACACACACACGCACACACACACCATAGTGAGGCTCATGTTTAGGTAAGAGTTCAAACCATAGCTTTGCAAAGCTTGCAATTTGTTGCAGAACTGCTGCTGATGCTCCAGACGATAAGCGGGCAGGACGAGCGACAGGAAGCCCCTGCCGTCGAGATGGAGACAATGTTCTTTTTAATTGTGTCACAAGTTGTCAACAGAACATTTGTGGTTTTAACTTATGCATGTATTGTATCGGATGACGCAAGAGGGGGAGTCAGTAAACATACCCTGATGCTATAAAATGATTGTCTTGTGTATAATTGGGCGGAGATCTACAGCTGATGTTTGGCAGTGTACATCTCCCCACGCGTGTTCATTAAAAATCATCGTTTGACTCCGCCGGACCAGCGTTGTTATTTGGATTTCCTCCTATATCCCTCCTTAATATTTGAACCCTAACACTAGCAAAAACAGTATTATCATCAGCATATGCAAGTAGGTTAAAAGGCATGTTAAAACCTACTAAAATAATCCCAGCAATAGAACACCTAACATTATTTAACATTGGTTCAATAGACAGAGCATATAACATACCAGACATCAAACAACTTTGCCTGATACCTCTGGTTGCTTTAAAAGGTTTGCACAAACAACCGTTTATTTTCAGTACACTTTCAATGTCTTTGTGCAACACCATAATCTTGGCAATTAAGTCAGTGCTGAGACCAAACCTTTCCAACACACTCCAGAGGTAACGGTACTCAACTCTATCAAAAGCCTTTCCTTGGTCCAGAGAAATCAGACCAATATCACATCCCAATGAACTGGAGACCTCCAAAATATATCCAGTCATATATATAATTCTTTTACTGCAGAAATTGCTATTAGTAAATTTAACTAATTTACTAATTTCAAGAAAGGTGTGTCAAAATTCCGGCGGAATGTTTGACCGCTCTTCTTTGCAGAACTGGTGCAGTTTATTAAAATTATTTGGTTTGTTGGCAAAGGACCAGGCTTTAAGCATGGTCTTGTTGTTGGCCACTGAAAGTCTCTGATTGAGGTGCAACTTGCTCAGAGTAATTTAACCAAATATCACTGGGAGTGTATGTATATATTTGATTCAGTGTGTATACTTTTCACCCTGTTTGGATTAGAGAAACTCCTGAAGAAATTCAAACTTGTACACCTAATTCTTTGTTTGTTTGTAAGTCATTAAAGATATACAGTCATTCCACCCTGAAAACCCAAAATGACCGTTGTCCTGGGCTGACTTACTCAAAGACCCATTCCATGTCTTGATACTTATCAACCCCACAAACCTCAATTACTTAGCTAAGTAACTCATTAAATAACTAACTCACTAACCTAAGCTTTGTAACTTTGAAACTACCTCAACTATTGATATTTGTAAGTTTTATCACACATTTAAAATGCCGATGTACAGCTGAAGAGTCTCTTGGTTTTTTGGGTATACAGTTAGACTTGCAATCAGTGATTGGTTTAGCTGTGGTGTAGGATGGAGATGAGAAGAGTTTAAAGCAGGACGCAGAGGTAGACAAAGCAGACACAAAAAGAAGCCTTTATTGCAAGATACAAGTACTCTCCAACCCACTATGTTGCTTACGTACATAGTGTTTATAATCTATCCATATACAAAACAGGTAAGTACATTACCTGGACGATGCTGTTAAAAGGCTACTTCTTACAACAATTACTACAGGTTGGGCAAAGTCCAAAGGAAACACTGTTTCACAACATTTGCATGGTTTACAGATAAAAAGCACCAATATTGTTTATTCACATTTTACAGAAGAAAATATCAGATATTTGTTTAATTATAAAAACAAAGTCAAACGTGGTAATCAACAATACTAAAGGGAAACTGAGTATAGCAAAGAAAAAGTACAATGTATTAATGCAGCACACTTCTATGACTATGTAGCTTTTGTCAAAAGTAACATTCCTGCCAACAAACCTCCAACTAACGTGTGTCAGTTTGTGGATGTAAACTCAGCAATCTTTTAATTTATTGTCTGCAATGTCAGCCCCACAGAAGCATTAATGCTCATTTTTTAAGTTCCTTTATTTTCAAAGTGTAATACTCTTCTTTTAATTTTAAAACCGTTAGTTGCATTTTTATTTCTTCCCTCTTTAGTTCATCAAGATCCACTGTATTCAAACCAGAGCTGGCCGAGGGCTTAGGTGACAGGGCCTCCATCATGTCCGCACTGCAAGTTAAAAAATGAAATGAGCCAGATTTTGTTAAATTTAACAAAACTATCTTGTTTTGAGAAAAGAAATCTAAATAGTGTAAGCAAAAGTTGTTTGGGTAAGATCTTTAAAACTAGCAAATGAATCTAACCTTTATGTGAAAATCTAAATTAAACACTAAAACAACAAATTTATTTTTGAAAATAGCTTGTTCAAGAAAGCATAATATTCATCATAGGTTAAGATTTTTAATTAATTAGACATTTTAGACAGTTTTGTCTAATTAAAGGCATACAACAGTCAAATTTGCTAGTTTTTTTTTTTTTTTCAAAAAAAAGTTCCGTTGTGATTGACTTTTCAGTTTTGTTTTTTTGTTTTGTTTTTAAGGACAGACATGACTGGGGGATAGGAAAGGGAGCAAGAAAGATGAAGGAAAAGAAAAACAGATGAGAAGAGGGACAGTGAGAAAGGGCACTTAAAAAGAGAAAGAAGAAAAAAAATCACCTGGATCACCTGTTGAGAGAAAAAGAAGAGAAAACAAGCAAAAAAAGAGAGCAACATAATAAACACAACACCATCGCAATAATCTAGCTAAGTGTAAACAGCAGTAAGTACTAAATATTGAATGTTGTTGTGCAGCACGTAGGACCGACAGCGCACAATGTGCTTTGAAGTAGCAGCCAAGAAAGGTGTAGTTTATGTCTATGAACAGTGAACACCCGTGTGCACACCTGTGTTGATCAGCGCGCTTGTATTCAAAAGGTTTCCCCATGTAACAGTCTGCTAGAGGATGTACGGAGCCGAAGCCCCGTCCCCCAGGGCATGAAGCAGACATGGAGGACATCCAGGCTCCAGACATCCAGAGGCCCCAGAGTGCGAGAGCCCAAGGAGGACCACCGGAGGGGCATCCGTGCCACCCTCCTGGGAAGAGCTGAGGAGAGCCCCAGACGAGGGGTCACCCAGCAGCCACGGAGCAGAAGCCATAGGGGACTGCACTGGCGTGCCCGCCGGCTCTGCCGGCAGCCAGCTGTGCCAGAGTGAACCGAGCCGCAGGCCCAGAGGCCGGAGGCCCAAGGGCCCCCTGCGCCCCGGAAGAAGCCTGACCGAGCAACAGGTGCCAGGCCCCGCTAAGTAGCCAGGTATGCCAGGTATGTACCAGTGAGCTGGTACATAACTGGCATACCACCAACGCACCGACCCCTGAGGGCATCAGCCACCAGCAGGGAGTGTGGTGAGGGGAGCTAGTCCTCCATACTTTGGAGGGCCTGGGAGTTCCCAGAGAGGTGGTGTCCAAGACCCAACCTGACATATAGACACAGTGCTGCTGCCGGAGAGCATCCGGTGTTAGCACGACCCCTCCCTAGAACCCTCAGTGTCTACATGGATTTAAAATTGAGAGGTGGGCACCGGCGCCAGAGGTGGGCTTGAATACACAGAGCGTCCTCTGGACGCCGTTAACGTGCCCACCCTCACAGCCCTATATGTATGTGTAATGAGAGTGTGAGTAATGTGGATGTCTAAGTTGTGGAATAAAATTAAAAAATTGAGACACAGGTGGCCAGAAGGGGACAGGGCGGGGGGGCACCTGCACCCTGGTGACACAACTGCACCCCAAGGCCCTACTTGTGTGGGTGGGTGTGGTGGAGCGGGAAGAGGGAGGCAGTCGGGGGTGGGGAGGAAAAGAAGGTAGGGGCCCAAGCCCCCACACCTGCCTCGGATCCACTCAGGGGCAGCCAGGCTACCAGGCCAGTAACCTACCTACCTCCCCCAGCCCTGCTGTACGCAGCCACGAGGAAAACACCCTCTAAGAGCAATCAGAGCCACTAACCAGGTTATGACCACAACCCCCGGGTTAAGCCCTCCAGGGATAACGTCCCTAGGGATTCTCCAAACGCCCTAAGCCGTCCCAACCTCCACATCAACCATAATAGCGAAGGCAGGACCAAACCATGACCCCCTACCCCCACTAGGTGATGGAACCGATCAAAGGAGCCCAGAGGGATTGATCTAATGTGGTGGCAGAGGCTGTATCGAGACTAATATGATCTATTAGATGGTTTCTGTATTGGCTAGAATTAAGATTATTTTTATTTTTCCAGTTCATGAGGACCGTTTTCTTGGCAATGCATAGAGCAGTAAAAACCATGTGGACTGTATTAGTTTCTGTAGTGACATCATCCAATTTGCCCAACAAGCACACTAAAGGGGAGGTTGGAATTTTACATTTCAGACACTTTGAGAAGTCTTCACATATCCCGTGCCAAAACTTCTGAACTGGTGGACAGAACCAAAGAGCGTGGATGTAAGTGTTTGGTGTATTGCCTTGACAGTGTGAGCAGTTGTTGAAAGATGTAAAGCCCATCTGGAACATCCGATGACCTGTTTAGTGCACTCTGTGTATTGTATTAATTGCAGACTGAGATTTCTATTCAATTTGAAGGTTTTTAAGCATACCTGAGACCAGAAGTTTTGGTCTAAGCTGACTGATAAATCTGCTTCCCACTTTGCAAAAGGAAGGGATATTGATTCATCTATTTTAGTAAGTGTTCTGTATATTTTAGACAACAATTTGCTAGTTTTAAGAATTCTACCAAAACAACGTTTACTTACCCTATTGGCAGATTTTTTCTCTCTCAAAACTAGACAGTTTGGTCAGATTTAAGAATATTTGGCTAATTTCAAGTAGAGTTGATTTTGCAGTGTGAGAAATAAATGCCATAGAAACAAAACCTTTTAAGACTGTGTGAATAAATTCAAAATATTTGCCTAAACGATATGACAGCTTTATCTTACCCCCCTTCTGGCCTCATGGATTGTAAATCAGCTACTTTGTGGCCAGAGCAGTGAACAGCTTTATGCTCTTGCTGATCTGACACAGCCAGAGGTTCACAGGAAGGACCTGTGATTAGAAAACATATTGGGGAAAAGAAGACCAGAAAAGATCAAAAGAAATAATAAAAAATACAACAAATGCATGAAATTGGATTTTTTTTCTCTTCTAAATAAAAGCAGAAAAAAATCATGTTAGTGATTTTGGTTTTTGAACAACTCACTCGGTTTGTCTTGAGGTTCTTTCTTAACATTTTGCAGTTTGATTGCTGTGTTCTTTGCCACATCTCTCTTATTTCCACTGACTTCAGATCTTGGCATCTCAGGATGATGTCTAGTCTTCTGTTTCTGTCAAGCGATGTATTCTAAAGTCACTTCTTCAGCTGAGAGTCAGAGAATGGAAACACGCACGCTGCAGTTTTTACTTGCAAGGGCAGTCACAGAGCGCTCGCACCTCAGAGTGTGGCTCAAGAACTCGCGCTAGGTCACTGCTCTGGTCTTTATTTATATGCAAAGGTAATACAACAGTGCATACAGTGAATACGCTTGTAGGAATGTTGCAGAGGTGTGGACTCGAGTCACATGACTTGGACTCGAGTCAGACTCGAGTCATTAATTTTATGACTTTAGACTTGACTTGAAAAAAGGTTGTAAGACTTGTGACTTGACTTGGACTTTTACACCAGTGACTTGGGACTTGAATTGGACTTGAACCTGTTTACTTGAAAAGACTTGATATTTTACCCAAATCTAAAATTTAACATACATATTATATAAAAAGTGCGGACCATTAATTCACTTTATTCATTCATTCATTCTTACCACACTCCGTATGTATGTGAGCGTGAGCTGTAGCACAGCCAATCAAATTAACCAGATTTGAAAAAAACAAGAACAAAAACGCTCGAGCCAAAAATGCTCCCAAGAGTAATTTCTTTCGGGTACATAAACTACGAAGTAGTCAACAAAAAACGAAATGCAATATGCAAAACATGCAAGAAGAGAATCACACACGGAGATGGAACAACTTCCAACTTTGTCCGACATTTGAAATTGCTTTTTTTTTTCTTTTTTTTTTTTGCTACGATGAGACAGCTGACTTAGCTAACTTCATCTTATTAGCAAATGTTCTCCGGGCTACGTTGATGATACTGCTTGGCTTTAACAGGTATGATATGTTTGTCATGCTATTTTAAATCCGGTCCTGCAAGCGCATCCAAGAATAACATGCAACTTGTTAGCTCAGAATTGTCGGTGAATGGTGAGCAGGGTCCGTTTCAGAAAGTGGGTTCTGTAGCTGTACTCAGTCTCTCTCTGTCTCCTCCCCATCATTAACCCCGTAGATTTAACCCAGTTTAGACTGACAAATATTTATTTTACCATCACATCACAATTCAAAATCACTGTGTTTAATTTGCAATTAGTGTATGGTCGTGTTTAACTTTTGCATGTCTGAGCCAGGGAAAATTTTTTTTTTGGTTAGAAAATCTGGCCCACCTTAGTGTGTAATTGAGTAGTCCTGCTATACATGGCCTTTTTCTTCTGTCATTTATGTCAATACATCAAATAAAATACTTTGATTTTATGTTATTAGCTGTTGTTTATTTGCAAAGGTTATTCTCAACAGGGATGCTAGACAAAAACGGCGTTTTCTACAGACAGCCTAGCATACGCTCTCCACTTGCAGTGAAAAAGAAAAACACCCCTTCCCTATTGGTGTTAGAGTTTACCATGTCAGCCAATCAAAAAAAATGATAAGGCAACATGTGACATTTGGTTGTTTAGGAGAAGGGAAGTTTTAGAAGTGACACCCATGACGGAAAGCGGCAAGCGAAAGAAAAGAGAGAGAGAGTTTTCATATGTGAGACATTAGTGACGTTTAGCGTGTTTGGAGGCTGTAGTTAGTTTGTTGTGTAGTTATTGTTTTGTATTGTGTGTCGGTTAGACTGCTGAATTTCATATTTGATCTAAAAAGCTGTCAAAGGCAGATTCCAGTGTAAACGCTGTCTCCACATAGAAAACTGGACTGTTGCACCTCCAGTTGTCAGACCTGCAGGGTTTAGGCCTGTGCTGTTCTCCTCCGTCTTATACTGAACACAAACTACATTTTTTGGACTGGCACAAATAATTTGTGTGCCTTCTTATTTGATGCAGCACACCTGATTGTTCTGTAAATAGATTTAAATGGTTATATAAAAAACGCCTGAGGCCTTGGCTGCATTTTTAGGTAAATAGTACCATATAACTTTGTTGTTTGCAAAACTTGTTCATAATTTTTAGAAATGTACAATTTCTATTTGCATTTCAAGTTATGAAAATGATTCTTTAAACATAAAAAAATATAACTTTTTCTACTCGGATTCTGAATTTTTGTCTGAATTTAGATCAACTGTGCTAATATAGTATACCAAAATGAAAAAAATAACTCAAATTTCAGATATTTGAGGTTGTGCTGAAAATAATGATACCAAACAAGGCAAGAAAAACATATTTTAAAGGTGAAATATAGAGCTAAAATCAAAAGTAGTCAAGAACGGCCAATTATACCCGGGACCCCAGAGGGTTAAAAAAAAGACTTGAAAGGACTTGAAATTCAAAGTTTCGGACTTGGGACTTGACTTGAAGGTTGTCTGTCTTGACTTACGACTTGACTCTGACTTGCTTGACTTTACTTGAGACTTGACTTGTGACTTGAGGATAAAGACTTGAGACTTACTTGAGACTTGCAAAACAATGACTTGGTCCCACCTCTGGAATGTTGTGCGTATGTGGGTGTGTGTGTGAGCGGGGAAGCGGCCCCTCTTCCTGGTAGGGAGTGAAACTGCTTGTTCAGCTCTTATTATTGCTTGGGGAAGAAATTGATAAAGAGAACAGAACAAGTCTTGTAGTGAACAACAGTCTAAGTCATCAAAAGGTCATCATGCAGTATTCTATCATATGTAAACTTATATCATTAAAAGTTTATACTGACTACTAAGTACAATTCTCCATTGACATTCCCTCCTGTTTGTCACGTATAACTTTTGAGTGAGATATCAGTATGTAACATCTTGTTGTACATTTTCTGTCACATCATCATTAATCACACAAAGTCCTCATGTTCCAACAGGTCGGGGTCATCATCATCATCATTTGTCACGGCTATGTATGCAGCAACAGTGGAAACAATTATGCGGTTAATCATGAGTTTTAGACATGGCAGTATACATGTTACAAAAACACAAAATAAAAGTAAAAATACTCCAACTCCAATAGTCTTTTTAGTACCTGTAGCCAGGAGCCAGTGTAAAGCCAAGAAAACCAGTCACTTGTATCGCTTACATAGTCCTGATTTTGGGCCTGCTGGATCTGTCTCAAAGCGTTCAGGCGTCAGTCATGTTTGATGAGTGTACATTGTCTGGTATGTAAGTGCAGCAGGTGTTGTTGAAGAGGACATAAAGTCCCCTTTCTCTGCTAGTATCATGTCCAGAGCTACTCGATGTTGCATCACTGTGATCCGTAATGCATTGATTTCCTGGTTCTGCTGTTCATTGATTTTGCACGAAGCGTTCAGGAAAAGTCCAAAACGGTAGTCCAGAGTTTCAATCCTCAGCATGTTTTTTCCGGTTCCCACCCAGGGGAACAATGAATGGAGTACTTTCTGTCCGGTAGTCCACATTTTGAATTCCTTGGGTATGTCGCTTCCCCATATTGGGTCATGTGGCTGAATTTTGGGTAACGTTGATCTTCTTTTCTGGCGTACTGTAGAAGTGGTGTTTACTGCGGTCATCCTGAAAGTGTGGTCTGACAGGAAAATGGGAGCACATGTTCCTGTCCAGCCTGGGGGCAGTATGAAATACGCCCGTTGTCCACATAGCCAGGCCATTCCTTGCACCCAGTACGTGCCATTAGATGGTCCAGTCGTGTTCACAGGGGCACCTTCTCCTCCTCCAGTGGTCCGGTTGCAGTTAGTGGTGTTTCCAAGCGGCCTGTTACCTTTGTTTTGTTTATAGCACATGGAGTGGTTCTTCCCTGGGGTTTTTGTTCAAGAACACTGGGAAATGGATGGATGTATTCCGGTTTGTCACATTGATGTTGATCCAGAAAAGTTGATCACATGCTCCTTTATCAAGTCCAACGTCTTCAATGGTGATTTTCTTGCATTGTAACCCTCCTAGAAGGTTGACATGAAGCGTGTAAATAATAGATGGGTTTGTCTCGTCGATGGGATTTGGCTGTGTTGGAATCCAATGCAAGCGAAGCTAGCAGCACACTTGGCTTGAGTGTTGTTCATGTATTTACCATATAGTGTGGGGTGTGTCGATGTGCTGGGCATATGAGAACAGACATAACAGTCTGTATTTTCCGGTTCTGCCCTGGTCCTGTCGTGGATGTAGCGGTACCAGGCATTATTCATCCAAGGGTGGATGTTGTCTTGTGTCATGTCTCTTAGGTGGGAGTTATCATGTGTCCATCTTTTCTGTCTGCCTAGTGGTTCAGCTGTTTCCGGCATCAGCTGGGGGCCTGTAAGGGTAAGCATCGTAGTCAAGGTAACCAAGAAGGTCCACCTTCCCATGGCTGTGTACAGGTCCGTCACACCCTACTGCTTGGTTACCCTAGAGTTGGCCAATGACTGGAGGTGGAAGTGCGAGCAATGCTCAATCAGCACTTCACCCCCACCACTGAAGCAACCAAGTGAGGGTGAAACTTTCCCTTACTAGTTGATTTCTGTGAAGGAAGTGGAATCCTCTGGGACCTCAACCTTTTTGCAGTGGCTCTGATGTATCCAGGAGGGTCTCTCCGCTATTTTGCAGGCAGTTGGAGTAGTCAGAAGCACTTGGTATGGACCACAGGACTCGGAAAAGGATCCAATCACCTGGCTTCAACCTGCAAGAAATAGGTGAAGAAGAGTATTGCGGCAGTTTATTGTTCAAAACAACTTCTCTGTTTGTCAACAGTTGAGTCATCCAATCTGCCAGAGTGGTTTCACGGATTGATTTATCTAGTGGCTCACTAATAACTGGTAGTGGAAAAGGTCGCCGATGTATTATTTCAAATGGGGACAGTTTGTTATTTCCTTGTGTTATTCTCATCCACGTTTTGACTAGGCCTACACATTCTGGCCATGGTCTGCCAGTTTCTTCCATTGTTTTCCTGAGCCTTTGTTTTATAGTGCCATTTGTTCTCTCCACTAATCCTGCACTCTGTGGATGGTAGGCACAATGGTGTTTTAAACTGAAACCTAGTGCTTCATATACTTTGCTGATCATGTCATTTACAAAATGGGTTCCATTATCTGATCTAATCATATGTTGGAATGAAATGGTTGCATAGACACTTTGCAACTGAGATTGCGTCTGCTTTTTTCACTGGGTAGATTTCTGGCCATTTTGAAAAAACATCCATGATTACTAGAGTGTATTTTGAGCCCTGACACTCATCCAATTCAATGAAGTCCATGTGAATTGTATGAAATGGGTGAGGTGGTGTGGGAAAATGTCCTCTTTTTGGTCTTAAGTTACCTTGCGTATTGTGTTTTTGGCAGGTCATACATGTTCTCACATATTCTTTTGCTGAAGTTTCAAAATTTATAGTGTAAAATTGTCAGTTTATCATAGAGACCATCCCTCCTGATGAGGCATGGCTCAAACCATGGCTCACTAGAGTGGCTGTTTTGTGTAATGATTTGGGAAGAATGGGTTTTCCTGCTATTTTCATTATGTCATCAGTGTCTAGTGCTGCTCCGTGTTTCAGCCATTGTTTTTGTTCTTTAGGTGGTGCTGCTTTTTGTTCGTCCTGCAGTACACATGGTGGAATGGTGTGGTTTTCATGTGCTGTTAATAAGACTGTGGATGCTATGGCTGCTGCTTTTGCAGCTTTGTCAGCAAAATTGCTTCCCTTTGTAATTTCAGAGTCATCCTTCTGATGTGCTGAACATTTGCAAATTGCTAAATGTCGTATCACATAAGAAGTTTCCTCCCATGTAAACAGATGTGTGCCATGATAAAACCTTTCTCCATACACTAGAAATAAGAAACTAATTTCAACCCTCTGTTACATCTTATTTACTTATTTTATAATCCAGTCATTTTTCCAAATCTAGTATCAATCAACTAATTTACATATCAGCTCATAATGCGCTAAGTTGACAGGTCAACAGAAATGCACGTTGAAAATATTATCACAAAAAAGAAATTTCCTTCATACAGTAAATTACTTGTGCTGCATCAATCAAGCAGAAAGCATCTCACAATTTATTGTATTACCAACTAAATTTATTGTCTGATTACTGCTTGGTCATACCAGACTCTCTCTCTGTCTTTATTTTTTCTTTGTTTTCACAAACGTTTCACCTATTGTCCTGCAAGCTGGAGAGTTAAATGTCAGCAGTGGATAAATTCAGCATTTGATAACAAAAACTCTGTTAAATTTTCCCTGCTTTAACACCAATGAGAGATATAGGCGCATGTATAGTGTGTGCTATAGTGTAAGAATAGAGAGAAAAACTCTGCAAGCATTATCTCATAGTGTTCACCAATAAAAAAACGAATGTTCATTCTTAACCCAAACAGCAGCAGCAATCGACCTTGATTTTATTTATTTTTATTATTTTTTCTTAGTATTACTAGTTGGAGAAATGGCATAATACACATTTAGTGTTAAGGTAAATTAATATTCTGTTCCTCAGTTCTACCACAACAAGATGTACATCTACCAGCCCTAAGAAGTTGCAGCAAAGGTGAAACCATGAATCCATCCAACAGCTCTTAATAGTAAAATGCATTTATGCAAAAATACAACAGTAGTAATTCCAACCCTGACCACAAGACACATCATTTCCATTACAAGAGCAGCTTTGTTTGTTTGTTTTCAAAGACTGGCCTTGAATGCCAAATCCTGCCGTACCTCCTCATCTTTTTCTTCCCTCTTTGATTTTCATGCTTCACAGTCACACCTGAAAGTCTGGAGAGTAAGAAGAGGCTGTTACTCTCCAGAGTGGCTCTCAGGCAGAGGACAGCTGTGACCTGTCACTTATCTCCCTGAAGCTGAACAGTCCTTTATGTGCACACAGAAGCAGTTTAGGGTTCATTGTCTTGCTGAAGAGCACTTCAGCCAAGAAGAAGCCATGCACAGAGCCTCAAGGTGAAAACAATTCAACCTGACCTTTGATAATATTTGAAAATACTGGTCATATCACCTAACATATTATTTGAAATCACAGATTTCAAGTAATAGACTATACAGCGCTTAAACACCACAGTATGATATGTCAGCAATAATTGATAAAAGAATAAAAAAGAAAGCTGAGGTGACCCATGTGCAATTTATGTTTAATATTTATTTCTAAAATATTTCTCTGTTGGAAAAAAATATAAGCATTAAAGTCTGTCACAAGGTGGCGACAAAGACATATCAAAGAAAAGGCTGTGGGGGAGGAACAATTCTTTCGGTTGCACAGAGAAAGGGGGACACACAAAAATGACGGACCGTTATGGCGACGAAACGTTATACAAAACAAGTGAAAGGTAAAATAACACGCGAGGTTTCCATTAAAGAGAGTTTCTCATCAAAGAGGTTTTACATTAAATTGTAAAAACTAATTGGTCGTTTAAAAGAAATAAACAGGGGAAGTCGGCAGTAGGCTGAGCTGACCAAAAAGTTCTTTATAGACAGGAACATTTACATTACAGATCTCCAAAAAAGCCAGTTTCAAAATACATTGTTAACTAAATATTGTACTGTTGGTAAAGAAGTGAAGAATTCCATTATTATATTTTGTTTTTAATCTTACAATTTCTAGGCTTGCCTGAAGCCTCAGCATCTGTCAGCATTTGCACATGTCAGCTCAGACCCACGAGCACAGCACTACAGCAAGGTGATACAGAGACGGGCTGCAGGACGCACCGACAGGACCAGAGTCAGGAATCAGCGCTATGCTGCCCTCAGGGCTCTGCAGAAGGGTAGGGGCAGCAGCAGTTAATGATGCAATACAGCCTTTTAAATTATGCCACCATGCAGCAATTGGGCAAAAAAGCTTTAGTCTTTGATAATGTCAACTGAGGTACTTGCAGCCAACTGAGGTACTTTTCTCTCTAACTCGCCATCGGCCTGGTTTTGTTTTGTGTTTCTTTTTGTGCCATGCCTCCTCTTCTAGACGGCCAGTACTTCAGTGAAGAACAGATGCGAATGAGGGAGCCGCTGCTGTACGAACAGTATATTGGCCAGTACCTGACAGATGAAGAGGTGAGTCCTGTTTATCTTGTGTTTTATATGTGATTACAATTTTTGTATATTTCAGAGTATTTATCTAATTACCTTCATGAATGCTGCAGGTGCTACAACGCTCCCAGGAGGCCATGCTGGATAGTGCACAGGGGGGAGCCGGGGCAAGGTACAGGAGGACTTGCCAATCTGCTCCTCAACTCCTACCAGGAACGACTCATCCAAAATCGTCTGCAGGAGGAGCAGGAGAAGGAAGACGGCGCACTGGAGGAAGAAGAGGAGGACGACGACTACGGTCAGTCAGAGTTCGGGTTGAAGAAAAAACTTCACACTGAAGTTAAGCAAAAGAGAAAATTTAGGCTTTTTTCTTTTCTTCTTCTTTTCCCTTCATCTTTTCTTATTCTGCTCTGTGTTTCATACTGTAGATGACAGAGACCAGCAGAAGGAATGGGAGCCGACCCCGGAGGAGAAGGCTCTTCTCAGAGAGGAGTTCATCAGTCAGATGCACCAGCGTTTTCTAGATGGCAAAGACAAGGATTTCAACTATAGGTCAGTCACACAGCACACAGGAGCAGTTCAAAGGCTTCTTCATTGCGTTGTAGCCAACCTAAAGCTGCCTTTGACAGATCAAGTTCCTCAGACTATTAGTTTATGTTTGTAGGTGTTTGTAATATAAGATTTTCAAATTAGTAAGCAGGCTTTTTGAGAATGTTGCTGAAAAAAATAACTAGTTTTGTTATTAAAGCTTTGAGATGATCATTCCTCATAGATTAATCAGTTCACAGAATAACAGAACTCAGTAATCTACCAAAGTTATTTTGCTACAGCTCAGCGCAGTTTAAAGGCAGTTCATGAGGTACAGACTACCTGTATTTTATTCATTTGTGTCCTGGATCACGATTTTTCATCTGTCCAGACACATATATACAGATTTTTCTTTCCACAGTACTTTCCACATGTAAAATCATTTTATCAATACCAAATGCATTACATGGATATGTGCAGGCACTAAAAACAACTTGGTTGGTGTTAGGAATTAAAAGCTGCAGGGTTAAGTTTAGAAAACGATCACGGTTTGGCCTAAAATTCAACGCTCACTAGTTCTTTTGAATCTGTAGTTTTGTGGTTGTGGTTTGCCACTTTGTCTGGGCATGTTGTGTGACACATGCTCAAAGTGTGCTCCATACTGAAAATACAGTACTAACAACTGAACTTTTTCACAACTGTTTTCTGTTTCATATTGAGACTGTGCTGTACAAGCTGTTGTGAAATTACACATGTTAACACAAGTTAGTAAAGAGACTCCAGAGGAGGGGAAAAAGTTACAAACTCTGAAGTTAAGTGGAAAATGAGAAAAATCCTACACTGGGGGCTTTGAAAGTGACTTAAGGTGTTTATGTGTTTGTGTTACAGGGAGGTGGATGAGAATCCAGACTATGACAACTTGGACATTGTCAACAGAGATGCAGAGGATAAATATTTTGATGACGATGATGACGAAGAAGAGGAAGAGGAGGAAGAAAATATGACAGAATAGCACCTGTGTTATTAATAACTGAATGAACTGTAAATATAAATGTACAAAAAGAGTTTCCATTTTAGTTTGACACATGAACACAAACAAAAGATGTAATAAACATGTTTTTGGGTCTTTTGAAAATTTGTCTAAATATGACTTTCTTGTTCAAAACTCAACAGAAACAAACGAGGCATTTTGCTGTGTTACTAATTATGATACATTTCAGCATTAAATTTGTCTCAAAACACACGAGACGTGATCTGTGCGTATCAGGTGATTTGTCCACATGTGTTTTAGGCTTTGTGAGTGAGCGAGAGCGATGGTACATGTAGCTTTAGACATTTGCACACGTAGTCGTGAAGCTGAACCGAATAAATTGTGCGTAAATAATCAGTATTTATTTAGGTTTAGATGTACGCGTGTCAGATTGCTTTGTATTTAAGTGTGGATTGAAACATGAGTGAGTCTTCAAAAGTTACAAGTCATCGTACACATTTATAAATCTGGACTGAAAATGAGTGAAAAAGCAGCCAATGTTGGCTGACTTTAAGAAAGCCTGGAGAACTTTTGCTCAAGGCCACTTCAAATAATTCAAGGAATGTATTTTTTCTTCTAATTACAATGCTGTTCCTTACAATGATTATTACAGGTTGGGCAAAGTCCAAAGAAAACACAGTTTGTAACATCTGCACATTTTACAGATAAAAAGCATCAATGTTGTTTATTCAGAATTTCAAGAAGAAAATATCAGATGTATGTGGAATTATTAAAACAAAGTAAAACACGGTAATCAGCAGTGTGAAAGGAAAACTCAGTATAGCAAAGAAAAAGTACAGTTTTATGATTTTGTTGCTTTTCTCAAAAGTAACAATTAACCAAAGAAACCTCCAAATAACACCTGTCATTTGTGGACATACCGCAGCAATTTTTCAACGTCAGCTTTACAGAAGAATTAATCTTCATTTTTAAGTTCTTTTATTATCAAAGTGTAAAACTCTTCTTGTAATTTTAAAACCTTTAGTTGCAATTTTAGTTTTTCCCTCTTCAGTTGATCAAGGTCCGTTGTATTCAAACCACAGCTGGCTGAGGGCCCAGGCGACAAAGCCTCTGACACGTGCGAGAAATTAATGCCGACAGAGGTTTGAGTTGCTTGAGATGAGCTGTGGAAAAAATTAAACTTTTAAGAGGAATATTAGGAATATTGGGCTTATTTCAAGTAGAGCTGTTTTGCAAAAATAAATGCGGTTAAAAAAAAACTTTTAAGACTGTGAATAAATTAAAAATCTTTGCCTAAATGATATGACCGCTACATCTTACCTCCTCTCTGGCCTCATGGATTGTAATTCAGCTACACTGTGGCCAGAGCAGGGGACATATTTATGTTCACACTCATCTGATGCAGCCAGAGGTTCACAGGAAGGACCTGTACATTTAGAAAACATTGGGGGGGAAAAGGACCATGAAAAGATTAAAAATAATAATAGAAAATAAATAAATACTTGAACTTGGATTTTTTTCTCTTAAAAAAAAAACGCAGAAAAAAATCATGCTAGTGATTCGGGTTTTGAACAACTCACTCATTTCCTCTTCTGGTTTTTCCTCCACATTCTGCTGTTTGATTGGGGTGTTTCTTTCCAAATCTCTGATTTTTACAGTGACTTCAGATTTTGGCATGTTAGGAGGATCTTCTCCTTTTGGTTCTTTCTCATTCTCACAGTTTGCTGACTGTCCATCTCCTCTGTCTGCTGAGCCTTCTTTACAAAAGACAAAATGTTACCAAAAAGTGAAATTAATACACACACAAATAAAGTATTTACTATTTTCCATTAGGAGAATTGTGGGAAATATCACCTTTAATAACACACTGGTCAGTGTGGTTAGAGGCAACAGTGGGTACAGCTTCAGATTCCATCCCTCCCATTTCCATTTCATCTTCCTCTTCTTCATTCCCAGTATCTTCTGAGTTTACAACTTTGCTTTCATGTCCAGACCCGACCTTCTCTTCAGCTCTCTGCTCTTTTTTTTACTGCCAGCTCCCCTCTGCTTAGAAACTGGTCCTTATCTTCAACAATATCTCCTCAGTTTCTTCTGCAGGCTGTAATTCTGCTTCTTGATAGGGATAACAATGCATTAGATTTATGTATATACACTTTATAATTATTTGTAATTACTATTAGTAGAATCAAATAATTTCTCAAAATAGTTTTCAAGTTAGCAGCACTCAAACTGTGTGGTCTTCTGCTATTGTAGTTCATCTGTTTCACTGTTTGGTGTTCAGAGATGCTCTTGTGTACCCTGGTTGCAGTTAGTCATTATTTGAGTTACTGTTACTGTGTTTCTATCAGCACAAAGCAATCTGGTCATTTTTCTTTGACCTCATTTACACCAGAGAACTGCTGCTCACTTGATATTTTCTCTTTTAGGACCATTCCCTGTAAACTCTACAGATGATTGTTTGGGAAAATCCAAGTATATCAGCAGTTTCTGAAATATTCAAACCGGTGTAACTGGCACCCACAGCCATGCCATGTTCAAAGTCACTTCCAGTTGTGGTCATGCACTGATTATGGCCATGAATGTACGGAAGAGGATTAGGACCACCGGAGGAAAAAAAAAAAAAAGTGGGCACGTCTTTTTTTCTTCTTTTCCAGAATTCTGAGAAAAAAGGTCAGAATTCTGACTTTAATCTCAGAATTCTGAGTTTTTTCTCAGAATTCTGAGTTAAATCCCAGAATTCTGACTTTTTTCTCAGAAGAGATAGTAGAAATCTCTTCTAGAAAAACACTGACAAAATAAGAAAGCCAAAACACATACAACTGCTTTTGTTTTTGAAGAACTCACTCAGTAGCACTTTCAGCACAGTTTGTATTGGTACATCTCTGGTATTTCCATTAACTTCAGATCTCGACATATTAAGAGGATCTTCTCTGTTTTGTTCTTTCTCATTCCCACAGTGCGTTAAATGCCCGTCTTCTCTGTCCTCCATCCTTGCATCTTTGCAAAAGTCAACATGTCAATTAATCAAATATATGAAAAAATGCACAGTGGCTATTAAATGTTTATTTAATGTTAAACTCTCTTAATACCAGAGTTTAAGGCACTGGATTCAATCAAACTGAAGACACTGGATTCAGTTTTATTCACTATTCCCAAAGATGTGGAAGCTTCCTGTTCTTTTCTTTCACTGCTTTGTGGTAACTGGTCTTCACTGCCTTCCCCATCACTCCCATTGATGGATAGGTCATGTATGTGTGAGGGAGCAATGAGCGTCATTGCTGCAGTGGCTGTGTTAACTTTTGCTGAGCTGCTGCACTCTTCTGGAAGATCCATCCACTTGGAGTGACGAGCACCTGTTCCTGAAGCAAAATTAAACATTTAAATTAGATTTACATTTACAACACCAGATATTCATTTTAAAAGGACACGGGTCTACAACCAAAAACTGCATAAGATTTTTGACTGTTTCTTATAGATTTTTACTCACTGAAATCTGGAAAAATATTTTAAAAATTCCATCAAGTCCAGTTTTCTTGCAAAACTCATGTTTTTAGTTTAATTAAGCATACATTTTCTCTTTTTAAACTGAAATCTGGTATTCTATACTTGAGTAAAAAAAACCCATATCTAATAATGATTTCTTACAGTAATTTAAAATTTCTAAGAGCGAGACTCAAGAGAAATACAAATAGAAAATGCGAGGAGTTGAGGGTGGTCAGTGGGGAAGGGGGATACAGTGGGTTTGGCGGTGTGAGGAGCTCGGATGATTCATTTCAGTTCAATTTTATTTATATAGCGCCAAATCACAACAAAAGTCACCTCAAGGCGCTTCATAGTACAGAGAAAAACCCAACAATCATATGACCCCTATGAGCAAGCACTTTGGCGACAATGGGAAGGAAAAACTCCCTTTTAACAGGAAGAAACCTCCGGCAGAACCAGGCTCAGGAGGAGGCGGCCATCTGCTGCGACCAGTTGGGGTGAGAGAAGGAAAACAGAAGGAATAGGATGATCATGTCCCAACAGGTTTATTTTGTTCATAACGAAACGTAAGGAATCTCACTGGCTGGTATAAGCATGTTTTGTTTTGTTTTGCTCTCTGGTATTAGGAATGAGTAAGCAAGCCTGCTATCAGATTTGTTCATTTTTCACCATGCTAAATAAGTTCAGAATTTTCTTTGCTGTATAAGCCACACTCAGTTTACATCCTGCATTCAATCTGGACCATGCACATGTTTTAGTTCTGTATTATGGCTCCAAGAGGTTGTGTAATTTCTCCAGACAACTTTTGTTTTATTTGTGGTGAATAAACTATTAACAAAGGAACACAAGTGATTTTGTGAAGAAAGTTTATTTTGCTTACTTCAAGTTGAAACTTGGGAATCAAGACAAACCATGGGCTCCTCACAGGGTGTGTAGAAGATGTAGGGAAGATCTTTTTTGGTGGTTTAAGAGTAAGAAAAACTCATTTCCTTTTGGCATTCCTATGATGTGGTGTGAACTGCAAAACCACACTACTGATTGCTATTTCTTTTCGGTAGATTTAAGAGGCTTTAATACTAAAAATAAAAAGAACATATCTTACTCAAATTTTAGTTCAGCTATTTGTCCAGTGCCTCATACCTCAGAAATACCAGTTCTACACCCACCTTCAAGTTAGATGATATCCGGAGTGATTCTGAGGACAGAGACACATTACCTCACCAGGACGAATCTAGCTCAGTTTTTTCTGTTGATGAGGGACCCCAGCCATTTTTTCACAGCGAGCTTATTGATCTAGTCAGAGATTTAGGCCCTTCCAAAGATGGAGCCGAATTGTTGGGTCAAGACTCTTTATGTTTTGTAAAAAAACTGTATGTGATGGAGGAAAATTGAGATCATTTTGGATTCAGCACCCTAAAAAACACACCAGTGTTTAAGATTAAACAATGGAAAACTCGCATTTGCTGTTTTCAGTGTTTCTTTTAATTGCTGTATGATCTTGTATGATGGTAAAAGACTGTGAAATACTGAAAACTAGAATTTTGAGTGGTATAGAGTGGCACTGGTCCCAAGTTATATATTACTCTTCTGTTTTAAAGAAATCCAAACCAGTTTGAAAAGGATCTGTTTGGCAAAGGGATCATTTTCCAGCATGACAATGATCCCAAACACACTGCCAGGGCAGTAAAAGCAGGCCTGAATAGAAATGGATGGATTGGCCTCAACACACCCCGGACATCAACATTATTGAAGCAAGTACATCTTGAGAGAGAACTGAACAAAAGCAGCCATCATCCAAAGAAAAGCTTTGACTGTCCTTCAAGAAGCCTGGAGAACTATTCCTGAAGACGACTTAAAGAAATGACAAGAAAGCTGCCTAAGAGTTGAATTGTGTTGAAGGATAAAGGTGGGCCATACCAAAAATATATATATATATATATATATATATATATATATATATATATATATATATATATATATATATATATATATATATATATACTTTGTGTGTCGTTAATCGTGATGATCCACGTTAACACTGACAGCCGTAATTTTAGATAAATAAAATTTCCAAGTTTCAGCAATTAATGCATTATTTTTTATGGTTGTATTGGTGATATCAAGTTTAAATGATAGGAAAAAGGAAATGAAACTTTGATGGAATTAAAATAGTTACTAGTAGAGTAACCAGTGATTTGTAGTATTACGTTTTTACATTGAAATTCTGACCTGATGATATGGCCTGATTGAAAAATAAGGGTAATCTTATGTCATTAACATTCACATGAGGACCAAAAATACCAGACAGTAAAGTGTATTAAAATAAAATAAAATAAAAAAAAAGATATATATATTTACCTGTCTTCCATCAAAACATCTCTTGAGAATAATTCTTAGTTCTTTCCCCTGAATAGATGTTTCATTGCTGTTGAAATTGTATGTTTTGTTGTCCTCTCTGAAAAAGAAGAGTGATTTTCATACACAGACACTTTTTGTTAGGATGGTTACATGTCAAGAGGAAATAACATCATTTAATAAATAACACTCTTGTCAGTATGTTTAGGGGCAACAGCAGACACAGTCTTATCTTCTATTTCTCCCTCTGCCTGTTTCTCTTCATCTTCTTCACTCCCAGCATTTTCAGCTTCCTCTCTCTCTCTGCTCTGTTTCCACTAGCATTTCCTCACTGTTTGAAAGCTGGTCTTTACCTTCAGCATTATCATCTTCAGTTTCTTCAGAGTTGGATGATTGTATTTCCTTTGATTCAAGGTTCAAGAAAAATGACCTTTAATTATCATTCTCAGTGTTGTTTTAATTCATTTTTGAAAATCAGAATTACAGTACTCTCATGCTCAGTTACCGTTCTAGTCTTGGATCTTCCTTTTCTGTATCCCTTAGTTTTTAGGTAACGTTTCTGTGAAAAGTTAGTTTGACAGTTTATTTAGTGAAATCTGATTTTCTTTGATTAATAGAAATGCAAAGAAAAAAAAGTACCTTAATCCAATACTCCAGAGGTTGATCATCATAGAAAATAGTTGCTTTCCATTTTTTACACAATCTTTTCCCTGCAAGTTTCTCAAACCTAGAGGGCTTACACCATTTGCCTTCATACACAATACACGCCTTACCTAAATTGATCATCCAAACACACAGGAAAATTGAAATGACAGTAGAAAAGAACACTTAAAAATAAAGTTAACTTCTGACAAGTTAACATTTGATCCTCTTTAAAACAGTGCACATTGTTTAAATTGTAGATTTGAACAACAAAAGGAAAATGCTTTCTCTTTATTTTTTTTCTCAATTCTTAAAGATGTCAAAAACATTCGCACCTGATCTGCAATCCAATCCAAGGTTTAGATTTTTTTTTTTTTAATGTAGGTTTGTATTTACTTTTCCCAAATGACTGATGGGAAACCTTATTGCTATAAGGTTTCCCAGCTTTCATGAGATGGGGGGAAGGCAATTCAGAATCACCAATGCATAATCTATCATGCATTGATTCAGCTGGAGAGAAACTGATGACTACAGATCATTGAAGTCAAGTTCCATTTTTTTATATACATGATTTTTATTTGTGGGCACAGTTTCAAAGAGTATAAAGTGTTTTCTTGTTTAATGGTTTCCATGAAATGTGCTTATGCTTCTCAGATAATTGTATTTGCTTACCTTGTTCCAGCTTCTCACAATCAAGGATGCCCTCTGTGGTTCCACAGATTACAGGCAAAAGCTCTAAATTACAACAACAACAACAACAACAACAACAATAATAATAATTTCCCTATGATAAAATAATATGAATGTATTTTCATGCCATAAAATTAGAGAAACATATTCAAAAATCTAAAAAGATGTTCAGTGCTGCGTGACTAAGGACTTACGTTTTCCTTCTGTCCTCCAAGTTTTTTGATCCTCCTCCTCCTTCTCGTCTTCATCATCAGAAGGTTCATTATATTCAGCCTTCCATCTTTTCCTTAATCCACAGCCTTCTTGGTCTTCCCCTTCCGCAGATCTTTTCCTCTCCATTTATTTTTCAAAACTGAAAATATACTCTTCCTAAACAGATTTCAGGGTAATCATTGATTTGTGTCAAAAGGTCTTTCCACCGAAACAACATTTGTGAGCCCTTACCCAAGCGATATGATCATAAAAGAAATAGCACAACTGAATGTTGAATTCTTTGTTAAGTCTTTTGTTGTGCGAGAGAAGAAAAATGTTTGCTGACCACCGCACAGATCTCAAGTTCAGCTCATACCGATACTAATAGTTTGGTCCTGAAAACAGTTCTCAGTATTAACATTTTGAGGTTTTGTCATTGTGGTCTGACAACAAAGTTTTCATGTTTTGTTTTATTTCAGTTTAGCCTTCATTTGACAAAACTCATTGTAACTTTCAAATCAGTCAATTAATCAGATAGATGACAGATAGATATGTCTTGTGTTTTTCAAAAGATGCACAACACCATTGACTTTTAAAATATATTGTAAATTTTATATATATTAAAATGTAATCTTCCATTACTTTTTAACATATCCAACTATATTTGAATTCCTTAGTGCAATATAATTGCGAATTAACTTAAAGAACACATCAGCTTGGATTAGCTGCTTTTTCAGTTGTTTTCAGTGCCATCCTTGTACCTGAATATTTCAGAGGAATGTTTTTTTTAGATTGTTAGGCCCCTTAACACTGACCTATGAATCATTCAAGCATTAAAAACACACCTAACTCGAGGGACTTATATATACAGTGTTGTCTAAATAACACTGTATATAACAAATAACTTAGCGAAGAATCAGTATTAAATTGTATCTTTAGGTACTTTGTTACTTGTAGCCTGTCACAAAAACATACAATTTCTTCCAATTTCTTTAGTTGAATCTCTGAAAAATGCCAAAGATAACACAGTTTGACAGGAATTTTCATTTTTTTAATTGTAAACCAACTGATGTACAAAGAGCTATTAGCTGAAAACTTGACATATCTCCGCATGACGTGTCTTGGCTCAAGACTTTTGCACAACACTGTAACTCTCCTTTATTTATTTCATATTTTGTCAATATGGCTGGACAAATTTGTATGAAAATGTTGTTTTTGTTTTGTCTAACTTCTTTAGAACAGTTATATTCATCTGTCACAGACATCATTGATATATTACTCGCAATGCTTCAAAGTAAAAGCACACCTCTTGTTTTTCTCTTGCAAATTTAAATCTGAAGACCTGACACGAACTGCTGTCAACACACTAAACACTTTACATCTACTTTAATGTAAATACAATAAAAGTAAAAAGTGAAATACACTATAGGGACAAAAGTTATGGTCCACCTACTCATTATTCCTACAGGAGCTGCTCATGACATAGAAACCCACGTCAACAGTTTTAATCAAGATGTTAATACCAGAGGATGCTTAGGACCAAGGGCGTAGATTTGGTTTTGGCATTGGTGGGCACGGATGATTCAACCACCGAACCCTGCCCTGTTTCTCCCCACACACTTTTTGTCTTTGCTTCTTGATAAAAAGGAGAAATATACTTGTCTACATAAGCTATTCTACATGCTTTTAAACCATTTAAAATTACAATTCATAGTTTTATATGTGAATTATATAATGTTAAATTACTATTAAACAAATGACTAAGTATTTTAGACTTTAGTTTACTTCAGCCATATTCCATATAAATCAGGTATCTTACAAAAATAAAAATAGCTTCAAATAGAGTCATGACAATAAAAGAATATGACCTTAAGGACTTAAGAACATTACTTCAGTTATAGTACACCAACATCTCTTACACATTAGCACTAAGGGAACACTGAATGACCTGGTGGTTTTTGTCCATAAAACTACTCATCTAAGATTACCACAAAATTATTATTATGTGCTTGATGTGCCTCACCTTTGGCCCTGGCTCTTCCCCTCTGACTGCACTAGGACATATTGCCACTTGATAAAATAACACATTGATTCGTGCCATGTAAAAAGTGAGACTTGTCAATTCAGATTCTTTGTCAAATGTACACTAATGAATCAATTTACATCAGCAGCCTAACAATTGTCATGATAATAAATACTAGTTAATCTATAGCACCAAATCATCAGTCAGTCACCTGTGACCTCGCCTCTTCACCTCTGTCTGAGCTACAACATGGCAGAGCTGCCTCTGTCACCTGATAAATAACAGTGAGACATTCCAAACACATGCAGTCACACATGTGCTTCAAATACAGTAATGAACCAACAAGTCATCATCCAATTTCACCTGTGATCTTGTGTCACCATTGCTCTCTGAGCTTTGTGTTGGTTCTTCTGTCACCTGACAAATAGCACATACATGACAATAAGAATAAAATGGGGAGCTGCTTCAGTGTTTCTGTCAATTTGTGCAGATCTTGACTCATTAGTAATGTTTGAAGGGTGAGTGCATTTTTAAAACAATTTGTGCAAACTGCACTACAAGGTGGAATATTTGCAAAATCATGACTACCTCATGATGTATTGTCTCAAAAATTAACCCTATGAATATGTCAGTGCCATTAGGATGAAATTATTGTGTCACCAACATTTTAACGTTAGACATATAATTTTAACAGCCTCTGTAAACTAATATCCTGGCTTGCTCGAGGCTGCTGTTTTCTCTGACACTTTCAATCAAAATTAGAAATGCTGCTCTGAGACTGAGATAACTAATAGTGCTGACTGTTGTGCAGTTAGTTTCCAAAACACGTTATTCATGGTTACATACAATTTTAGACTCATGTGGGCCAAAGCCTAGAATAGCCTGTAACGTTATTATGACGGACACATTTTATGAGTGAGCTTAACTTTAAGTGACTTACAGGTTTCTTTGAAAAATACTTTCTTATATCCAGGTTCTTCCTTTTTGCTGCCATCCTCCTCTCCTCCTCGCAGCGCAGGCTTGCCGCTGCTAAAACTAAACAGAGCTCCCTGAAAGGCACAGCCAATCACACTGGCCATATTTATCACATGAGGTAGGACTCCAGTAGAGAACGTAATTTAAATCTTTCTGCACCGCTGGGCGAATGAGACGTTGACAGATCGGTTTTTTTCCTCTTTCTATCGGGTTTGTTTTTCTTTACTCGAAGAGATCAAATTATTGGTGGGGACAATTCAATAATCGCTGGATATTGGTGGGGACATGTCCCTTCCGTCCATGCCAAATCTACGCCCTTGCTTAGGACTCTATTACTGAAAATTAAAAAAAAAAAAAAAAAGCAAAATTTGTCCACTTTTTCGCACTATGCACCTCGGCGACTCCACTCCGTGCGACACCTTGTGGCGAAGGCGAGAATTTTATATATATATATATATATATATATATATATGTACGTACATATATATACATACACACACACACACACACACACACACACAGCGGTATGTGAATGTGTGTGTAGACCGAACAAAGTGGCATTCTATAATCACAATGAGGTCTATCAGCAAACACATCAGCAACCACAGGAGAGCAAATAGACAGCACATCCGTGCATCAGTTCTAGCAATGCATCCATTATCCATGCATAAAAACACAACTTGTTTTTTTAAAGAAAAAAACAGAGATGTGAAACTCCAGAATAGGGACTTACCTCTGTTGCCGACTAGACAGCAGATGATGTCCCACACAGGAAAGTAAAACTTTACTTTTCAGTTACACTGAAACCCCCCCGCCCACCCCCAGTTATTAAAGTGTGCGCCCAAACACTGACTTCCGGCAATGACGGCAGGTTTTACAGGTAAGACGATTTAAACTTACATTTACAGTCGCTATTTATATATGGAGAAAAACCTCAAAACAGTTGCAAGTGCACGTACGATATGATTTACAAATGTGTATAATTTTGAGACACATTTCACACTGCCAGCTTCACCGACATCCGCAAACTTAAGATGCGTTCATGTCCCAGTGTTAAACTGGGATATCTGACTTTCCTCGGTATACCTGCATTTTATCTATAAATTTATTCAAATAAAGTGGTCGCTTTTTCTAAATATAGCAGAAAATGTGATTTACCAATTAGAGACAGTACACAGTAGCTCATAAAGGTTAATATGTGGTTTAAATAATCTGATGCTACATGCTGGATGATCTTTTGCTGGGAAAAGTCAGTCAGTGCTCAGCCGCATATGGGGAACACAATGGCTGTACATCACTGTGGCTCATCTTCTGGAGTAAACGTATGCTAACTAATCTCTGTATATTTTTTAATATAAATATAATCCAGGTAATCTGCAATTGACCATTCTCTAACTGGTAAGTCGACGTTTTCTAGTAAAGTGGTCAAGAATTATTTAGAAAAAAACTTCCAATTTATTTGAGAAAAACAAAACAAAAAGCAACAAAGCCGGTGATGTCAAGAGAAATACAAATAGAAAATGCAAGGAGTGTGATGATGTGATGTCCCAGTTTTACGCTGGATCTTAATGCAGCTTACTACACAGTAGCCTATGCATATTTCTCTCCATATCCATGTAACAAGATACATCCACATTAAAGGAGTATGTATAGGTTTCAAATAAACTGAGGGAACGTTTTTTCATCTGAGCAACCGCTGAACCATAGTAGTTTACTACGATTTAAATTTTAATGTGAAATGAACTGATGTGAATGTCCTATGATAACTTCACAAATGTTACCTTTTAGTTTTTTTGTTTTTAGAAGGGAAACACATTTAGTTAGTTAGTTATCAAAATAATTATTTTTGAAGTAATTGAAACAACTTAATTTGGAAAAATCATTGTGATTTTCGAACAATGGCAGATCTACAAAATTTGGGTTACAAAGGAGGGGCAAGTTGTCTAGGCAGGGTGGCACATACATCTTCAGTGAAGTGAAATTCCCCTGTTTAAATGGAGTCACATCCACAAAAACACTTTAAAACTATTTATTGTATCATTGTCTCTTCTAAGAAAACAAAGACAAGGTGATTTTTTTTTTACAAGTTTTAAAGTAGAAAAACTTAGTGTAAAGACAGTATAAACAGTATAGTGTGTTGATCACAGCATGTAGGCTAAAAAAATCTACTGAAATTACTGTGAGTTGTGATTCTTTTGCCTGTGCCGAGCCACTACACAGACCTTAAGGTTCAAGGAGCTTCTTTTACTTTTTTACTTTGAGTACATTTCAGAGCCTGTACTTTTTCACTTCTCAATCACGGATTGGCCCACCTGAGCCCAGACCTCAATAATATTGAAGCAGTGTGGGATCATCTAGACAGAGAGCAGAACAAAAGGCAGCCGACACTGAACTTTGAATGTTTTTCAAGAAGTCTTGAGAACTATTCCTGAAGACTACTTAAAGAAATGACAAAAGAGTCGACGATGAGAGTCCAGACTGTGCTAAAGAATAAAGGCGATGCTAAAAAATAATGACCTTCAAGCTCTATTTTGTCTTGCCTCAAGGCACTTTGTATTGTAAGGTTATAATACGTATACTGTCTGTTTGCACATATTTCAGTGAATATCCCTATTAAGAAATGAGCTGTGGTTCAAGACTTTTGCAAAACACTCTAGTTTTATGCATTTAATAGATACAATATTAATATTATAAGTTTTACAATTTATCATGTCTTTGTCTTTATTCCTTATTGTATTATTAATTAAATATAGAGTAAAATGATATCCAATCAGGAAAGGATCCTTTAATGAAGTCATTAAAACAGCTATTTTAGTTATAGGGTAACCAGTAATAGGTTTTACATTGGAAAGGTAACCTTTCAACACTGCTTATTGTTTTGTTTTGGGATTTTTTGGTTTTCTTTTTCTTTTTTGTTCACACTGAACCACAGTATTTGCCAAATTAAAAGTAAAATTTTGACTTGTTGACAGTGCTAGATTAAAGGTGAGAGTCATCTTAAATCATTAATATACTCATGATGACCAGGTGTATGTTTCCCAGGTGTTGAAATTGTACTTGTTGCTGTCATCTCTGAAAAAAGAATCACGTAATGCATGCTAGTTTGTTTCATAATCAGAGTCATAATAAGATTCTGAATTGACCTCATCTTCAGACACATCCTCCTCCTCTGTGATCAAATTGAGCCTCCAGGGCTGTCAACTGTTTACTTCTGCTGCTCATTTTATAAAACAGGTGAGTATATCATATGTAGCTGCAGTGGGTGGAGTTTTTGTCTTTGGGAACAGAAAAAGTTCCCATCAAAAGTCATAACAACACCTGCATTCTCAATCTTTATATAAGGTCAGTAAGGTGTGTGTGTTTTGAAGTATGTCTCCCAGCTGCAAAGAAACAAATAGTATTTGACATTTCTAACCCTTTTTCTCCACTTTGACTACCAGTTCAAACTGACATGAACAGTATCTCCATCCATCCATCCATCCATCCATTTTCTTCGGCTTATCCGGGGCCGAGTCGCGGGGGCAGCAGCCCAAGCAGAGAAGCCCAGACCTCCCTCTCCCCAGCTACCTCCTCCAGCTTATCTGAGGGAACACCAAGGCATTCCCAGGCCAGCCGAGAGATATAATCTCTCCAGCGTGTCCTGGGTCTGCCCCGAGGCCTCCTCCCGGTGGGACATGAGTGGAAAACCTCGCCCAGGAGGTGACCAGGGGGCATCCTTGTCAGATGCCCGAACCATCTCAACTGGCTCCTTTCGATGTGGACGAGCAGCGGCTCTACTCTGAGCCCCTCCAGAATTGTCACGATGAGCTGTGTGGCTGTCAGTGGCTGGACCCACGTGCAGGACTCGGAGACAAAACATTAACTTAAACGGCAGCTTTATTTGCTGGTGAGGCACACTTGGCGATACATAAACGATAACTTAAACTCACTAGACAGGAGATGCTAATGACTCTAACCGGAAGGTAAACAACAATGAATACGCACACAACAAACGTGGAGGACGCAACAACTGGCAGGGAAAAACACAGGGCTTAAATACATACTGAGGTAATTAGGGAATGTGAAACAGGAGGAGAGCACAGCTGGGACTCATCGGACATGACAAGACAAGGGGAGACAAAACTCAACACACTGACATAGTACACAGACTTTCAAAGTAAAACAGGAAACTGAACAGAAGTAACAGAACCACAACCTAAGAACTAGAACACAAGAAATGCCAAGGAACTAGGGATACTAGCGACAGAAATCAAAACACATCATGAAATCAAGGAAAACTAATACAAACAGAAAAACACTGAGTCCACAGACTCAGGACCGTAACAGTACCCCCCCTCTAAGGGCTGGCTCCAGACAGCCCAAACCCAAAAACCAGAGACACGGAAAACCAAAAACAACCCAACCAGGGCGGGCGGCGGGGGTCCAGGACGGAGGGACCAAGTCCAAAACAAAAAGGGCACAGGAGCACAGAACAGTCCCAAACAGAATAGGTGTCAAGACATCAAAACACCTAGATCCGGAAGCCGGCCCGGAGGCCGACGACACAAAAGCCCATCACTCAACAGTTCAGGAGGCCGGCCCGGAGGCCGACGGCACAAAAGCCCATCACTCAACAGTTCAGGAGGCCGGCCCGGAGGCCGACGGCACAAAAGCCCATCACACAGCAGTTCAGGTGGCCGGCCGCGCAGACGGCGGCGACGAAGAACCCGCTCAGGGGGCTGCCCCCTCCGGCGATGACGTCCAGCTGGAGACCTGGAAAGCGGCCGGCAGAGGCGAGGTGGAAAAGGACGAGCTGGAACTGAAGACGGTGTGGCAACCGCTGGACCAGACGAGGCTGAAGACACAGAGGCCGGACCAGACGAGGCTGAAGACACAGAGGCCGAACCTGACGGCAGCGGGACGGCTGCGGAACCTGACGGCAGCGGGACGGCTGCGGAACCTGACGGCAGCGATGCTGCAGGCGGTGATGCTGCAGGCGGTGATGCTGCAGGCGGTGGAACAGGTAGTGGCTGAACGGTCTTCCCAGAACCGTCAGCAGATGTGAGGATGTGCTGGCTGGGTCCTTCAGGACCCTCAGCTAACGAGGCGTGGTGCTGGGTGGGCTCCTCGGAGCCTCCAGCCGACGAGGCAGGATGCTGGCTGGGTTCACCTGAACCCCCAGCAGACGAGGCGTGGCGCTGGACGGGCTCCTCGGGCCCTCCAGCCGACGTAGCAGGAAGCTGGCTGGGTTCACCTGAACCCCCAGCTGACAACACTTGAAGCTGGCTGGGTTCTCCCGAACCCCCAGCTGACAACACTTGAAGCTGGCTGGGTTCTCCCGAACCCCCAGCTGACAAAACTTCAGGCTGGACGGGCTCCTCGGGCCCTCCAGCTGACGAAACCTGAGGCTGGACGGGCTCCTCGGGCCCTCCAGCTGACGAAACCTGAGGCTGGACGGGCTCCTCGAGCCCTCCAGCTGACGAAACCTGAGGCTGGACGGGCTCCTCGAGCCCCCCAGCTGACGAGATTTGAGGCTGGACGGACTCCTTGAGCCCTCCAGCCGGAGCAGATGCAGGGCCAGAGGCAATTGGGACCCCTGGCTGCATAGGTAGCTGAATTGGTGCTTGCGCTAATTGCTGAGTTACCGGCTGGGCGGTTGACTGAAACAGAAGTTGTAGTGGTCGTCGTGATGATGGTCGTGCTGGGTGTAGTGATGGTTGTTGAACTTGCAACAGAGCGGGTAACCGACTCTCAGCAACTCTTCTCCGTGGAACAGGAACGGGTACTGGGCCTGGCCGAACCTCAGCCATCCCCACCTGAAGAACAGATACAGGTCCAGGGAAGAGCTGTGTTCTGGCTGCCTTACCCCTGGGGGCCGGTGTGGGTGGAGGAGCTAGCTGGACTGCCGCTGCTCCCACCCGAGGAGCTGAAACGGGTGCAGGAGTCAGCGGGGTCTCAGTTGCCCCCACCCAGGGAACCAGAACAGGCACAGGCAATGACCGGGCACCCGCCATCCCCACCTGAGGAGCAGATACGGGTGCAGGGATGAACGGAGCCATAGTCTGCCTGGGAACTGGAACTGGATGCGGAGAGCAGAGCAGAGGAGCTGTAACAGTCACAGGGAAAACCAGGTTTATGGTACCAGACATGGTTCTAGAAAACCGAGACTTATGGCAGGCTGACCTTGGTAAAACTGCTATTCTTACGTTAGCAGTCTTAGAAAAGATGAGTTCAGGGGCAGTCACAGGTGCTGGAGAAATCATACAAGCAGTATCTGAAGAAACTGGGTGTGAAGCAACATTAAACACAGTCTTACAAAACGCAGCCTGGGAAGTTGCACACACAGTGTCCAGGGCTACTGGCTGAAAAGCATGGCGCACAGAGTTGTACAGACATGATCGTGGAACCGAAACTTTAACTTGAGCAACCAACTCTGCAGTGTTCAAACCAAGTATTTTTGCCAGCTTGTTAACAGCAGATGACACCTTGTTGCTCTTAACCTGGACAGTCACAGAACGCATAGTGTTAAAGAGTTCACAGTGAGTTACACAAACAGACTTTGAATTCGCATTCTCTGGGCTAGTCACAGAATGAACTGGCTGGAAAGCCGCACAGCACTTGGGTGAAGCAACATCAACAATAGTTTCAAGAGGCGTAGCCTGAACAGTGTTGAAAGGATTTAGCTGGAAGATTAAGCGGTCCATGTTTAGTTCAGTGGTTGGAAAGATTGTCTTTTGTGTGGAGCAGCAAACAGTCTTCTGGACAGGACTTTTAATATTCTGAGTGAGATTATTATTGTCAAGGTCACAAATCTCCATAACAGATCCACACATGACATCTGAAAGCTCAGTATTAACTAGTGCTCCCGAAGCCATCCTTGTACTATTAAGTGATCCAGAAACAGGTGGCTCACGATCGACATAACTTGGCGGAGAAGTAAAAACAGAAACTCCAGTCTTTTCAGAATGAAACTCAGACACACCTTTCTCAGTTACTGAACACAAAGCTCCGTTCGACTCTAATGAAATAAGGTCATCTGACACTGGAACTTTCTCAAACTTGGAAGAAACAAAAGGAAAATCATTAGAATGTTCAGAGTCCTGAAAGGCATCCTCAGAGTCAGCCATCTTAGGACCATCAGTTTCTAATTCAACAGACTCAGAGGAAACAGCCTCAGAGTTAACAAACTCATGTTTTACTGGCTCTGGGCCTAAAATTCCCAGCGTGGAAGGAGCTGGGTGGGAATTGTTCTGTTCACTCACCATGTCCAGCAGTTCAGAGCAGGAACTGGACTCGGGTTGCGGTGAGGGATGGCGACGACGAGAACGCCGCTTTCTCTTGGAAACGGGAGCGGCAGAGGAAACGGAAGGTGTCGGAGTAACGGTGACCAGACCCTCATCCTCCGACCACATTCCTGCCAGGCATGAGGTAGGTGAAGGGTGGTCAGAACCAGACGTGAGGGAGGAAGGAGTCCGATGCTGCGACTGTGGCTGCTGCAGCGGGGCTGACATAATTCCGGCTGAATATTTGACCGCTCTTCTTTGCAGAGCTCGTACAGTTTATTTATATTATTTGGTTTGTTGGCAAAGAACCGGGTTTTAAGCACAGTCTTGTTGTTGGTGACTGAAAGTCTCTGATTGAGGTGCAACTTGCTCAGAGGCATTTAACCAAATATCACTGGGAGTGTATCTGTGTATACTTTTCACACAGGGACAAATATTGAGGTATATACGCAGGACACAGAGGCAGGCAAAGGAGATAAAAGTAAAAAGAAGCCTTTATTCAAAAGATATGTACACTTTTCACCCTGTGTGGATTAGAGAAAATCCTGAAGAAATTCAAACTTGTACACCTAATTGATTGATTGATTGATCATACTTTATTCATCCCGAGGGAAATTGGGTTAAGGCTGCCAGCCGTGCCAGCGCCGTCTTACCCATCCGACCATACATACATTACACAAACATCACATGGGGAAGACAGGTCAGAGGGGTATACATGGAAAAGCACCACATGAGGAAAGATAAGGAGAAAAAAATAACTCCCCCCAGACTGAGCTCCAAGAGGGAGATCAGTTTGAGAACAGAAAAAAAAAACACCTCTGCACATAGCACATGAAAAAAACTCTAAGACACCAAAGAAACACATGACAAGCAACAGGGGTGGGTAAAGGGTGAGAGACACCCAATGTAGACAGTACATCCGGGCCTGCAGCCTATGCGCTGGTCTCCATGATCCACCGTCAGCATCGGAAGGGAATAAGCGTCGAAGGCGTTTGGAGGGGGAGGGGGGATGAGTTCTGATTAAGTTTAAATAAATTATTCTCAAAATTTATTTACATTACAGCCACTGACATTTATACATGTTATTGTGAAGTCATACTACTAAGAACCTAATAAATCTACAGTTAATTTTAAAATTGCACATGTGTGTACAAATGTGCACAAATGTGTCATTTTTCACGTTTTGGTTCCAAGGAGACGGATTTTCTTTTTTTTTTTCTTTTAAATCTAACCTTGAGCCTGTTCTCCATGATTTCGCTCTTATCAGCCCAGTCCTTCTGTGGCTGACCATACAGTACTATGCAAAAGTTTAGAGTTGCATGTCTTTTTTTCTCTGGGATTCCTTAAGGTCTTTCGAAGTCTCTTTTTGGCTGCTTTTACACTTGTTTTCAGTACCATCCTTATACCTGAATATTTTCATTTTTTTAGATTATTAGGCCACTTAACACTGACCTATGAATCATTCAAGCAAAAGAAAGAAAGAAAAAATACATCACGCCATTGTTTCATTCCTCTCTGTCCCCTTCTGGCCACCTGTGCCTCAATTTTATACCACAACCTAGACATCCACCTTACTCACACTCTCAGAACACATACATATAGCGCCTTGGGGGTGGGCACATTATACGGCGTCCAGAGGACGGTCTGTGTATTTAACCTCACCTCTGGAGCCGGTGCCCACCTCTCAATTTTAAATACATGTAGACATTGAGGGTTCTTGGGAAGGGCCGTGCTGACACCTGCTGCTCTCTGGCAGGAAGCACCATGCCCTCCCATGTTTTAAATGCACTTTAGAACAGCACGCAACAACACTACATATCAGCGGGCGGAGGGAGGTATGGGGTCTTCACACACCCCCATTCTCTGTTAGCCATCGGGACGGAGGGGCTGGGAGGAGGAGTTGGCCATCCTGTTGGGGTCTGGGATGCGGGGCCTCCCTGGTGCGGATCCAGGGACGGTCTGCTTGTCTCCACCCCAGGGAAAAGGGTAACATCTCCTGGGTCTAGGTGTGGGCGAGGGTACCTGGACCTGGGGTATAGAGTATGTTTGGGGAGTGTGATTGTGTGCACAGTGTTCATTTGTTTCTGTCCCCGCATTGGGTGAGTGCCGAGTACTTGTATATGTGTGCCTGAGGGTGGGAATGCATGTTTGTGTCTGTGTGTGCCTGTTCGTCTGTGTCTATATGTCAGGTCGGATCTCAGACTCCACCTCTCTGGGAATATCTCAGGCCCTCCAAAGTGTGGAGGCCTATCTCCCCTAACCACACTCCCTGCCGGTGGCTGATGCCCTCAGATGTCGGTGCGTTGGTGGTTCTTGGTGTCCGGGGCTGGGCACTCAGGTATGTACTGGCTCACTTGCAGAGGCTACTTGGCAGGACCTGGCGCCCGTGGTTTGGGCGGGCCCCTTCCGGGGGGGTGTGGAGCCCTCGGACCTCGGACCTCTGGTCTCTGGGCCTGCGGCTCGGTCCACTCTGGCGCAGCTGGCTGCCAGCACAGCCCGCGGACATGTCACTGCAGCCCTCTCTGGCTTCTGCTCTGTGGCTGCTGGGTGACCCCTTGTCTGGGGCTCTCCTCAGCTCTCCCCAGAGGGTGGCATGGATGCCCCTCCGGTGGTCCTCCTTGGGCTCTTGCACTCTGGGGGCTTCTGGATGTCTGGAGCCTGGATCTCCTCCATGCCTGCTTCATGCCCTGGGGGACAGGGCTATGGCTCCCCACACCCTCTAGCAGATCGTTACATGGAGAAACCTTTTGAACACAAGCGCGCTCATCAACACAGGTGTGCACACAGGTGTACACATGGGTGTTTACTGTTCACAGACACAAACTGCACCTTTCTTGACTGCTACCTCAAAGCACATTGTGCGCTGTCAGTCTTGCGTGCTGCACAATAACATTCAATATTTAGTATTTACTGTTATTTACACTTAGCTAGATTATTGTGATGGTGTTGATGGTGCACTCTTTTTTGCTTGTTTCCTCTTTTTTTCGTTTTTCTTCTCTCAACAGGTGATCCAGGTGATTTTTTTAAGTGCCCTTTCTCACTGTCCCTCTTCCCCTCTGTTTTTCCCTCCCTCTCTTTCTTTCCTTCTCCCTTTCCTATCTTCCAGTCATGTCTGTCCCATCTGTAACAACTGAGAATAAAATAAAATAAAATAAAATAATAATAATAACAAAGGTCAATCGAATGGACCAATACAGCAAGGCTGTGATGATCCACTTGGTAAAGTAAATCCATTGGGCATCTTTCTTGGCCTTCAGACAATAATTCTGATGGCTAAAGAAACAGACGGGACAGGCAAAAAAAAGAAAGAAAAGATATTGGAACATTTGTATCACTACATAAATAAATGAGATAAAACTCAGTACTTACTTTTAAAGTTTACTTTTCAAAAGACAGGACATATTTTTTTAAGTTTACTTTTTTCCCCCAAGAAAAAAAAAATCTTCTTGGTGCTTGTTCGTGGTTGTCAAAAAGCTAGTTGGTTCATTACCGCCACCAACTGGCATAGAGTGTTGACCTGATTGTCACTTAAGAATTAGAGCCTATAGGATAATTAAATATAGCCTGATAACTTTGTCTTCTTGAGTTATTTCAAAGTAAATCAGTTTAATCTAGTCTATATATACCTAACATAACTATATTTAGGTTTTGAATAAAAAAAAGAAAAGAAAAGAAAAATGCCAAAGATAACACAGAAGTTTGGTTTTTTTAATTGTGTAACCAAATGATACCCAAAGATCTATTAGCTGGGCACTTAACATATCTCTGCATGACGTGTCCTGGCTCAAGACTTTTGCACAGCACTGTAACTCTCCTTTTTTTCATTTTGTGTTTTCTCATTATGGTTGGACAAATTTCCATGAAAAACTTTTTGTCTAATTGTCTAATCTATTGTTTTTGTCTTACAAATTTTATAAAAGCTCTTGCTCCTTGGAAGCAAAACATAAAGAAATGAGCTGTGGCTCAAGACATTGCACGATGCTGTTTAAAGGCTACTTCTTACAACTATTACTACAGCTTGGGCAAAGTCTAAAGGAAACACAGTTTCATAACATTTGCACAATTTACAGATAAAAAGCATCAATATCGTTTATTCACATTTTACAGAAGAAAATACCATCTATCTGTTTCATTATAAAAACATGTAAAACAAACAAAGTAAAACATGGTAATCAACAATACTAAAGGAAACCTGAGCATAGCAAAGAAAAAGTACAGTGTATAAATGCAGCACACTTGATTTTGCAGCTTTTCTCAAAAGTAACATTCTACTCAAGAAACCTCCAGATAACGTGTGTCAGCTTGTGAATGTAAACAGCGATCTTTTAATTTATTGTCTGCAATGTCAGCTTTACAGAAGCATTAATCCTCATTTTTTAAGTTCTTTTATTTTCAAAGTGTAATACTCTTCTTTTAATTTTAAAACCTTTACTTCCATTTTTATTTTTTCCCTCTTCAGTTGATCAAGATCCATTGTATTCAAACCAGAGCTGGCTGAGGGCCCAGGCAACCGGGCCTCTGACATGTTCACACTGCAAGTCAAAAAACGCTTGTTTATGGAATTAGTTTTCATATATTTTGTCTAGAAAGAAAACATATTCTTAACAAGCAAGTTTTGCACAAGAAAATTAAGCTCATTCTAGGAAAATATGTCTAACTTTTTCTTAATAAAATATTTCAGCTCATCTTGAGCTTTATTTACCAGTTACAGGGTACAAAGCAAAAACAGCTCTACTTAAAATAACCCAGATTTTCTTAAATCTGACAAAATTGTGTTGTTTTGAGAAAAAAATCTGCCAATGGCGTAAGTAAAAGTTGTTTGGCTAAGGTCATTAAAACTAGCAAGTTAATCTAACCTTACTCCCCACCAGTGATGGGAATAACGGTGTTACAAGTAATGGAGTTACTAACGGCGTTACTTTTCTCAGTAACGAGTAATCTAACTAATTACTATTCCTATCGTTACAACGCTGTTACCGTTACTAACAAGAAAATGCGGTGCGGTCGTGTTACTATTTTTCAACAAACACACGGTTGAAGCTGTGTTCAGCTTACCGCCTCTTATATCAGTTGCACGGAAGTAGCTGTAAGTAATCTGGGTGCTACAGCTTTAAGCAGCTGCGCGCTCCCGCGGACGGCAATCACTTTCTGGCAGACAAATCACTTTTTGGCACAACACCTGGAGCTCAGGGGGGCAAAGCAGCGCATGAGTGCTGCTGTTTGACTGAGGAAGAATAAAGTAGTCATGGTAAGCCAATCACATGACCACTTCAAAAAGGTGATATATACCAGTTTTCAAATTGTGTTGATAGGCCAAGTAAAACAAGAGTCATGATAAACAATATATACGCGGCATTTTTTCCCCAATAGTTTCGTCACGTTTACTGTCTAAGGACAGCGCTAACAAGCACTCTCTGCTTATAACCAAAAAATAAAAAAACAAAACAAAAAACTGCCCGTTCGTGTTGGTGGAAAAATGCACCATGTTGACCAATCAAAAAATGATATGGGAACATGACATTTGGTTGTTTAGGAAGAGGGGGAAGTTTTAGGAGTGTCGGCGAGAGAGGGAGAGAGAGAAAGAAAGACAGCAGAAAAAGAGAGAGAGAGAGTTTTGAGATGTGAGAGATTTGTGACGTTTAGCATGTTTGGAGTGTGTAGTTAGTGTGTTGTCTTGTGTAGTTAGTGTTTTGTGTTGTGTGTCAGAACAATGAGGCATCTCCAGGTAAAAAACAGGAGTGATACACCTGCTGCTGTCAGACCTGCAGGTATAGGGCTGTGATGTTCTCATTTATAGTGGACAGAAATAATTTTTTTGGAGTGGCACAAATAATTTGTGTGGCATCTTATTTAATGCAGAACAGCTGATTGTTATATAAATAGTTTGAAATGGTTATTTTAAAAAAGGGTAAAAGGTAAATGGCTGCAAATAACTTTGTTGTTTGCAAAACTTGTACATAGGATTTTAAAATTGACAATTTATATTTGCATTTAAAGTTATGAAATATGATTCAATAAACGTGTTTGTGGTTGTTACAGTAAAAAATATAACTTTTTCTACTCAGATTTTATGTTTTTTGTCTGATTTTAGATCAATTGTGCTAATACAGTATGTCAAAATGAAAACACAACTGTAAATTCAGACATGCGAGGTTGTGCTGAAAAGAATGATACCAAACAAGACAAAGTAAATAGTTTTTAAAGGTGAAATGTAGAGGTCAAATCAAAAGTAGTCAAAAAGGGCCAATCATACCCTGCACCCCAGAGGGTTAAACATTTTTTTTAAAGTAATGCAATAGTTACTTTTCAAGTAATTAATTACTTTTAGAATCTTGTAACTCAGTTACTAACTCAGTTACTTTTTTGAAGAAGTAACTAGTAACTATAATTAATTACTTTTTCAAAGTAACTTGCCCAACACTGCTTCCCACAAAGCAAGCAGGTCTGGCCCGGATCTGGTATCAAGCCAGCACTGCTGGCTGACTTCTGGCATGATAAGACGTATGTCATCCAGATATGGGCCAGGCCTGGCATAGATGCCACTCTTTATGTGATGGCATGCCATATCTGGCTCGATTGTGGTTTGGTTTATGTTGCCCAGACTCATAGAAAACAGGTCTTCCCTGGATCCGGCATCAAGCTGGCACTTCTGACTGACTGGTGTCATGGCAGAGTGTATGTTAACCAGATGTGGGCCAGGTCTGGCAATGATGGCACTATTTATGTTCCTATTTTCCTATTTTAGTTAGAAGACCCAAATGCCACGTTGCAATACTATACAGCTATGGTAGCCAACGTTTCAAATGCCGGTTTGTAAGTGTACACTATATCCAAAACCTCCTGAGGGTTTACTCATGTTTACCACTGGGTGGCTGTAGCTCAGGAGGTAGAGCAGGTCATCTACTGATCGGCAGGTTAGTAGTTTGATCCCTGCCTCCTCCAGTCTGCGTGTGAAGACTTCAAATGTAGTTACGAAGCATTCAGTTTAGAAAAAGTGTGTGAATGTGGCATGTTGTATAGAGCACTTTGAGTAATCTGGGAGAGTAGAGAAGTGCTATATAAGAATCAATCAGGCCTTCACAGTCTGAAGAGTTTTGTCATGTTACTTTTGCACTATTATGTTCCGGCACGTTGTTATTACATGGCTTGATTAAGGTGCACATTAGGCTGACATCTGGAACCAGAGCTGAAACTGTTCTGGGCCAGCACAGGACAACCGGTGTGTCTGCAACTGGCCTTGTGCTGGCCAATGTGTGGGCCACCTCTGGCAAACCAGATCTGGGCCACCAAAGGGCCGTCATTCTTCGCGGTAGGTGGGCCATGTGTAAGCACATTGTGTGGGCCAGATCTGGGCCATAACAATTTTGCTATGTGGTTCAATTCTGATTGTGGTTCTTGAAATAAGAAAAATAATTGTTCTTATTCTGGAAGAATAACATTATCTTTCTTATTTCAAGAGTATGGAAAGGCCTTACTCTAGTTCAAGAGTAAGGCCTGTAATGGCCTGTAATAAATTAAACACAATTAAACACTAAAGTAAGAAAATAACTTTTGAAAACAGCTTGTTCAAGAAAGAATAATACTCATTATAGGTAAAGATTTTTTTTAATAATCAGGATGTCTTTCCTTGTAATAAGTCAAATTTTTTTAAGTTAATCGTAAACTTTAGACAGTTTTGTCTAATTAAAATGTATAAATCAGTTAGATGCATTTGCTAGTTTTAAGGATTATAGCCAAGCAACTTTTACTTACCCTATTGGCAGATTTTTTTTTTTCTCAAAACAAGACATTTTTGTCACATTTAGGAATATTGGGCTTATTTCAAGTAGAGCTGTTTTTGCATAAATAAATGAGGTTAAAAAAACTTTCACTACTGTGAATAAATTATAAATCTTTGCCTAAATGATATGACAGCTACATCTTACCTCATCTCTGGCCTCATGGATTGTACTTCAGCTACACTGTGGCCAGAGCAGGGGACCTCTTTATGTTGATGGTCATCTGACACAGCCAGAGGTTCACAGAAAGGACCTGTACATTTAGAAAACATATTGAGAAAAAACAAAAGAAACACACACAGTTTTTTTTCTTTTCCTTTCTCACCATCTTGCTTTTTGATTAGTGTGTTTGAGGTCACCACTGGTTTCCACTGACATCAGATCCTGAATTTACAAACTCTCTTTCATTTTCAGGCCCTGTCATCTCTTCATCTATATGCTCTGTTTCCACTGCCAGTTCCCCATCTTGATCGTCATTTGTGTACACACACACACACACACACACACACACACACACACACACACACACACACACACACACACACACACACACACACGTCTAGTTTGCTATCCTTGTGGGGACATCCCATTGACATAATGCTTTCCCTAGCTGCTTACCCTAACCATCAAAAATGAATGGCTAACCCTAAACCTAACCATAACCCAATTGTAACCCTGACACTAAAACTGACACTAAAATTTTGAGTGTAAAAATGCCTTCAACCCTGTGGGGACCAGGATTTTGGTCCCCACCACCATATTAAATTTCAGATTTACAGATTTTCAATTTACAGATTTTCAATTTTTAATTGGATTTTTATTTTCTCGACTACAAAAAACTTGATAAAAATAATAGGCACAAAATAACAACAACAACAACAAAACAGGAATGCAGAACTTTTAGTGTTTGAACAACTCAGTTCCTCTTCAGGTTCTTTCTTAACTTTCAGCTGTTTGATTGCTGTGTTTTTTGCCACATCTCTGGAATTTCTATTGACTTCAGATCTTGTCGTGTCAGGATGATGTCTAGCCTTCTGTTTCAAAGACAACCAAGAATATCTTATTATCGTTATTTATTATTTATTTTGAATGGTAAGATTGGATGGAGTAAAAGTAGATCAGGGAAAATTTTTCAGTTTTATTATCAAAATAATATTAAGGAAGATTCAGATTAATCCAGTTTTATTTATATAACATCAAACTATAAAGACAGTCACCTCATTGTTCTTTATATTGTAAAAAGCCTACAATAATACAGAGAAAACACCACCAATTAGATGACCCCCTATGAGCAAGTGCTTTAGTGACAGTGGTGTTTTAATTCATCTTTATTTTGAATGGTAAGTTTTTAACAAAATAAAACAGTCTTACCTCAGGAAGGCTATTAATGACACCCTTTACTTCTTTGATCTTTAGTGCAGGTTTCACAGGTGTTGAAATTGTGTCGGTTGTTGTCTTCTCTGACAAAAGAAGGATGATTAAAATATGAGCATACACACTTTGGGATTATTAGAATTAGTTTGATGTTTTGATGTTCAGTCTGAACTTCAGCAGATCATCTTGACCATGTCTCCATGTCTGCATTGAGTTGCTGTCATGTGATTGGCTGATTAGACTTTGGCATTAATGTGCAGCTGGACAGGTATACCAAATAAAATGGCAGTTTAGTGTCTTTGGGAAAGTAAAACTATTCATTAGAGAACACACCTGATCTGTGGGGAAATAATATTTATTCAAACTGCAAACAAAACTACTATAGTAGATGTGTGTGCATATGTGTGCTAAAACAATTGTAAATGCTGACATAAATTAAAGAAAAGCTCTTAATTTTTGCACAATCAAACCAGTGTTGTGAAGAATTTCACTCATTGTTTGGAGAACTTCAATTATCATTTCAGAACTGAGCCAAATTAACTGTACACCCACATCATCTCACATAATCAGAGGTTCATAGGATGACCCTGTAAACTTGGTAGAAAATAGATTAAAACTGGATTTAGTTTTCTTTTACTTCAACAAAAAATACACAAAATAGAAGACCAACACATCATTCAAGTGCTTTTAGTGTTTGAACAACTCACTCAGTTCCTCTTCAGGTTGTTTCTTAACATTCAGCTGTTTGATTGCTGTGTTTTTTGCCACATCTCTGGGATTTTCAGTGACTTCAGATCTTGTCGTGTCAGGATGATGTCTAGCCTTCTGTTTCAAAGACAACCAAGAATATATTAGTAGCCTTATTTATTATTTCTTTTGAATGGTAAATTTGGATGGAGAAAAGCGAAACAGGAAAATAATATGCAGTTTTATTATGAAAATCATTTTGAGCAAGATTCAGTTTAATCCAATTTTATTTATATAACATCAAACTATAAAGACAGTCACCTCATGGTGCTTTATATTGTAAAGACCCTACAATAATACAGAGAAAACACCACCAATTAGATGACCCCCTATGAGCAAGCGCTTAAGTTAAAACACCACTATCACTAATCTTATTTTGAAAGGTAAGTTTGGATGGAGTAAAATCTGACTGGGAAAATAATATGCAGTTTTATTTTGAAAGCAATTTTGAACAAGATCAGTTTGAAACATGTTCAGATGTGTGACATAGACTGAAAATACATTAGAAATATCTTTAATGTGACAACATTTCTGATTTCAAAAATATAATATGGAACAAAATATGCTGCTGCCCAGATAGCAAGGCTTTGCTTATTTCAAAATGACAATGGCAAACAACTGACTTAGCTTCTACATCTGGAAAGCTTCTAAACACACAATGAAACACTGTCACTCATGTCTTAATGCATTCTCATCTTCCAGGTAAGTAAATCTGGAAGAAGTCACTTGGATGAGTGATGAAACATTTCTCCCACTGAAAACGCTACGTCCAGATGAACAGAATCAACCTTTTGGGACTATCATTCATGTATCGGTGGCCCCACAGCTCAGATCTCAACTTTAGTGAAGCAGTGTGGGATCATCTTGTCAGAGAACAGATCAAAAGGCAGCCAACATCCAAAGAAGAGCAGCAGACCAGTAATATTTTTAACATTGTAAAGGTAAACATTCCACTGCTGGGGTTCATTTGGAACCTTAGTATTTGCCATATTAAAATTACACTTTCGACTTGATGAAAATACTGGATTAAAAGATGAAAATAATCTTAAATCAGTTGTATTTTCATGAGGGTGGAAACTACCAGCACTGTGCTGTAAAATGTTTTGAAGAAAAATCCTCCATCTTACCTCAGGAAGGCTATTAAAGACACCCTTTACTTCTTTGATATTTTGTGCAGGTTTCCCAGGTATTGAAATTGTGCTACTTATTGTCTTATCTGAAAAAAGAAAGACGATTAAAATATGAGCATTCACACTTTGGGATTATTAGAATTAGACTGATGTTGCTGTTCAGTCTGAACTTCAGCAGATCATCTTGACCATGTCTCCATGTCTGCACCGAGTTGCTGTCATGTGATTGGCTGATTAGATTTTTTGCATTAATGAGCAGTTGGACAGCAATACCAAATCAAATGGCTAGTTAGTGTCTTTGGGAAAGTAAAACTATTCGTCACAGAACACACCTGATCTGTTTTGAATACAAAGACATGGGGAAATAATATTTATTCAAACTGCAAACAAAACTACTATAGTAGTTAGCTGTATGCACATATGTGCTAAAGCATTTGTAAATGCTGACATGAAGTAAGAAAAGCTCTTAATTTTTTCACAATCAAACCAGTGTTGTGAAGAATTTCAGTCATTGTTTGGAGAACTTCAATTATCATTTCAGAACTGAGCCAAATTAAAGGTACACCCACATCATCTCACATAATCAGAGGTTCAGAGGACGAACCTGAAACTTGGTAGAAAATAGACTGAAACAGTTTTTCTTCTACTTCAACAAAAAATACACAAAATAGAAGTTCGACACAACATTCAATTGCTTTTAGTGTTTGAACAACTCACTCAGTTTCTCTTCAGGTTGTTTCTTAACATTTTGCTGTTTGATTGCTGTGTTTGTTGCAACATCTCTGTTATTTCCACTGACTTCAGATCTTGTCATGTCAGGATGATGTCTAGCCTTCTGTTTCAAAGACAACCAAGAATATATTATTATCGTTATTTATTATTTATTTTGAATGGTAAGTTTGGATGGAGTAAAAGTAGATCAGGGAAAACTTTTCGGTTTTATTATCAAAATAATTTTAAGGAAGATTCAGTTTAATCCAGTTTTATTTATATAACACCAAACTATAAAGACAGTCACCTCATTGTTCTTTATATTGTAAAAAGCCTACAATAATACAGAGAAAACACCAACAATTACATGACCCCCTATGAGCAAACGCTTTAGTGACAGTGGTGTTTTAATTCATCTTTATTTTGAATGGTAAGTTTTTAACAAAATAAAACAGTCTTACCTCAGGAAGGCTATTAACGACACCCTTTACTTCTTTGATCTTTAGTGCAGGTTTCAAGGGTGTTGAAATTGTGTCGGTTGTTGTCTTCTCTGAAAAAAGAAAGACGATTAAAATATGAGCATACACACTTTGGGATTTTTACAATTAGATTGATGTTGATGTTCAGTCTGATCTTCAGCAGATCATCTTGACCATGTCTCCATGTCTGCACCGAGTTGCTGTCATGTGATTGGCTGATTAGATTTTTTGCATTAATGAGCAGTTGGACAGCAATACCAAATCAAATGGCTAGTTAGTGTCTTTGGGAAAGTAAAACTATTCGTCACAGAACACACCTGATCTGTTTTGAATACAAAGACATGGGGAAATAATATTTATTCAAACTGCAAACAAAACTACTATAGTAGATGTGTGTGCACGTGTGCTAAAACAATTGTAAATGCTGACATAAAGTAACAAAAGCTCTTAATTTTTGCACAATCAAACCAGTGTTGTGAAGAATTTCAGTCATTGTTTGGAGAACTTCAATTATCATTTCAGAACTGAGCCAAATTAAAGGTACACCCACACTCATCTCACATAATCAGAGGTTCAGAGGACGACCCTGAAACTTGGTAGAAAATAGACTGAAACAGTTTTTCTTCTACTTCAACAAAAAATACACAAAATAGAAGTTCGACACAACATTCAAGTGCTTTTAGTGTTTGAACAACTCACTCAGTTTCTCTTCAGGTTGTTTAACATTTTGCTGTTTGATTGCTGTGTTTGTTGCAACATCTCTGTTATTTCCACTGACTTCAGATCTTGGCATGTCAGGATGATGTCTGGTCTTCTGTTTTAAAAACAATGAGGAATATTTTAGTATTTATTGTGAATAACTGGACTGTATTGGGTAAAAGCGTACATTTGTAATTTGTTTTGTATGTAATGTTGAACAATAGTATTTGCCACATTTCTAGCTTGATGACGGTGCTGGTATAGAGTAATCTCAAATCAGTGACATGCTCAAAACTTCCAGCAATGTAAAGTACAGTGAAACATTTAAATAAAAATAATCTGTCTTGCCTCAGGAAGGATGTTAACGATACCCTTTACTTCCTTCATCTCTAATGCATGTTTTCCAGGTGTTGGAATTGTACTTGTTACTCTCTCTGAAAAAAGAAGAAGTGTTTTTTTCATACACAACCAAAGTCTTTGTTATCATAACATACCAATAGGAAATATATTGAAAATGTCACCTTTGATACCACTGCTGCCAGTATGGTTAGAGGCAACAGCAGGCACAGTCTCATCCTCACCATGATCACTTTCTTCATCCTCATCTTCCTCAGTGCTAAGCTCATCATCACCAACATCATCTTCATCCATATGCTCATCTTCTTGTTCTTCATCTTCATCTTGATCTTTAACACGATCTTCCTTGTGTTCTTATCCAAAAGAAATATAAATTTTTAAAATATTACCATGTACACTGAGATTTTCATAACTACTTCTAAGCTAATGCATACTCCTTTTTCTGAACTTCATTGGTGTATTTTTTTAAACTAAAGTTTTGAAACAACTGATTAAAAATAATACTACAATGTTTGCATGCTTTTGATTCATATTTTCAAAAGTTCTCTGGTTTTGAGGTACAGATAGAAGGAACAGCAGACAATAGAAAGAGAGAAAAGAAAATAGATTGAAACTGGATTTCTTCTACTTCAACAAAAATGCACAAAATAGAAGTTCAACACAACATTCAAGTGCTTTTAGTGTTTGAACAACTTACTCAGTTCCTCTTTGGGTTCTTTCTTAACATTCAGCTGTTTGATTGCTGTGTTTGTTGCCACATCTCTGATATTTCCAATGACTTCAGGTCTTGTCGTGTCAGGATGATGTCTAGCCTTCTGTTGCAAAGATAGCCAATTATATATTAGTATCCTTATTTATTATTTCTTTTGAATGGTAAGTTTTGATAGAGTAAAAGTAGACCAGGAAAATAATATGCAGTTTTATTATGAAAATCATTTTGAGCAAAATGAAGTTTAATCCATTTCTATTTATATAGCACCAAATCATAAAAACAGTCACCTCAAGTTGCTTTATATTGTAAAGACCCTACAATAATACAGAGAAAACACCAACAATTAGACGACCCTATGAGCAAGCGCTTAAGTTAAAACACTACTATCACTAATCTTTATTTTGAGGTAAGTTTGGATGGAGTAAAAGCTGACTGGGAAAATAACAGACAGTTTTATTTTGAAAGGAATTTTAAACAAGATCAGTTTGAAACACATGTTCAAGTGTGTGACACTGGTTGAAAATGAAGGAGAAACACACAATGGAACACTGTGAGTCATGGATCGGCCGCCCCACAGCTTGGACCTCAACATTAGTGAAGCAGTGTGGGATCATCTTGTCAGAAAACAAAACAAAAGGCAGCCAACATCCAAAGAAGAGCTTTGAATGTCCTTCAAAAAGCCTGGAGAACTATTCCTGAAGACTACTTCAAGAAATGTCAAGAAAGGTGACAAAGAAAGATCAGACTGTGCTGAAGAATAAAAGGAATCATAAAAAATATTGACTTATATGTTACAATACCTTTGAGCAATACTGTGTATTTCATCCATTTAAATGAATATCATTTCTACATTCCAGCATTTAACATATTGTCTTTATTGATTATCATATTATTAATTAAATATAGATTTCCAATGATGGCCAAACAGGAAAGAATACTTTGATGAAATTATTAAAATTGTTAATTTCGTTTAAGGGTAATCAGTGATTTGTAACCAGTACTATGTTTAACATTATAAAGGTAAAAACTTAAACATTTGGTAAATTGTTTTTTATGTGGAACCATAGTATTAGCTAAATTAAAATTACATTTTCGACCTGATGACAATGCTGGATTAAAAGATAAAAGTAATCTTGAATCAGCTGTATTTTCATGAGGGTGGAAACTACCAGCACTGTAACGTGCTGTAAAAGATTTTAAAGAAAATTCCTCCATCTTACCTCAGGAAGGCTTTTAACGATACCATTAGCTTCTTTCATCTTTAGTGCAGGTTTCCCAGGTATTGAAATTGTGCTTGTTGTTGTCTTTTCTGAAAAAGGAAAAGTGATTAAAATATGAGCATGTGCACTTTGGGATTATTAGAATTAGTTTCATGTTGATGTTCAGTCTGATCTTCAGCAGATCATCTTGTCCATGTCTCCGTGTCCGTATTGAGTTGCTGTCATGGGATTGGCTGATTAGACTTTTTCATTAATGAGCAGTTGGACAGCTGTTGTCCTACTGGGAGGCTTCAATGCTCACGTGGGCAACGACAGCAAGACCTGGAGGGGTGTGACTGGCAGGAACAGCCTACTGGATCTGAACCCGAGCGCTGTTTTGTTGTTGGACTTCTGTGCAAACCACAGTTTGGCCATAACAAACACCATGTTCGAACATAAGAGTGTCCATAAGTGCGTATGGCACCAGGATGCTCTAGGCCGCAGGTCGATGATCGATTTTGTAATCGTATCATCAGACCTAAGGCCATATATTCTGGACACTCGGGTAAAGAGAGGGCTGAGCTGACAACTGATCACCACCTGGTGGTGAGTTGGATCAGGTGGCAGGGGAGGATGCTGGACAGACCTGGCACACCTAAACGTATAGTGAGGGTGTGCTCAGAATGCCTAGCAGAGGCCTGGGTCTGCGAGATCTTCAACGCACACCCCCGCAGAGCTTCAACAGCATTCCAAGAGAGATTGGGGACCAATGTTCCCTCTAATTTTTCACGTGTCTGAGCGAACACACAAACTCTCTGAGTGATCCCTTGGACCACTGTGAGCGACATCAGACGTGTGCACTGTGGTCACGCCAGCATCTAATCCATCCAAGTTACATGGTTTATTAAAATAATCAAATTACAACATTTACATTTATGTTAGACTACTTTTAATTAACTGCTTTAGCCCACTTACAATGAAAATTTAAAAAACATCCTGTTCATGACCTGTGTAGTATGTTAACACTATTGGAAGTAAAAATAACTTGAACTCCAATTTTGAAAACACAACTTTCTTTCTTTTTAAAAAAAGCTCTGACTTGTATTATGAGTCTGTGGTCTGGGAGAGAGTCCTGTAACTCTGTCTGCCAAATACAGTATATAATGACCAATGCTGGGCAATTAATTATATAGTTACTTCTTCAAAAAAGTAACTCAGTTTGGCAAACAAAGTTTTTTGCAGCTATTTTTTTTTAAATGCAGCCAAGGCATTTTTAAATAAACATTTCAAACTATTTACAGAACATTCAGTTGTTCTGCATCAAATCTGATGCCACACAAATCATTTGTGCCACTCCAAAAAATTATTTCTGTCCCCTATGAGATAAAGGAGAACAACAGCCTGATACCTGCAGGCCTGACAACAGGAGATGTATCACTCCTGTAACACCTGTAACATTCAGCAGTCGCGTCATTGTTCTGACACACACAGCAAAACTACACTACACACTAACTACACACTAGCTACACAAGATTTGCGCTAAACGTCTCAAATCTCTCACATCTCAGAACACCGCCGTCACTCCTAAAACTTCCCCCCGTTTCTTAACAACTAGATGCCACGTTGCCATATCATTTTTTGATTGGTTGACACGGTACTTTTTTCGACCAATGGGAAAGGGTGGGGGGTTTTTGGTTTTGTTTTTGCTCACAGGCGGAGAGTGCTTTCGAGCCTTTTTTCTTATAAAACGCCTTTTTTACCGTTTCTTCCCGCAGTAAATATAAACAACGACAGTATTCATGAAGAAAACCAAACACTGCATATTTTTTTTTAATCATAACTCTGGTTTTACGTGGCCTATCAACACAATTTAAAAACTGGTATAAAGTCCACACTTTTTCCGTCAATTGTTCCATCTGTCCTGCTCACATCTCCAATGGTTGTAAATGTTGTCATTAACGTGGCTTCACTCCACGTCAGCCACGCCGCTTTGCCAGCTAAAACACCGGTGTCGGCACATAAGGACGCTGTCATAGCCTGTCAGCCACGTTGATTAGCTGCGTATATACAAATGTAAATCGCACTATTGGCTGGACTATAGGATAAGGTAGCATCGTTCTAATACAATATGGGAGCAGCCAGTCACTCACTGACCAACACTGCAAAACAGAATTGTTAAAGTATTAATTTTAATTTCAATTCAGTCTAATTTTTTTTGTGCGCAACACAGATTTTCTGTGCGCAGAGACCGTGCCAGCAGTGCGCAATTGCGCACGTGCGCAGCTTAGAGGGAACATTGCTGGGGACATTGAGTCCGAATGAACCATGTTCAGCATCTCCATAGCCAAAGCTGCTGCACTGAGCTGTGGCCACAAGGTGGTTGGTGCCTGTTGTGGTGGTAATCCCCGAACCAAATGGTGGACAACAGAGGTGAAGGGAGCCACCAAGCTGAAGAAGGAGTCCTATCGGGCTTGGTTAGCCTGGGGGGCTTCGGAGGCAGCTGATAGGCACCGACGGGCCAAGCGGAACACGGTGCAGGCAGTAGTTGAAGCAAAAACTCGGGTGTGGGAGGAGTTCGGAGAGGCCATGGAAAAAGACTTTCAGACTGCCTCCAAGAGATTCTGGCAAACCATCAGGTGACTCAGGAGGGGAAAGCGGAGTTCTACTCGCACTATGTATAGTGCAGGTGGAGCACTGCTGACTTCAACTGAGAAAACTGTCGGGCGGTGGAAGGAATACTTCGAGGACCTGTGTGGAGATCAGGGGCAGTACCCCTGGACTGGCAGACCGGGGTGGTGGTTCCCATCTTTAAGAAAGGGGACTGGAAGGTGTGCTCCAACTATAGGGGAATCACACTCCTCAGCTTCCCTGGGAAAGTCTATGCCATGCTGCTGGAAAGGAGAGTCTGTCCGTTAGTCGAACCTTGGATACAGGAGGAACAATGCGATTTTCGTTCTGGTCGTGGAACACTGGATCAGCTCTTTATCCTCTCAAGGATACTTGAGGGTGCATGGGAGTTTTCCCAACCAGTCTACATGTGTTTTGTGGACTTGGAGAAGGCATGCGACCATGCCACTCTGTGTGTCCTGTGGGGGTGCTCCGGGAGTATGGGGTGTCTGGCCCATTGCTACCCACCATTCGATCCTGATAAAACCATTGCAAGAGCTTGGGTCGCATAGCCGGGAATAAGTCGGACTCGTTCCTGGTGGGTGATGTCACCGAGTCTGTTTGTAATTTTTATGGACACAATTTCTAGGCGCAGCCAAGTGGCAGAAGGCTTTCACTTGGGCGGTCTCAGAGTCTCATCTTTGCTTTTCGTGGATAATGTGGTTCTGTTGGCTTCATCAGGTGATGGCCTCCAGCTCGCTTTGGAACGGTTCGCAGCCGAGCGTAAAGAGGTGGAAATGATAATCAGCACCTCCAATTCTGAGGCCATGGTCCTCAGCCGGAAAAGGGTGGAGTGTCCACTCCGGGTCAGGGACGAGTTCCTGCCCCAAGTGGAAGAGTTTAAGTATCTCGTGGCAGAAATGGGCTTCCTCCAAAGGTTGTCTGGCCTCTCACTTAGAGATAGGGTGAGAAGTTCAGCCATCCGGGAGGGGCTAACAGTAGAATCGCTGCTCCTTCACTTCGAAAGTGCATAAAATAAGAAAAGCTCCTAATTTTTGCACAATCAAACCAGTGTTTTGAAGGATTTCACTCATTGTTTGGAGAAGATCAATTATCATTTCAGAACTGAGCCAAATTAAAGGTACACCCACATCATCTCACATAATCCGAATTTTAAAGAAGGACGACCCTGTAAACTTGGTAGAAAATAGATTGAAACTGTTTTTCTTCTACTTCAACAAAAAACACACAAAATAGAAGTTCGACACAACATTCAAGTGCTTTTAGTGTTTGAACAACTCACTCAGTTTCTCTTCAGGTTGTTTCTTAACATTTTGCTGTTTGATTGCTGTGTTTTTTGCCACATCTTTGTTATTTCCACTGACTTCAGATCTTGGCATGTCAGAATGATGTCTAGTCTTCTGTTTTAAACACAATGATGACTATATTAGAATTTATTGTGAATAACTGGACTGTATTGGGTAAAAGCGTACATTTGTAATATGTTTTGTATGTCATGTTGAACAATAGTATTTGCCACATTTCTAGCTTGATGACGGTGCTGGTATAGAGTAATCTCAAATCAGTGACATATTCAAAACTTCCAGCAATGTAAAGTACAGTGAAACATTTAAATAAAATAATCTATCTTGCCTCAGGAAGGATGTTAACGATACCCTTTACTTCTTTCATCTCTAATGCATGTTTTCCAGGTGTTGGAATTGTAGGTGTTACTCTCTCTGAAAAAAGAAGTAGAGTTATTTTCATACACAAACAAGGTCTTTGTCATCCTAACATACCAATAGGAAATATATCAGAAATGTCACCTTTGATACCACTGCTGTCAGTATGGTTAGAGGCAACAGCAGGCACAGTCTCATCCTCACCATTATCACTTTCTTCATCCTCATCATCCTCAGTGCTACGCTCATCGTTACCTACATCATCTTCATCCATATGCTCATCTTCTTGTTCTCCATCCTCATCTTCATCTTCAACAGGATCTTCCTCGCTTTCTTCTTCTTCAGAAGAGATATAAATCTGTGTAGCTTTTTTATCTTCATTTTTCTTAGTGCCCTGCTCATTGTCCCATACATAATCTTCATCCATATCCTCATCATCCTCTTCTCCATCCTCATCTTCATCATGATCTTCCTTGCGTTCTTTCAAGAGATAGAAATATTTAAAATATTACAACGTACACTGAGGTCAAAGGAGTTTGCAAAGAAAAGCGTCTGGACTTCTTTAAGTTGCTTGAAGACGTTTCACCTCTCATCCGAGAAGCTTCTTCAATTCTAAGGTCAAATGGCGAGTCCCAGATTTAAACCCAGTGGGAGTATCCCCCCAAGGAGGACAAGGACCCCCTGGTGATCCTCTAATCACATGCGCCAAGGTGTGTGGCGGGTGTGGGACCTAATCAGCCAGGGTTTCGGGTGAGCTCATGTGAAACCTGGCCCCACCTTGTCATGTGAATTCCTGAGGTCAGATGGCCCAGGATGTGAGTGGGCGTTAAGGCGTCTGGGAGGAACTCAAAACTGGATTATAGATGGCAGACAGTTGGTGTCGTAAACCACCGCCTCTGTTCAAAGATGGTCGCTCACAGTGGACATAGATGGCCTCTTTCACTCCTCTTTCAAACCATCTGTCCTCTCTGTCCAAAATGTGAACATTGGCATCCTCGGAAGAGTGACCTTTATTCCGAGGATGCCAATGTTCACATTTTGGACAGAGGACAGATGGTTTGAAAGAGGAGTGAAAGAGGCCATCTATGTCCACTGTGAGCGACCATCTTTGAACAGAGGCGGTGGTTTACGACACCAACTGTCTGCCATCTATAATCCAGTTTTGAGTTCCTCCCAGACGCCTTAACGCCCACTCACATCCTGGGCCATCTGACCTCAGGAATCACATGACAAGGTGGGGCCAGGTTTCACAATGAGCTCACCCAAACCCTGGCTGATTAGGTCCCACACCCGCTTTCACACCTTGGCGCATGTGATTAGAGGATCACCAGGGGGTCCTTTGTCCTCCTTGGGGATACTCCCACTGGGTTTAAATCTGGGACTCTCGGCCATTTGACCTTAGAACTGAAGAAGCTTCGGATGAGAGGTGAAACGTCTTCAAGCAACTTAAAGAAGTCCAGACGCTTTTCTTTGCAAACTCCTTTGACTACGATGACCTGGATGACTGAGAACCTTCACAGACAATGTACACTGAGATTTTTGTTACTTTTTCTCAGCTTCAATTCAATTTCCACACAAGTGCCGCATTGCGGGATTACAACAATAGAAGAACAAAGAAAATACAGTTATCATTACAGAATAATTACAGGTAAGTGGCGTGGCACAAGCGCGAACCAGGTAGAAGTTAAAATCTAATTTGTTTCGAAGGCTAGTTTAAACAGCTGGATTTTTAAACGTGACTTGAAATATTGAATGGATTCCGATGCACGGACATCAATCGGCAGGCTATTCCAAAGTTTAGGTGCAGCAATAGCAAAAGCAACCCCCCCCCCTAGTCTTCCATCTGGAAATTGGTTGCACTAAGAGCCATTGGTTAGAGGATCTAAGTGCTCTCTTGGGGGATATATAGGTCAAGGAGATCGATTAACCCTAGAACACTATCACCGGGTGATTTACACCCGAGCAAATACATTTACATGATTTCTCTCTCCTGCAGCTGTTTGCATGTCAAGGAGCCTGTGCCTTCACCAGGGAAGTCTCAAATGTCCCAGGAATGGGTGGACCAAAGACCAGCTTTCCAGAGTCATTATTTTGTTTTAGGAGGGGTTTTTTTTTCATTTTGTTAGACATGGCACAGTTGAAAGTAAAAGAAGACCACTCTAATTTGTCATGTGTTGTCATATTTTGATATATTTGATTACTTTTTATTGGTTATATTATATCGGGTAAAAATCACCCGGCATTAGTGATTGTGTTACTATTTATAGCGATAGTGTTCTAGGGTTAAGTAGCTGGGCGCCAAGTAAAATTTTAAAAGTGTACAAAAGGATTTTAAAAACGATACGGTATTTGACAGGGAGCCAGTGAAGGTTGGCTAAGACAGATGTAATATGATTATGTCTTCTGGTGCCGCTTAAAAGACGTGTAATTTTGGACAAGTTGCAGGCGTTGGATGAGGGAAAGTTGAAGGCCTAGATACAGAGAATTGCAACAGAGTGTTTTTCTATGCAAATAGAATAGAATAGAGTTTTTTTTCTATGCAAACACTCTGTTTTTTCTCAACTCCTGTAGGGTATTTGTCAAAACTACTGAAGTTTTGAAAGAGGTTATTAAAAATAATATAATAATGTTTGCATGCTTTTGGTTCATATTCTCAAACATTCTCTGGTTTTGAGGCACAGATCGAAGAAAGAGCAGACAAACCTGTGAAGAGTTCCTGGGACTCAAGGTCTGATGATTGTCTTTTTCTTTTCTTTTGTCTATATCCTGTAGTGGTTAGGTAACCTTTCTGTGATAAGTTAATTCAGCAGTTTATTTAGTGAAATCTGATTTTTGTAGATTCATAGAAAAGCAAAAAAAAAAAAAAAAAAAGTACCTTGAACCAAAAGTGCAGAGGAGCTTTCTTGTGGTAAATAGATGACTTCCATTTTCTACATGAGTCTTTTCCTGCAAGCTTCTCAAACTCAGGTGGACTGTAAAAGGAGCCTTCAAACTCAATACAATCCTTACCTATAGTTATAAAGAAAAAATTAATCATTTTCATGAAAAATTATTTATTGATTTATTTATTTATATATTTCACTGTATGTACAACATAGAAAAGGAAAGACTGGTAAGACTGTATGCACGTACCTTTTCTCAACTTCTCTACATCCATCCAACCCTTTTTGGTTCCACATTTTACACGCCAGAGGTCTGTTTTTTGCAACACCAATAAAAGAAGAAGTAATTTCTCCATTTAAAAAATATTGTGCATATATTTTCATGGTCAATGTACAATGTACTATTAATTTGCAATTCTAGAAGTTGTATAAAGAGAGATGCCAGTTGTGGGAGTATTTCCTACTTTCATTGTAATAGTTGTGATAATGCAAATATTTATAATTCAATTCATTTTTATTTATATAGCACCAAATCACAACAACAGTCACTTCAATGCATTATATTGGAAGATACAGACCCTGCAATAATACAGAGAAAACCCCAACAATCAGATAACCCCCTATGAGCAGGCACTTTGGTGACAGTGGCAAGGAAAAACTTTTTAACAAGAAGACTCGGGCAGAACCAGGCACAGAGAGGGTCAGCCATTCTGTCACGACCAGTTGGGGTGAGGGAGGGAGACAGGACAAAAGACATGCTGTGGAGCTGGTTCTTCATTAGATGATGCTGCCTAATTGAAGTGAAAATGTTGCCTGTCTTATTGTCACTTTGGATGAAAACTTGAAATACATCAGTTTGCTCCATTTTCCAACAATCTTTTGGGGGTTTTTTTCCCTTAAATTTTTATTTTAATAAAGCCAAAAATATTCTCCAGTGAAGGTATGATGCGATGCTAAGATCCCTGGAGAGTTTCCTAAATCTATATCTGCCAAAATCATGCAATCACGTAAAATCATTTTAATGTAATTATGCATGTCTTTATCTGAAGGAACAAAAGAAAGGCAGTTTCATTTAGGTAGTCTTGACTTGTGAAGAATTCACGCATGCATATATATATACATATGCATTTAAACAACTAGGAGGACAATAAAGAATAGGAAACCCTCAAAACTGTCATGTCTCATTATAGCCTGCAACTTCAACAGCTTCAGAAAAATTCTACTGCTTACACAGAAATATATTTTAATAAATAGATCTTCAGGGTAAAATGACCCGAAGGACTTACTCTTTTCATCTTTATCATCCGTGACTCTCTTTCTTTTCTTATGGCTAGTTCTTCCTTCTTCCTTTTCGTTGTCCTTGTCTTTTTTCCAAAAAAGTTCTGGGAACAGACTGCTCTCCATTTTGTAATTGTAATCTATCAACACAGATAAATAAAAAAAGTTGTTGTTATTGTTTATAAAAAATGCACCACACTATGTGGCATTTTTTATATGAGATAAATCTTGCATTTTCTATTAGCTTTTAACATTTTAGTCTAATTGTAAATAATTCTGTTGTTCCTCTGCGGGTGACAGACTAAGGAAGGAAGGAAAAACTGCCTGTGTAGGCAATGAGACTGAAAACATCTGAATACAAAGATGAAGTCTCGGTACTTTTATCCATATTATCCATATAGTTTAGCCGTTTAGACTTAACTGCTATCACTATCCAAATCAACAAATCCACTGTATACATAAATCCCCCCTATATATAGAGTGTGTGTGTGTGTGTGTGTGTGTGTGTGTGTGTGTGTGTGTGTGTGTAAACAAAGTTACATTCTGTAATTACAATAACAATGAGGTCAAAAACAGCAGCAACCACAGGAGAGCAAATAGTCAGACATCTATGCATCAGTTCTAGTAATCATACATCCATTATCCATGTATAAAAACACAACTTGTTTTAAAAAGAACAGAGAGGTGAAACACCGGAGTAGGGACTTACCTCTGTCGCCGACTAAATAACACATGATTTTCCAGAACAGGAAAATGAAACTTAACTTTTCAGTTACACTGGAAAAAATAAACACTCCCACCCGTTAAGGTGTGTACATTGACTTCCGGTAAAGACGGCAAGTTTTACAGGTAAGACGATTTAAACTGACATTTACAGTCGCTATTTATATATGGAGAGAAACCTCAAAACGGTTGCAAGTGCACGTACGGTATGATTTACAAATGTGTATAATATGTATAATTTTGAGACAAATTTCACACTGCCAGCTTCGCCGAGATCCGCAAACTTATGCTGTGTTCATGTCCCAGTGTAAAACTGGGACATCTGAGTTTCCTCCATATACCTGCATTTTGTTTATTCATTTATTCAAATAAAGTGATGGTTCCTTTTTCTAAATACAGCAGAAAATGTGATTTACCAATTACAGACAGTACACAGTTGCCTATATAATAATCTGCTGCTACATGCTGGACGATCTTCTGGTGGGAAAAGTCATTCAGTGCTCGGCTGCAGAACACAACATCACTGTGGATCATCCTCTGGACCAAACATATGCTAACTAATCTCTTTATATTTTTGAATATAAATATAACCCAAGAAATGTGGAATAACACTGATGCTAATTGTCCTTTCTCTAATTAAAGCAGGCTAACATTAATGTTAGCATAATAAATAACCAAGGACATTTGAGCGTGTAGCAGGCTACTGTGTAGTGTCTGTAATTGGTAAATCTATGTTTTCCAGTAAAGTGGCCAAGACCTGATCTGTTTATTTAGAAAAAAAACCCCGTCTAATTTATTTGAGAAATACAGTGGAAAATTATATGTCTCAGTTTTACACTGGGGCTGAACGTCACGTTTGTGCCTCAACTACCCAGTAGCCTATGCATATTTCTCTCCATATCCATGTAACAAGATACATCCACATTAAAGGAGCATGTAAAGGCTGCAAACTGAGCGAAAGTTTCTTCATCTGAGCAACCTCTGAACCATAATGTGGTTACTCCGATTTAATTTTTTATGTAAAATGAACTGTTGTGACCGGTCAGAATTGGCCTATGATAACTTTATAAATCTTGCCTTTTAGTTATTTAGACGTGAATTTATTAACTTATTTAATAGTAATAGTAAAGGAAAGCCAAGATGTCTAGGCAGGGTGGCACACCTCTTCAGTGAAGTAGGTGAAATTCTCCTAAATGTAAATGGAGTCAACAAAATAGCCACAAAAACACTTAAAAACTCTTCTAAGAAAACAAAGAGTAGCTGATTTTTACAAGTCTTATGGTAGAAGAACTGTATTAAAAAAAAAACTGTGGCAGTACAGTGTGCTGATCACAGCATGCACTAAGAAAATCTACTGGAGCTCACATTAGAAATGATTTTGTTGTGGTTTTTTCACCTATGCTGAGCCAGTACACAGACTTTAAGATCCCTCACCTACTGAGTTTCACTTTAACCCCCGAGTATACTCATTTTACTTTCACCCACAATCTAGGCAACAGAAAACAGTTATTTTTTAAACTCCCTTTTCACTGCAGGTGTCCTATGTAACATATTCAGTCAAAGTACATTCATTAGAATTAAATGTGAAATTTTTTTATTATCATGTACTAATAGTATTTTATTCTTATATTAATATAATATACCAAGGTTCAGTTACCTTTGTACAAATACGATTAGTTGAATTGTGCTCTAAGGAGCTTATTTTTACTTTCATACTTTGAGTACATTTCAGAGCCTGTACGTTTTCACTTTTACAGTACGGAACGCTATCAAACATGGATTGGTTATATATTTCAATTCAATTCATTTTTATTTATTTAAGTGCATTATCACAACAACAACAATTGCCTCAAGGCACTTTATATTGTAAGGTAATAATAAGCATACTGTCTGTTTGCACATATTTCAGTGAATATTCCTATAAAGAAATGAGCTGTGCTTGAACCACAAAACACCCTATTTTTTATGCATTTAATTGATACAATTTATAAGTTTTACATTTAACATATTGTTTTTTTTTTTTAACTAAAATAACTTTCTTGATCAATTACAGTCACAATCATTAAAAAAAGGAGTAACACAGTAAATGTTGAATTCAATGTTTTTTTCCTGCTTAACACAGAAACCCATGTCATGAAGCTCCTGGAACACAATTTTTATGTTGACGTTAATACCAGAGGATGCTCGGTACTCTGCAGTTACTGATAAGCGAGACATGACTACATATTGCTGTGAAGTAATTTAACAATGGACCATATCATCTCATAGCTTGCAATAGCACTTTAATCCTGCCACTATTTTTTTCTTAGCATTTTTACAGTTACTTTACCTAGTTACCTGAGGAGAATCTTTAATGCTATGGTAACACTTTCTAATTATTGGATGATACATTTGAATCACATTTTTAATGAAAAAGCTGAAAATATATATATTTTTAATTATGTTTTGTGCTGATAGTTTTGCTTGATGTACATTTGAGGCTGAAGACCACTATATTTCACTATTCTTTGATGTGAGTGTCTTGCTTGCAGGGATATGAATACCAGTTTGGTTCATAATCAGAATCATAAGATTCTGAATTGACCTCATCTTCATCCTCCTCTGTGATCAAATTGAGCCTCCAGGAGTGTCAGCTGTTTACTCCTGCTGCTCATTTTGTAAAACAGGTGAGTATATCATATGTAGCTGCAGTGGGTGGAGTTTTTGTCTTTGGGAACAGAAAAGGTTCCCATCAAAAGTCATAATAACACCTGCATTCTCACACTTTATATAAGGTCAATAAGGTGTGTGTGTTTTGTGGTGAAGTATGTCTCCCAGCTGCAAAGAAACAAATAGTATTTGACACTTCAAACCCTTTTCCCCCACTTTGACTACAAGTTCAAATTGACATGATAAGTATCTATGTAACATAAACAAGCCAAGCAAGATTCATATTAAAAAAATGCTTTTAGCTATTATTTATTTTACATTTTTTTAACATTTCAAAATAGGTCAATTTGACCCACAACATAATAGGCCAAGACAAAATGCCAGGGGGACTCTCAATCCCACCTGTCTCGATAGACTTTATCCATTGCTAATTGCTTAAATGTATAATGTTTATCATATATCAATGTACACAATAGCTTTCCTTCAGTTAAAAGAAAAAAAGAAAGAAAGAAAGAAAGAAAGGCACTTACCTCCTTGCAAAGGCACCTTAAGACCTGATTTTAAAGACTCCCAAGTCAGAGCTTAGAGTTAAACAACCACCAGAGGTCTCTGTAGTGTCCAACTTCAGTTCACTGAGGATATACTGACTATGATCAGACTACTTGTCACATTAGAAAGGTAAGCAAGGCCTGGCATTTAAAAACAGCTGCTTTCTGATGAAGTTCAAATGATTATTTCTCCAAAATTAATTTGTCTTTTGTATTTTTAGTCTTGTCATTCTTTCTTTTATTCACACAAGCCATTTCCATTGTTATATTAGTGTCAAGTGAAACCACAATGGACCAAAAACATTCAATTTATTCATAAATTTATATTTTTATGTATATTTTGCCTTCAGACTTTCATTTATTTTCAGTCCACTCCTGTTACCTGACCATTTTCAGAGGAATACTTTTTTATTTGTTAAGCCACATAAAACTGACCTATGAATTATTTAAACATAAAAAAGATACTTAACATAAGTGATGAGCCAGTATTGTATTGACAAAAACAAACAACTGTCTTTAGGCACTTTGTTACTACCAGTCAAAAGCACAGAGCCTGTTCCTATTTATTTAGTTGACTCTATGAAAAATGTCAACAATAACAAAGTTTAACAGGCATAAAAAATATTTATGCACCAACAGGGTGATTCCCAAAGAGCTATTAAATTACAATTTGGTATATCTTGGCATGTCATGCAGTTTGCGTTGAAAAATGTGATGAAAAATTGGACTAGTAGAGGAAAGAATACGTTGTTTCAAGCCCGAAAAACACTATCTACACCAGATGAGCAGCATCTGAAAGTCAACTCCTTAAAGAACAAGAAAAAAGCAAAGACCTGACACAGGACCTGAGAGATCTACTGTTCACTGAAGCCACATCAGAAATGGTCTCGGTGGAAAAGATGGCTGTCAAGATGTCAAGAAAAAATCTAAAAAAGACTGAGGTATGTCAAATTACACAAGAACTGGAAAAATAGAAAATCAGTGGCAACTGCTCATATGAAGTGATGAATCCAAAAGTGAAACTCCTGAGTTAAATCATTTGGAATCTGAACACAGAAAAGTACCATCAGATTTGATCCATGCGTCATTTTATGGCATGACAATGATCCCAAACACATTGCCAATCCAGAAAAAGCATACTCAGATAGAAAAACTCAATAAAACATTATCAGTCATGGACTCACCTCCCCAGAGTCCGGACATCAACATCACTGAAGCAGTGTGAGATCATCTTCACAGAGAGCAGAACAAAAAGCAGTCAGCATCCAAAGACAGCTTTAAATATTCTTCAAGAAGCCTGCAGAACTATTCCTGAAGACTACTTAAAGAAATGAGAACAAAGCTGCATAAGCGAGTTCAGACTGTGTCGAAGAATAAAGGTGGTCGTACCAAATATTGACTTTCAAACTCGTTAGCATTTTAAAACTCTGTAATGTATTTCCATGTATATGGCCACAAATCCTTGCATCTACTTTTTTCCTAGTAAAATATAAAGAAAAAGTGGTGGGCCGAGACTTTTGTGTAGTACTTTAAATATTGTTTTCATTAGCATTTTTACAGTTCTGTTATCTGATTAAATATGAGATTAATGAGATGATGTCAGATGACAATATTTTCTAATTATGGACAGACAAATTTGTATGAAAATGATTTTTATTAATTAAATCAGTTAGATATATCATCTGTCACACATTTGAATGATAAATCACTAACACAGTAAAAGCTCATCTATTTCTTTTTCTTAGTAAGACCTGGTATTTTTCCTGGAATAATTGGAAATATCTTAAAAGACACCACAATTAAAATGATTCCTATTCCACAAAGCCATTCAGCTGCTACCCCAAGATCCCAACATAACAGTAGACACAATACAGCCAGTAACAGGATGCTCTTCATGAGGTAAGACCTGCTGCATAATTCCCCCTCTGCGTCTTTTCTTGCCCTTTCCTCCTCTTGTCTCCACAGCTTTCTCTTCATCTTCTTTAGGTCTTCATCCTTGTAATGCTCCCTCAGATTTTCCTCCTTTTTGCTGATTTCTTCTTGTCTCTCTGCAAGGATGCTTTCCTGTCTTTTTCTGATTTTCCTCTCCTTCTCAGGATACAGCTCTGTCTTGTAGTAACTACCTCCATTCAGGGCCACCAGAGTCTTGATCTTCTCAGTAAAAGTTGTGACCTGCTTCTGGCCCTCCGGGGTTTTGTTGTTGAAGACGTGGAAGCCACCGCTACACTTGCGTATGAAGTTGCGGAGGTTCTCGTCACTCTCAGTAATGATGTCATTTATTGTTTTGTTTTCCAGGCGATCGCCGTGGGTGAACAGCATGATGGTGTAGTCCCACACTGTTGGGCCAAACTTTGCTTCAATCAGCATGTGGGTGTCTTGGTCTTCCTGAGTCAGCCTTCCTAAAGGAACAACATATGCAAAGACGTGGGGTCCTGGTTCCTGGAGTTTCAGAAGAATCTGAAAAAATTCTCTCGGATGATGTCCTCCTTGTTGCTTCCCTTCTTGAAAAGCCCAGGTGTGTCAATCACATCGACGGGTATATCTCCAACCACGCGGGACTCTTTTTCACAGTGAACAGTGACGCTGCCCAGCTTCATCTCTGACCTGAACACCGTTTTATTGAGGATGGTGTTCCCACTCAAGCTCTTGCCTGCACCACATTTTCCAAGAAGCATGATCCTCAGCGGCTCTGTCAACCCAACAGAACAAGCATTTTTAAACACTATTCAGAGTTCATGAAAGTTGTTGTGCTCTTCATTCTGACTTCTGATATTAGCCGTGTTTAATTCTTAGAACTTCATGGCTTTCACATATTAGCCCAGACTGTTACATTTGAGGGCACAAACCAACTTTTTTATTATGTTGTTACATTGTGGTAAATACATAGCATTTTGGCATTTGTTGATGAATATAATAAAGAGTAAAGATTAATATGTTGTATGTGGTGTTATGATACAATATGTGGTTTGTTTTGTTTTTATATGCCTGTTGAAATATTTTTCATATCTTACTTTTTCAGAAAATTAAATTTTGTATTATTAACCAAATTGATCCAGGCATATATGATTCTGTTACTGCAGAAATTGCTATTACTAAATTTAACCACTAATTTCAACAAGTGTGTGGCATAATTCCGGCTACAATTTATTAAAATTATTTGGTTTGTTGGCAAAGAACTGGGTTTTAAGCACAGTCTTGTTGTTGGCGACCGAAGGTCTCTGATTGAGGTGCAACTTGCTCAGAGTCATTTAAACAAATATCACTGGGAGTGTGTGTATATATTTCAGTCTCTATGTATACTGTTCACCCTGTGTGGATTAGCGAAAATCCTAAAGAAATTCAAACTTGTACAGCTAATTCTTTGTTTGTTTGTTTGTTTTGAAGTTATTAAAGATGTACAATCACTCCACCCTGGGAAATGAAGAGTCCAAAGAAATCACTGAAAGCCCAAAATTATCATGACATTCAGTGGACATAAACTTGACCACAGCTATATCTGTGGTCATACTAATAGATCCAAAAAACTAAATTACTTCGCTGGGTAACTTGTTAAATAACTAAGCTACTAACTTAAGCTTCGTAACTTTGTAACTACCTAAACTATTCATATTTGCAAAGTTTAATCACACATTTATAATACTGATGTACAGAGTCTCTTAGTTTTTTGGATATACAGATATATTTCCAATCAGTGATTGGTTTAGCTGTGATGTAGAGTGGAGATGAAAAGAGGTAAAGGCAGGTAGAGGTAGAAGCAGGCAAAGCAGACAAAAGTAAAAAGGAGCCTTTATTCAAAAGATACAAAGACTCCAAAGAGCCCCCCCCCATACCCCATCCCACCTTCTTCAAATGTAACAAGAGTGGTGTCAAGCGTTTGTGTAACGTTTGTCCAGACTTCTGATATTCTCTCTGATTGTAAAATATAAAATATGTGGATGTATTTATAAGTTAAACTTGTGGTTTAATCCTGCAGCTTATTCGGTTTCCATGTCTGACAAGCGTCCAGAGTAAGGACAGACTGAAAAAATCCATCTGTGGTGTTTTTGAGGGAGAGCTGATGGGAATGAGGCTTTCCACCCCTGATGATACAGCAGCACAAACTCAGCAGCACAAACTCAGCAGTGTGTGAGGAAGAGGAGGAGGCAGAAGAGCCAGCGCCAGCTGAGAGATGGAGAGAAGAGACAGACTGTTCCTTCTTTGTGAAAGACTGCTGGAAAAGTTTAAAATAACTAACTAACTGTCCTGAATCAATCTTATTGGGTAATGTTAAAATAATTTTATCATTAAATATTTTAACTTTAGGAGAATGTGCTCAGGCAGTTCCAAGTAAAAACTGTGCACAGCAGTAAAAAGTTCTATATTCAGAAACTTAATCAACACCAGAATACAGCTGAAAGTAAATGTCAGTATTTTTTTTCTTCGGTTATATAAAACATGGTGTATCTTGGATTAATAGCACTGCTGTGTTTGTTGCATATATATTTTACAGTCCTGTGGTCTCAGCCTCAGAAGAGGAAGGAAATAAGACTAGACTGTCCCATTTAACAGCCTTGCACTTTTGGCCTTCAAAGGACCCGGCCTATGTAGACTGTGAAGGCTGGGAGCTTTGAAGAATGCAGGCCCTGAATTGGGACAAACCTAATATCACATGTTTAAAAGAAAGAAAAAAACAAACACATCACTTCAGTGTTGTGTACATATAACAAATAACTTAGCAAAGAACCAGTATTAAATTGTATCTTTAGGTACTTTGGTACTAGCAGCCTGTCACAAAAACATACAATTTCTTCCAATTTCTTTAGATTAATCTATGAAAAATTCCAAAGATAACACAGTTTGATAGGCAGAATTTTTTTTATTGTGGAACCAACTGATGCCCAAAGATCTATTAGCTGGACACTTAACATATCTCTGCATGACGTGTCCTGGCTCAAGACTTTTGCACATCACTGTAACTCTCCTTTATTCATTTCATATTTTCTCATTATGGTTGGACAAATTTACATGAATTTTTTGGGGGGGTCTAATTTCTTTGGAATTTAAACAGTTATGCTCATCTGTCACAGATATGATTGATGTATTACTAACAATGCTTCAAAGTAAAAGAGCACATATTGTTATTTTCTTGCAAATTTCTAAAAGTTCTTGCTCCTTGGAAGCAAAACATAAAGAAATGAGCTGTGGCTCAAGACATTGCACGATGCTGTTTAAAGGCTACTTCTTACAACTATTACTACAGGTTGGGCAAAGTCCAAAGGAAACACAGTTTCATAACACTTGCAAAATTTACAGATAAAAAGCATCAATATTGTTTATTCACATTTTACAGGAAGGAAATATCAGCTATTTGTTTAATTCTAATAACAAAGTAAAACATGGTAATCAACAATACTAAAGGAAACCTGAGTACAGCAACGACAAAGTACGGTGTATAAATGCAGCACACTTGATTTTGTAGCTTTTGTCAAAAGTAACATTCCACCCAAGAAACCTCCAGATAACGTGTGTCAGTTTGTGGATGTAAACAGCGATCTTTTAATTTATTGTCTGCAATGTCAGCTTTACATTAATCCTCATTTTTTCAGTTCTTTTATTTTCAAAGTGTAATACTCTTCTTGTAATTTTAAAACCTTCAGTTGCATTTTTATTTTTTTCCTCTTCAGTTGATCAAGATCCATTGTATTCAAGCCAGAGCTGGCTGAGGGCCCAGGCAACCGGGCCTCTGACATGTCCACACTGCAAGTCAAAAAACGCTTGTTTATGGAATTAGTTTTCATATATTTTGTCTAGAAAGAAAACATGCTCTTAACAAGCAAGTTTTGCACAAGAAAATTAAGCTCACTCAAGGAAGATATCTCTAACTTTTTCTTAATAATATATTTCAGCTCATCGTGAGCTTTATTTACCAGTTACAGGGTACACTGCAAAAACAGCTCTACTTAAAATTTTCTTACAAATAAATGCAATCAGAGGTTTGACGTGATTTAGATGAGCTGTGGAAAAAACTTTTAATACTGTGATAAATCAAAAATCTTTGCCTAAATGATATGACAGCTACTTCTTACCTCATCTCTGGCATCATGGATTGTACTTCAGCTACACTGTGGCCAGAGCAGGGGACATCTTTATGTTCACACTCATCTGACACGGGCAGAGCTTCACAGGAAGGACCTGTACATTTAGAAAACATATTGTAGCGGGCCAGGGCTGTTCGGGGATGTTATGGACATTTATGTTCTGTTTTGCAGTTACGTTTGTTGTTATGTTGTCATGGTAACAGGTGACGCTCCCTCTGTGTGTGTTTTCCGGTGAGAGAGCGTCTTTTTTTGTTGTTGTTGTTTTGGCTGCCGCGCTGAGCAGTTGCTAGCGGCAGTGTTCTCCAGAAAAGGATAATAAACGGCTGTGCTTTCTGGCTAGCTCGCCGAAAGCAAGACCAAAGAAACCTCTGTCTCCTCCGTTTCCTGAGCTCGCCACCTTGGTGTCAGAAGTGGGATAGCTCACCCTCGCCAGAATGGAGAGAGACATCCGGAGGCTAGAGCAAGCTATCGAGGAGAACATTACCCGCCTGGGAAGCTGGCGATTGAGGAGAGAGGAAGCTAGCGGCCATGTAAGTCCCCCCGACGGGTCCCGACGGCGCGAGTGTACCGCGGCGGGCCGATGCTAGGGCAATGCTTGATGGGCTGCCTCTGTCGGCTGACACACCGGGCCCCCGACGGCGAGCAGTGACGCCTGCAACGCCAGCTAAGGTACCGAAATATAACGGGCTAACCCCGCTAGAGCCCTACCTCTCACAAGTACGGCTAGCCGCGAGACATAATGGCTGGAGTGACGGCGAGGCTGCTACACACTTAGCGCTAACATTGGAAGGAGATGCATTGCAGGTACTCCTTGACCTAGCCGCGTCAGAGCAGCATGAGCTCCAGGCCCTCACCATAGCACTCGAGAGGCGATTTGGGCAGCGGCACTCCACTGATCAGAGCAGGGAGCAGCTGACCAGCGGAGCCGAGCCAGGGGAGAGCCTGGGCACCTTTGCAGCGGATGTGTTGCTGTATGCTCGTCGTGGCTACCCAGAGTTCCCAGCAGCAGCCCGTGAGGAGCTTAGCCTGCATGCTTTCCTGCGTGGACTTTTTCCAGAGCGACTGCGCCAACACGTCTGCCTGGCCATGCCTCAGACTCTCAGTGAGGCGCTCCTTCAGGCTGAAAGGGCCGAGCTGGTGCTCACCTCGCCACCTAACCAGCAGGCGCGCCCCCCAAACTACCCTCAAATCAGAGCCGCAGACTGCGGCGGGAGGCGGTCGCGGAGATATGCCAGCTGCAGCCCTCGGTGCCTCGGAGGCGTCGTCGTCGTCCCACCGACCACTGTTACCGGTGCGATGAGCCTGGCCACGTGGCGCGTGACTGCCCAGCACCTGCCCGGCGGCCAGAACTACGAAGCCACAGGAAGCGGGGTGGGAGGCGGTGTAGCGAGGGACCACCGCCCCAGTTTCCTGCCCCCTCCAAGGGCGATGCACGGTGGTGGGCGGGTTGGGCACCTCAAGGGACTCTACCTGAGCTGCTGCGTTGAGGGCCAGCCATGCCGGGCCCTGGTGGACACGGGGTCTACCATCTCCCTGATACGACCTGGCGTGCTTCCTGGAACGTCCGGTCGTTGGTCGAGGGTTGGTCGCCCACCGACACCCAGCTGATGACAGTGACGGGGAGAGAGCTGATATGCGGGGAAGAAACCGTTGCAGATCCGGTGAAGGATCTGGAGCTGATTCACGACTTCTGGCTTGCGTACATCCAAGACCAGTGCATCATCGGCCTTGATCTGCTGACCCGCTGGGGGGCCTGCGTCGACACCGCAAAGCGGGCTATCACTCTTGGCACGGAGACTCTCGCCCTCCAGTGCGGTCAAAAGCAGGGAGCGGAGGGGGCCAGAGCCAGACGAGACAGGCGTCAGGCAGCTGCCGCTCAGCAGATTTCGGGCGCCGGTGGCTCCGGGTCATCTCTACTTACCTCAGCCCCGGCCCCTCAGCCCAACAAATCTCCCTCGACCGAGACAACCGAGGCTGTTGGTGACCTGTGGCAGCGCAGCAGCGTAGGTCTCAACGGTGATCAGCGCCAGCGGTTGAGGTGCCTCCTGGACAAGAATGCGGACATCTTCGCCGCCAGCGACAGGGCTGGTCCAGCACACCATCGACACCGGCTCTGCCCAACCCATCCGTCTGCGCCCACATCGGCTGCCCCTCTCAAAACGGCAGGTGGCGGAGGAAAAGATCCGTGAGATGGCTGCGGCTGGGGTGATCGAGCCGTCCAACAGCCCATGGGCGGCACCCGTGGTCCTGGTGGGGAAGAAGGATGGCAGCCCGAGGTTCTGCGTGGACTTTCGCCGTCTCAACGCAGTCACCAAGAAGGACTCGTACCCGCTTCCACGGATCGACGGGGCCCTAGACTACGTCAGCGGCTCTAGCTGGTTCAGCTCCCTCGACCTACGCAGTGGTTACTGGCAGGTGGAGCTAGCCCCCGAAGCAAGGCCTAAGACTGCGTTCACCATTGGACAGGGGCTGTGGCAGTTCAGGGTCATGCCCTTTGGGCTCTGCAATGCGCCAGCGACGTTTGAGAGGCTGATGGAGAGGGTGCAGGTGAACATCCCTCGTAGCCGCTGTGTTGTGTACCTGGATGACCTGTTGGTACACGGTGGCGACTTCGACAGTGCACTGTCCCACCTGAGCGAGGTCTTCGGTGCCATCCGTCAAGTTGGGCTGCGGCTCAACCCTGCGAAGTGCCGGCTGTTGACAAGAGAGACTACGTTCTTAGGCCATGTGATCAGCGGTCAGGGTATCGCCACCGATCCCGCAAAGGTGGCTGCGGTCCGGGATTGGCCGACTCCCTCGAACGTCAAAGAACTGCGGAGCTTCCTGGGCCTAGCCTCCTACTACCGTCGGTTCATTAAGGGGTTCGCGACGACAGCCAGCCCCTCCACCGCTTAACCGACAAGGGCCAGCCGTTTGGCTGGGGTGATGCCTGCGCGCTGTGCCGCCGCACAGTTGTTGAGGCCCTTACCAGAGCCCCAGTCCTGGCCTACCCGGCGCCCGGCAACCCTTCATTGTGGACACCGACGCTAGCAATGTAGGAGTTGGGCGGTCCTTTCCCAGCAGGGCGATGCTGGAGAGCGAGTGGTGGCATACTTCAGCCGAGCTCTGGGGGCGAGCCGAGAGGAACTACTGTGTGACCCGGCGGGAGCTGCTGGCTTTGTGGTGCTAGCGGTGCGGCACTTCCGGCCATATCTGCACGGCTGCCGGTTCCTCCTGCGCACCGACCATGCATCTCTGACTTGGCTCCTGAACTTCAAACACCCGGAGGGTCAGGTGGCCCGCTGGCTGGAGGTCCTTCAGGGTTACGACTTTGAGATCCAGCATCGGGCAGGTCGACAGCATGGCAACGCTGATGCCCTCTCCAGAAGGCCCTGCATGGCCGTCGAGTGTCGCTACTGTCTGCGACAGGAGGAGCGGGCCCAGGAGGCGCTGGGGTGGCTGCTGCTCAGGCCACGGCCAGCGGAGGGGATGGCTCCCATTGACCCCGCAGCAGCTGAAGCGGGAGCAGGAGGCCGATGCAACGTTGGTTCAGGTGGGGGCCTGGCTGGAGGTGGCGCGCGCCCGACTGGGACGGGGTGTCGGGACAGGAGCCCGAAGTGAAGGCCTACTACTCCCAGTACAACAATCTGGAGACCCACGACGGCCTCCTGTACCGGAGATGGCGGGCCCCGGGCAGGGCAGAGATCTCCTGCAGCTGTTGGTGCCTCGGTCGCTGCGGTCGCAGGTGCTCGAGCTCGTCCCACGGCTCGGTGGGGCCGGCCACTATGGGAATGCCAAAACTATCCGCCGTCTCAGAGGACGGTTCTACTGGCCGGGCTGTCGGACGGGATGTGGAACTTCATGTGCACTGCTGTGACACCTGCACAGCACAGAAGGGCCCAACTCAACGCTCCACTGCCCCCCTTCAACAGTACCTGGTGGGGGCCCCGATGGAGCGAGTGGGAGTGGACGTCCTAGGGCCTTTCCCTGTTACGGAGGCAGGGAACCGGTACGTGTTGGTGGCCATGGATTATTTCACAAAGTGGCCGGAGGCCTACGCTGTGCCGGACCAGAGTGCGTTGACGACGGCGGAGAAGCTGGTGGAGGAGATGTTCACCCGTTTTGGGGTCCCGGCTGAGCTCCACAGTGACCAGGGGCGTAACCCGAATCGAAGGTCTTCGGGAGATCTGTCAGCGGCTGGGGTGGAGAAGGCGAGAACCACACCGCTTCACCATAAGCGGCGGCTTGGTCGAGTGCTTTAACCGCACGCTGGCCACCCAGCTCGCCATTCTCACCAGCCGCCACCAGCGGATTGGGACCGACATCTGCCCCTGGTCCTTTGGTCGTATCGGACTGCGGTTCAGGAGTCCAGCCAGTGCACACCTGCTGCTTTGATGTTTGGATGGGAGCTCCGGACGCCCGTGGATCTGGTGTTCGGGTCCCCCTGAGCCGGAGATTGACGGCGGGCGGAGATGGACTATTACAGGAGGCTGAGGAGGCGGCTGCAGGTGGTTCATGACTACACCCGCCAGGCCCAAGCCAGCGCGGAGTGCGACAGAAAGAGCCCTCGACACTAAGTGCCGGGGGCTTTCGTGCCTGGCGACAAGGTTTGGGTGTACTGCCCGTTTCGCGCAAGAGAGGAGTGTCCCCAAGCTCTGCAGTCACTGGCAAAGGGCGGCGGAGGTCGTGGGCGGCTAACAGAAGTGGTGTACCGTGTTCGCATGCCGGGCCCGGGGCGCCTGGTGGTGTTCCACCAGGACAGACTCTCGCCGTATCGACCGCTCGCTCCGGCAGATGCCGGGGCAGGGGATGCTGGCAGCGCCCCATGTTCTGACCCGAGTGACTTTTCCCCCGCCTGTCGGGACCGGCCGGTGTGCCAGAAGAAGGCACCGGGACGTTTGCAAGACTTTGTGTGGGGTAATGGGGTTGTCGGGGACGACTGACCCCTTAGGTGGGGGCTATGTAGCGGGCCAGGGCTGTTCGGGGATGTTATGGACATTTATGTTCTGTTTTGCAGTTACGTTTGTTGTTATGTTGTCATGGTAACAGGTGACGCTCCCTCTGTGTGTGTTTTCCGGTGAGAGAGCGTCTTTTTTTGTTGTTGTTGTTTTGGCTGCCGCGCTGAGCAGTTGCTAGCGGCAGTGTTCTCCAGAAAAGGAAAATAAACGGCTGTGCTTTCTGGCTAGCTCGCCGAAAGCAAGACCAAAGAAACCTCTGTCGCCTCCGTTTCCTGAGCTCGCCACAATATTGAAAAAAAAGAAACACACACAGAGCTTTTTTTTTTCTTTTTCTTTCTCACCGTCTTGCTCTTTGATTGCTGTGTTTGAGGTCACATCGCTGAGGTTTCCACTGACATCAGATCCTGAATTTACAACTGTGATGTTTACAGAGATTTTATTTTGAAAGGTCGAATGTAAGGCGGAAGGATATAGAAAAAGGACAACGGAAAAACTGTGGAAGTAAACAAATTAGCGCTGCAAACTGTGTTACCGCTGCAAGCCTGAGAATTAAAGAATGTAACTGAGAAGTACTGAAGGTGTCCTCATTTAATGTTTGAGGCATGCAAACATTACATTGGCGACGAGAGTAAAGGCTACAACCAAAGCAAGACGAAGGAAGTTTCCCTACCCGCAGCTTAGGAGACAAGAACATGGCTGTACACGCTACTCCACTTCCACCCTTCGACACGGAGACCGACCTCGGTTCCGTCGGACCTCGCTGGACGAAATGGCTTCAGAGGTTTGAAAACTACACCACAGCGATGAATATTACTGGAGATGCGAGATTAAGAGCATTATTGCTGCATGTGGCTGGTGAAAAAGTGCATGACGTTTACGACACGTTAGCAATGGATGGCGACAAGTACGCAGATACAAAACAGAAAATGTCTTTGCGCCCAAAAAAAAAGTGTGCAGTATCAGATTTATCTGTTCAGGAAAGCGGTGCAGGAATCAGGTGAAACGTTGGACAACTATCACACCAGGCTGAGGATTTTAGCCAAAAACTGTGAGTTTGCAGACATGGCTGCAGAGATTAAAACACCAATTATCCAAAGCTGTACATCATCACAGCTGTGTAGAAAAGCACTCAGAGAACCTGATTTAACATTGGATGATCAATTAAATCATGGCCGTGCATGTGAGTTGTCTGAATTGCAAGCTACAGGGATGTAAGCTGACAAGACAGCTGCAGTTAATAAAGTACAGCACAAAACAGGACGTGACACCACGGCTAGAAACAAATGGACACCCTCATGGCAGCCGAATAACCGCTGTCGAAACTGTGGAGGCAGATATCCTCATGAGCAAGGCTGCCCAGCCAAAGACAAAATCTGTAATGCTTGTGGCAAATTCAATCATTTTGTAAAGCAATGTCGCTCAAAGAGAAAAGAGACACATTGTGGAAAGAAGTATAAGACAAACCTGCCACTGCAAACTGTTCATCAAGTCACAGATAGCACTGCACATGTGGAGACAGGGCGCACATCCAGCGGTGATGACGCTTATGTATATGTGGTGAACACAGCTCAACATCCTAAACTCCCACACACTGAAGTCAGAGTAATGGGCACCCAGATACCGGTGCTAATCGACTCTGGGGCCACTGCTAACTGCTTAACTGAAGCCACCTACAACAAACTGACACCACGTCCTATGTTAACTTCTACAGACATCAAGATTTACCCATACCACTCATCTACGTCTCTCCCTGTATGTGGTGCGTTCAGGTGCAGTGTGGAAAAACAAGACAAAACAGTTAGGTGTTCCTTCTTTGTCATTAAAGGAGGAGGTTTCAATATTTTGAGTTTTGAAACCTCAAAAGACTTGGGACTCCTTCATATTGTCACTGCGGTCTCTTCTCAGTCTCAACGTTCCGTTGCAGACGAGCTAGTGGAACAACACCCAGAACTTTTCCAGGGAATTGGAAAACTCAAAGATTTTCAAGTGAAACTGCACATAAACACAGATGTAAAATCAACCTGTCAACCACACAGACGTGTTGCTTTTCATTTACGTCAAAAAGTGGAGGACGAACTTCAGAAATTGGAAGCTGATGACATTATTGAAAAAGTTACGGGACCAACACCGTGGGTTTCACCCATTTTAACACTGCCAAAACCAAAGAATCCAGAGGAAGTACGGATATGTGTGGACATGAGACAAGCAAACACTGCAATCGAACGTGAACGACATGTCACACCCACGATTGATGATGTAATCCATGAGCTGAATGGATCTACGGTGTTCTCAAAACTTGATCTCAGGGCAGGATACCACCAACTTGAACTGCACACTGACAGCCGCTACATTACGACGTTCACTACTCATCTGGGACTTCGGAGATATAAAAGACTGAGCTTCGGAGTCTCTTCTGCAGCTGAAGTGTTCCAAAATGCTGTTCATCAGACGCTGCAAGGACTGAACGGAGTCAAAAATCTCAGTGATGACATTATAGTCTTTGGCAGGGACCAGGCTGACCATGACAACAATCTTACAGCTCTCTTTAAGCGACTATCAGAGTCAGGTCTTACTCTGAATCGAGAGAAGTGTGAATTTAATAAAACAAAACTTGAGTTTTTTGGTTTCATCTTCTCTGCAGGTGGCGTTTCAGCAGATCCTAAAAAGGTTGCAGCAGTTCAACACGCTCCCAACCCGAAAACACCTGCTGACATCAAAAGTCTCCTTGGCATGGCCAATTACTGCTCGAGGTTCATCAGGGACTTCTCATCGATCTCTGAGCCACTGCGCAGGCTCACACACAAGGACACCCCTTGGACATGGGGTCAGGACCAAGTAACTGCATTGCAGGCACTCAAGGTCAGTCTCACAAGCGACACGAAGATGTCCTACTTCTATCCCAGCAGACAGACTGAACTAATTGTTGATGCTAGTCCAGTAGGACTGGGTGCCATTCTCTGTCAAAAAGATGAAAAGGGGATGAAGCACATTATTGCATATGCAAGCAGAGCACTGAGTGATGTGGAAACGAGATACTCGCAAACTGAGAAAGAAGCACTCGCCATTGTGTGGAGTTGCGAACATTTTCATTTGTATGTTTATGGACATCCATTCACACTGGTGACCGATCACAAGGCACTTGAAATCATCTGGAATAACCCAAGATCAAAACCACCTGCCAGAATAGAAAGATGGGGACTGAGACTTCAGCCATATAACTTCAGAGTGGAATACAGAAAAGGTGCTGATAATCCAGCTGACTTTATGTCACGTCATCCAGTGCCAACACAGGAGAATGAAAGTGCTCATGCATGTAAGGTTGCAGAAGAGTATGTTAATTTCTTCTCTTATCACTCCACCCCAAAAGCCATGACACTTCAGGAGATAAAAACAGAGACTCTGAAAGACCAGGTTTTGCAGGAAGTCATTGGTCACATCAGGAACAACACGTGGCATCTAACAGATAAATCCCAGCATGCTGACATTTTGAAATCATTCAAACATGTTCAAAGTGAACTAACAGTAGCTGACTCATCTGACTTCATACTCAGAGGCACAAGGATAGTTATTCCAACTGTCCTGCAAGAAAGAGCAATACAACTGGCACACGAAGGGCACCAGGGTATCGTCAAGACCAAAGCGCTGCTACGTACCAAAGTATGGTTCCCAGAGATCGATCGGAAAGCGGAATCTGCAGTTCAAAACTGTCTGCCATGCCAAGCTAGCACACCTGTCACGCACACTGATCCTCTGCAGATGTCACCATTACCCGAAACGCCCTGGCACAGTGTCAGTGCAGATTTTTATGGACCGCTCCCTACGGGGGAATACCTGCTCGTTATCACAGACGAGTATTCTCGCTATCCAGTCGTTGAAAGTGTACGCTCAACATCAGCATCTTCTGTTATCCCAGTCATTGACAAAGTGTTCTCCATGTTTGGAAATCCCAAGGACAGTAAAAACTGACAATGGTCCTCCTTTCAACAGCGAGGCTTTCTCACAGTTTGCAGACTACCTGGGATTTCATCATCGCAAAATCACACCTTGTTGGCCTCAGGCGAATGCTATTGCTGAGAGGTTTATGAGAACCCTAGGCAAAGCACTGAGAGTTGCCGAGACACAGGGCACACCATGGAAACAGCAACTAAACATCTTTCTTCGTGAGTACAGATCTACACCTCATAGCACAACGGCGAGCTCACCAGCTGAAATACTGTTTCAACGCCAGCTATACACCAAGCTCCGTTTCTTTAACACCACTCCACAGAAGTGTTCAGATGCTGAAGTGAGAGCAAGGGATGATAGTGCAAAGATCAAGATGAAGGTGATCGCAGATGCAACCCGTCGCGCCAGACCACACTCACTAAGTCTGCGTGACACAGTGCTGCATCGCCAACCCAAGCACAACAAATTATCCACACCGTACAATGCAAAACCCTACAAAGTGACCAAGGTTAAGGGTTCTGAAATTACAGCTACAAGGGATGGACACTCGATTGTCAGGAATGCATCATTCTTCAAGAAAATCAGACATGGACTTGAAGATGCCCCACCTGTACGGCATGTCGACCCCGCCTTATCAGACAAGCCTAGATACCCAGTCAGATCAAACAGACGCGTACCTATGCATCTGTCTGATTACATCGGATCTAAGACTTGAATATCTGAGTGACCAGTTAAAGGTTACGCTGTGTGTAACATGTTTGATGTTCCTGAATCTAACACTGTAACCTGTATTCTAGTGTTGAATGTTGATAGTGTTTAGTCAGAGATCTGCGCAAATGCAGTGCTGTTTAATTGATGTTTAGGTGTGGAGAAACTCAAGTAATAAGAAGGTTCAGTAATTTCATTAGGTGTCGTTGTCATAGGTTTGGATTAGTAAGTCATCTCGCTGAGTACCTGAGTTTGTTAAAGAAAAAAAAAACGAGGTGATTGTGATATTTTATTTTGAAAGGTCGAATGTAAGGCGGAAGGATATAGAAAAAGGACAACGGAAAAACTGTGGAAATAAACAAGTTAGCGCTGCAGACTGTGTTACCGCTGCAAGCCTGAGAATTAAAGAATGTAACTGATAAATACTGAAGGTGTCCTCATTTAATGTTTGAGGCATGCAAACATTACAACAACCTCTCTTTCATTTTCAGGCTTTGCCATCTCTTCATCTCTCTGCTCTGTTTCCAATGCCAGTTCCTCATTTAGATCCAATTCGTCATCTTCATCGTCATTTGTGTTAATGAGCAGAAAAATGGGTATACCTAATAAAGTGTCTGGTTAATGTTTTTTGGAAAGGAAAACTATTCATTTAAAACAATATCTATTTTGATCACATAGACATGTACTCAAATTTTTTTTTAAATGGAGACAATTGTAGAACTGAGGCAAAGCAACTGTACGGCCACACTTCTCTAACGTAGTAAGAGGTTAAAACTAACGTCCTGTAAACTTAAAGCATATACTGTGCAGGAGCTTGAGGGTCCTGTGCAGGAGCTTGGCTGTTCCTAGGACTGCGCTCTTCTGGACAGAGATATACACACTGCTCACAATAATAAAGGTAACACTTAAACAGCGCAATGTAACTCCAAGTCAATCACACTTCTGTGAAATCAAACTGTCCACTTAGGAAGCAACACTAATTGACAATCAATTTCACATGCTGTTGTGCAAATGGAATAGACAACAACCGGAAATTATAAGCAATTAGCAATTAGACATCCCCAGTAAAGGAGTGGTTCTGCAGATGGTGACCACAGGCCATTTCTCAGTACCCTATGCTTTCTGGCTGATGTTTTGGTCACTTGAATGTTGGAGGTGATTTCACTCTAGCCGTAGACGGAGTCTACAATCCACACAAGTGGCTCAGGTACTGCAGCTCATCCAGGATGGCACATCAACGCGAGCTGTGGCATGAAAGTTTGCTGTGTCTGTCATTGTGTCCAGAGCACGGAGGTGCTATCAGGAGACAGGCCAGTACATCAGGAGAGGTGGAGAAGGCCGCAGGAGGGCAACAACCCAGCAGCAGGACCATTACCTCTGCTTTTGTGCAAGGAGGACCAGGAGGAGCACCGACATAGCCCTGCAAAATGACCTCCAGCGGGCCACAAATGTGCATGTGTCTGCTCAAACAGTCAGAAACAGACTCCATGAGGGTGTCATGAGGGCCCGTTGTCCACAGGTGGGGGTTGTGCTTACAGCCCAGCACCGTGCAGGACGTTTGGCATTTGCCAGAGAACACCACGACTGGCAACTTCGCGACTGGCGCCCTGTGCTCTTCACAGATGAAAGCAGGTTCACACTGAGCACAGACGTGACAGAGTCTGGAGATGCTGTGGAGAATGTTCTGCTGCCTGCAACATCCTCCAGCATAACCGGTTTGGCAGTGGGTCAGTAATGGTATGGGTGGCATTTCTCTGGGGGGCCGCACAGCCCTCCATGTGCACGCCAGAGGTAGCCTGACTGCTATTAGGTACCAGGATGAGATCCTCATACCCCTTGTGAGACCATATGCTGGTGTGGTTGGCCCTGAGTTCCTCCTAATTCACGACAATGCTAGTCTAGTGCTAGTAGTGTTAGTAGTTGCACCACACTGTCCAGGAGTTGGCGGATGCTTTAGTCCAAGTCTAAGAGGGGATCCCACAGGGCACTACCGCCACTTCATCAGAAGCATGCCCAGGTGTTGTAGGGAGGTCATACAGGCACAGGGAGGCCACACTGAGCCTCATTCTGACTTGTTTTAAGGACATTACATCAAAGCTAGATCAACCTGTAGTGTTTTTCCACTTTAATTTTGAGTGTGACTCCAAATCCAGACTTCCATGGGTTGATTTAACTTGATTTCCATTGATAATTTTTGTGGGATTTTGTTGTCAGCACATTCAACTGTGTATTTACTAAGTATTAAAAAACAATGTTTCGTTCCTTTAGATCTGGAATGTGTTTGTGTTCTCTTTATTTCTTTGTTTTTGAGCAGTGTATGTAAATATATATATATATACACACACACACACACACACACACACACACACATGTATATATATATATATATATATATATATATATATATATATATGTATGCATATATATATATATGTATATATATATATATATATATATATATATATATATATATATATATATATATATATATATATATATATATATATATATATATATATATATATATATATATATATATATATATATATATATATATATACATATACATATATATATATATACATATATATATATATATATATATATATATATATATATATATATATATATATATATATATATATATATATATATATATATATATATATATATATATATATATATATATATATATATATATATATATATGTACAAAAACAACACAAGAATGCAGTAATTTTAGTGTTTGAACAACTCACGCAGTTTCTCTTCAGGTTGTTTCTTAACATTTTGCTGTTTGATTGCTGTGTTTTTTGCCACATCTCTGGGATTTTCAGTGACCTCAGATCTTGTCATGTCAGGATGATCTCCAGCTTTCTGTTTCAAAGACAACCAAGAATATATTTGTACCCTTATTTATTATTTCTTTTGAATGGTAAGATTGGATGGAGAAAAGCAGACCAGGAAAATAATATGCAAATTTATTATAAAAATCATTCTGACCAAGATTCAGGTTTATCCAGTTTTATTTATATAACACCAAACTATAAAGACAGTCACCTCATGGTGCTTTAAAGACCCTACAATAATACAGAGAAAACACCAACAATTAGACGACTGCCTATGAGCAAGTGCTTTAGTGACAGTGGTGTTTTAAGTTATCTTTATTTTAAATGGTAAGTTTTTAATAAAATAAAACAGTCTTACCTCAGGAAGGCTATTAACGACACCCTTTACTTCTTTGATCTTTAGTGCAGGTTTCACAGGTGTTGAAATTGTGCTGCTTGTTGTCTTCTCTGAAAAAAGAAGGATGATTAAAATATGAGCATACACACTTTGGGATTATTAGAATTAGACTGATGTTGATGTTCAGTCTGATCTTCAGCAGATCATCTTGACCATGTCTCCATGTCTGCACTGAGTTGCTGTCATGTGATTGGCTGATTAGATTTTTGAATCAATGAGCAGTTGGACAGGTATACCAAATAAAATGGCCGTTTAGTGTCTTTGGGAAACTATTCATTAGGGAACACACCTGATCTGTTTTGTGCACATATGTGCTAAAACATTTGTAAATGCTTACATAAAATAAGAAAAGCTCCTAAATTTGCAAAGTCTAAAGAGCTTGGAAAGAAAAGCGTCTGGACTTCTTTAAGTTGCTTGAAGACGTTTCACCTCTCATCCGAGAAGCTTCTTCAGTTCTAAGGGTCAAATGGTGGAGAGTTCCAGATTTAAACCCAGTGGGAGTTTCCCCCCAAAGAGGGACAAAGGACACCCTGATGATCCTCTACCTAATCACATGAGCCAAGTTGTGAAAACGGGTGTGGGTCACAATCAGTCAGGGTTTCGGGTGAGCTCAATGTGAAACCTGGCCCCACCCTATCATGTGATTTCCTGAGGTCAGATGGTTCAGGATGTGAGTGGCCATTAAGGTGTCTGGGAAGGGATCTCAAAACTGGATTATAGATGGCAGACAGTTGGTGTCGTAAACCACCGCCTCTGTTCAAAGATGATCATTCACAGTGGACATAAATGGCTTCTTTCCTTAGAACTGAAGAAGCTTCTCGGAAGAGAGGTGAAACGTCTTCAAGCAACTTAAAGAAGTCCAGACGCTTTTCTTTACAAACTCTTTACACTACGATGACCTGGATGACTGAGAACCTTCACAGACCTAATTTTGCAAATTTTTTCAGAACAGACCAAATTAACTATACACCCACACTCATCTCAGATAATCAGAAGTTCAAAGGACGACCCTGTAAACTTGGTAGAAAATAGATTGAAACTGGATTTTGTTTTCTTCTACTTCAACAAAAAGTACACAAAATAGAAGACCAACACATCATTCAAGTGCTTTTAGTGTTTGAACAACTCACTCCGTTTCTTTTCAGGTTGTTTAACATTTTGCTGTTTGATTGCTGTGTTTTTTGCCACATCTTTGTTATTTCCACTGACTTCAGATCTTGGCATGTCAGGATGATGTCTAGTCTTCTGCTTTAAAGACAACCAAGGATATATTAGTATTTATTTTAAATAGTCGGACTGGATGGTGTAAAAGCGTACATTTGTAATTTGTCATGCTGAACCATAATATTTGCCAAATTTCTATCTTGATGACGGTGCTGGTGTAAAGTAGAGTAATCTAAGATGATTAACATACTCAAAACTACCAGCAATAAAAAGTGCAGTAAAACATTCAAGGAAAATAATCTATCTTGCCTCAGGAAGGATGTTAATGATACCCTTTACTTCTTTCATCTCTAATGCATGTTGTCCAGGTGTTGGAATTGTAGCTGTTACTCTCTCTGAAAAAAGAAGAAGCGTTATTTTCATACACAAAGAAGGTCTTTGTTATCTTAACATACCAATAGGAAATATATTGGAAATGTCACCTTTGATATCACTGCTGTCAGTATGGTTAGAGGCAACAGAAGGCACACTCTTGTCTTCATCATTATCACCTTCTTCATCCTCATCTTTCTCAGCTCTAGGCTCATCTTCACCAACATCATCTTCATCTATATGCTCATCTTCCTGTTCCTCATCCTCATCTTCATGTTCAACATGATCTTCCTTGCGTTCTTCTGCAAAACAGATATAACTGTTTAAAATAAAACTATGTACACTGAGAGTTTTATAAGTAGCTCTAAGCTAACAAATACTTCTTTTTCTGAACTTCTGTAGTGTTTGTGAAAACTACTGAAGCTTTGAAACAACTGATGAAAAATAATGAAATAATGTTTGCATGCTTTTGAGTCATATTTTCAAATATTCTCTGGTTTTGAGGCACAGATGGAAAAAATCTGCAGACAATAGAAAATAGATTGAAACTGGATTATGTTTTCTTCTACTTCAACAAAAAGTACACAAAATAGAAGACAAACACATCATTCAAGTGCTTTTAGTGTTTGAACAACTCACGCAGTTCCTCTTCAGGTTGTTTCTTAACATTTTGCTGTTTGATTGGTGTGTTTTTTGCCACATCTCTGGGATTTTCAGTGACCTCAGATCTTGTCATGTCAGGATGATCTCTTGCTCTCTGTGTCAAAGACAACCAAGAATATATTTGTATCCTTATTTATTATTTCTTTTGAATGGTAAGCTTGGATGGAGAAAAGCAGACCAGGAAAATAATATGCAGTTTTATTATAAAAATCATTTTGAGCAAGATTCAGTTTAATCCAGTTTTATTTATATAGCACCAAACTATAAAGACAGTCACCTCATGGTGCTTTAAAGACCCTACAATAATACATAGAAAACACCAACAATTAGACAACCTCCTATGAGCAAGTGCTTTAGTGACAGTGGTGTTTTAAGTTATCTTTATTTTGAATGGTAAGTTTTTAATAAAATAAAACAGTCTTACCTCAGGAAGGCTATTAACGACACCCTTTTCTTCTTTGATCTTTAGTGCAGGTTTCACAGGTGTTGAAATTGTGCTGCTTGTTGTCTTCTCTGAAAAAAGAAGGATGATTAAAATATGAGCATACACACTTTGGGATTATTAGAATTAGACTGATGTTGATGTTCAGTCTGAACTTCAGCAGATCATCTTGACCATGTCTCCATGTCTGCACTGAGTTGCTGTCATGTGATTGGCTGATTAGATTTTTGCATTAATGAGCAGTTAGACAGGTATACCTATGCCCGTTTAGTGACTTTGGGAAAGTAAAACTATTCATTAGAGAACACACCTGATCTGTTTTGATCACAAAGACATACAGAAACAATATTTTATTCAAACTGCAAACATAACTATTACAGTAGTTAGCTGTGTGCACATATGGGCTAAAACATTTGTAAATGCTGACATAAAATAAGAAAAGCTCCTAAATTTTGCGGAAGTAAACCAGTGTTGTGAAGGATTTCACTCATTGTTTGGAGAACTTCAATTATCATTTCAGAACTGAGCCAAATTAACTGTACAGTGGTCCCTCGTTAATCGTGGGAGTTATGTTCTAAAAATAACCCGCAATAGGTGAAATCCGCGAAATACACAACTTTATTTTTTTGAATTCTTATAGATGTTTTAAGGCTGTAAAACCCCTCCCTACAGACTTTATACACTTTTCTCAAACAGCCATGAACATTTTCACACTTTTCTCTCTTGTTTAAACACTCTCAAAGTTGAAAGCTTCATAGAAAAATAATTTCAGTATTATAGAATGAAACCAAAGGCACCCGCGGTTGCCTTTGATGCTGCAAAACGTTTCATCAATATTGTTGTGTTTGTTGTGGAGAAAAATTACAAACATACAGTACAGCACTTCAGAGTCACACTGCTAGCGATCCAAGATTTATATAAATTTGACAAGCTGAACGCATTCTGTACTGTACATGAGACACGGCACGAGATTGATTTGACAATGGTCTACAGCCAATCAGGACGCAGAACACAATATGCTGTAACAAAAAAAAAAAAAAAAATGCAAAATTGCACACAAAAAAAATCCGCGGAACTGCAAGACCGCAAAAGGTGAACCATGTTATAGCGAGGGACCACATACACCCACACTCATCTCAGATAATCAGAGGTTCAGAGGACGACCCTGTAAACTTGGTAAAAAATAGATTGAAACTGGATTTTGTTTTCTTCTACTTCAACAAAAAGTACACAAAATAGAAGACCAACACATCATTCAAGTGCTTTTAGTGTTTGAACAACTCACTCAGTTCCTCTTCAGGTTGTTTAACATTTTGCTGTTTGATTGCTGTGTTTTTTGCCACATCTTTGTTATTTCCACTGACTTCAGATCTTGGCATGTCAGGATGATGTCTAGTCTTCTGCTTTAAAGACAACCAAGAATATATTCATATTTATTTTAAATAGTCGGACTGGATGGCGTAAAAGCATACATTTGTAATTTGTCATGCTGAACCATAATATTTGCCAAATTTCTATCTTGATGACGGTGCTGGTGTAAAGTAGAGTAATCTAAGATGATTAACATACTCAAAACTACCAGCAATAAAAAGTGCAGTAAAACATTCAAAGAAAATAATCTGTCTTGCCTCAGGAAGGATGTTAATGATACCCTTTACTTCTTTCATCTCTAATGCATGTTTTCCAGGTGTTGGAATTGTAGCTGTTACTCTCTCTGAAAAAAGAAGAAGTGTTATTTTCATACACAAAGAAGGTTTTTGTTATCTTAACATACCAATAGGAAATATATCAGAAATGTCACCTTTGATATCACTGCTGTCAGTATGGTTAGAGGCAACAGCAGGCGCAGTCTCGACTTCATCAATATCACCTTCTTCATCCTTATCTTTCTCAGCTCTAGGCTCATCTTCACCAACATCATCTTCATCTATATGCTCATCTTCCTGTTCCTCATCCTCATCTTCATGTTCAACATGATCTTCCTTGCGTTCTTCTGCAAAACAGATATAACTGTTTAAAATAAAACTATGTACACTGAGAGTTTTATAAGTAGCTCTAAGCTAACGAATACTTCTTTTTCTGAACTTCTGTAGTGTTTGTGAAAACTACTGAAGCTTTGAAACAACTGAAAAAAACAATGAAATAATGTTTGCATGCTTTTGATTCATATGTAAAAACATTCTCTAGTTTTGAGGCATAGATAGAAAAAAAACTGCAGACAATAGAAAATAGACTGAAACTGGATTTTGTTTTCTTCTACTTCAACAAAAAGTACACAAAATAGAAGACCAACACATCATTCAAGTGCTTTTAGTGTTTGAACAACTCACTCAGTTCCTCTTCAGGTTCTTTCTTGACATTCAGCTGTTTGATTGCTGTGTTTGTTGCAACATCTCTGTTATTTCCAGAGAATTCAGATCTTGGCATGCCAGGATGATCTATAGCTTTCTGTTTTAAAGACAACCAAGAATATATTCATATTTATTTTAAATAGTCGGACTGGATGGTGTAAAAGCGTACATTTGTAATTTGTCATGCTGAACCATAATATTTGCCAAATTTCTATCTTGATGACGGTGCTGGTGTAAAGTAGAGTAATCTAAGATGATTAACATACTCAAAACTACCAGCAATAAAAAGTGCAGTAAAACATTCAAGGAAAATAATCTATCTTGCCTCAGGAAGGATGTTAATGATACCCTTTACTTCTTTCATCTCTAATGCATGTTTTCCAGGTGTTGGAATTGTATCTGTTACTCTCTCTGAAAAAAGAAGAAGCGTTATTTTCATACACAAAGAAGGTCTTTGTTATCTTAACATACCAATAGGAAATATATCAGAAATGTCACCTTTGATATCACTGCTGTCAGTATGGTTAGAGGCAACAGCAGGCGCAGTCTCGACTTCATCAATATCACCTTCTTCATCCTCATCTCTCTCAGCTCTAGGCTCATCTTCACCAACATCATCTTCATCTATATGCTCATCTTCCTGTTCTTCATCCTCATCTTCATGTTCAACATGATCTTCCTTGCGTTCTTCTGCAAAACAGATATAACTGTTTAAAATAAAACTATGTACACTGAGAGTTTTATAAGTAGCTCTAAGCTAACAAATACTTCTTTTTCTGAACTTCTGTAGTGTTTGTGAAAACTACTGAAGCTTTGAAACAACTGATGAAAAATAATGAAATAATGTTTGCATGCTTTTGAGTCATATTTTCAAATATTCTCTGGTTTTGAGGCACAGATAGAAAAAATCTGCAGACAATAGAAAATAGATTGAAACTGGATTTTGTTTTCTTCTGCTTCAACAAAAAGTACACAAAATAGAAGACCAACACATCATTCAAGTGCTTTTAGTGTTTGAACAACTCACGCAGTTCCTCTTCAGGTTGTTTCTTAACATTTTGCTGTTTGATTGGTGTGTTTTTTGCCACATCTCTGGGATTTTCAGTGACCTCAGATCTTGTCATGTCAGGATGATCTCTTGCTCTCTGTATCAAAGACAACCAAGAATATATTTGTATCCTTATTTATTATTTCTTTTGAATGGTAAGCTTGGATGGAGAAAAGCAGACCAGGAAAATAATATGCAGTTTTATTATAAAAATCATTTTGAGCAAGATTCAGTTTAATCCAGTTTTATTTATATAGCACCAAACTATAAAGACAGTCACCTCATGGTGCTTTAAAGACCCTACAATAATACAGAGAAAACACCAACAATTAGACGACCCCCTATGAGCAAGTGTTTTAGTGACAGTGGTGTTTTAAGTTATCTTTATTTTGAATGGTAAGTTTTTAATAAAATAAAACAGTCTTACCTCAGGAAGGCTATTAACGACGCCCTTTACTTCTTTGATCTTTAGTGCAGGTTTCACAGGTGTTGAAATTGTGCTGCTTGTTGTCTTCTCTGAAAAAAAAAAGATGATTAAAATATGAGCATACACACTTTGGGATTATTAGAATTAGATTGATGTTGATGTTCAGTCTGATCTTCAGCAGATCATCTTGACCATGTCTCCATGTCTGCACTGAGTTGCTGTCATGTGATTGGCTGATTAGATTTTTGCATTAATGAGCAGTTAGACAGGTATACCTATGCCCGTTTAGTGACTTTGGGAAAGTAAAACTATTCATTAGAGAACACACCTGATCTGTTTTGATCACAAAGACATACAGAAACAATATTTTATTCAAACTGCAAACATAACTATTACAGTAGTTAGCTGTGTGCACATATGGGCTAAAACATTTGTAAATGCTTACATAAAATAAGAAAAGCTCCTAAATTTTGCGGAAGTAAACCAGTGTTGTGAAGGATTTCACTCATTGTTTGGAGAACTTCAATTATCATTTCAGAACTGAGCCAAATTAACTGTACAGTGGTCCCTCGTTTATTGCGGGAGTTACGTTCTAAAAATAACCCGCAATAGGTGAAATCCGCGAAATACACAACTTTATTTTTTTGAATTCTTATAGATGTTTTAAGGCTGTAACATCCATTGCTACACACTTTATACACTTTTCTCAAACAACCATGAACATTTTCACACTTTTCTCTCTTGTTTAAACACTCTCAAAGTTCAAACCTTGGTAGAAAAATAACTTCAGTATCAGAGATGGGCAGTAACGCGTTACAATTAACGCGTATAAAAGTAATTAATTACTTTTGAAAATAAGTAATCAGTAAAGTTTCCGGAATACTTTTTGGGGGAAGTAATCAGTAATTAGTAACTGATTACTTTTTTCAAGTAACTTGACCAACACTGTTCAGTATTATAGAATGAAACCAAAGGCACCCGCGGTTGCCTTTGACGCTGCAAAACGTTTCATCAATATTGTTGTGTTTGTTGTGGAGAAAAATTACAAACATACAGTACAGCACTTCAGAGTCACACAGCCAGCGATCCAAGATTTATATAAATTTGACATGCTGAATGCATTCTGTACTGTACATGAGACACGGCACGAGATTGATTTGACAATGGTCTACAGCCAATCAGGACGCAGAACACAATATTCTGTAACAAAAAAAAAAAAAAAAAAATAGAAGGCCAACACATCATTCAAGTGCTTTTAGTGTTTGAACAACTCACTCGGTTCCTCTTCAGGTTGTTTCTTAACATTTTGCTGTTTGATTGCTGTGTTTTTTGCCACATCTCTGGGATTTTCAGTGACCTCAGATCTTGTCGTGTCAGGATGATCTCTAGTCTTCTGTTTCAAAGACAACAAAGAAAATATTTGTATCCTTATTTATTACTTATTTTGAATGGTACAGTTCACCCTTCCCGGGATAGGGTTACCGGGGCCCTGCCCTGGAGCCGAGAGGGTGCCCGAAGGTAAGCGTCTGGTGGCCGGGCCTTAGTCCATGGGGCCCGGCTGGGCATAGCCCAAAAAAGGGACATGGGCCCATCTTCCTGCAGGCCCACCACCTGCAGGAGGCACCGTAGGGGTCGGGTGCAATGTGAGCCGTGCAGCGGCCAGGAGCGGAGGTCCTGGCGGACCGATCCTTGGCTACCTAGACTGGCAATTGGTACATGGAATGTCACCTCTCTGGTGTTGAAGGAGCCTGAGCTCGTGCGTGAGGTTGAGAGGTACCGGCTAGATATAGTCGGGCTCACCTCAACGCATGGCCTGGGCTCTGGAACCAGCGACCTGGAGAGGGGCTGAGCTCTGTCTCAGTCTGGAGTTGCCCCTGGTGAGCGGCGGCGGGCTGGGGTGGGTATCTTGGTATCCCCTCAGGTTGCTGTTGGTATGTTGGGGTTTCTCCCAGTGGACGACAGGGTTTGTTTCCTTCGCCTTCGGGTCAGTGAATGGGTCCCGACCGTCGTCTGCGCTTATGCGCCGAGCGGCAGTTCAGAGTACCCAGCCTTCTTAGAGTCCCTGGGTGGGGTACTGGAGGATGCTACTCCTGGGGACTCTGTTGTCCTACTGGGAGACTTCAATGCTCACTTGGCCAATGACAGCGAGACCTGGAAGGGCGTGATTGGGAGGAACGGCCAACTGGATCTGAACCCGAGTGGTGTTTTGTTATTGGACTTCTTTGCAAACCACAGTTTGGCCATAACAAACACCATTTTCGAACATAAGATTGTTCATAAGTGCACGTGGCACCAGGACACGCTAGGCCACAGGTCGATGATCGATTTTGTAATTGTATCACCAGACGTGAGGCCATATGTTTTAGACACTCGGGTAATGAGAGGGGCTGAGCTGTCAACTGATCACCACCTGGTGGTGAGTTGGATCAGGTGGCGAGGGAGGACGCTGGACAGACCTGGCACGCCTAAACGTACAGTGAGGGTGGGAACGTCTAGCAGAGGCCCTGGTCCGCAAAATCTTCAACTCACACTTCCGGCAGAGCTTCAACAGAATTCCAAGGGAGACTGGGGACATGAGTCATGAGTCAGAATGGACCATGTTCAGCACCTCCATTGCCGCTGCACCGAGTTGCGGCCACAAGGTAGTTGTTGGTGCCTGTCGTGGTGGTAATCCCCGAACCAAATGGTGAACACCAGAGGTGAGGGGAGCACCAAGCTGAAGAAGGAGTCCTACTGGGCTTCGTTAGCCTGTGGGACTCCAGAGTAGGGATGGGTATTGATAAGATTTTCACGATTCCGATTCCATTTTCGATTCTGTTTAACGATTCGATTCTTTAACGATTCTTTTTAAAAAAGGAGAACACACAGGTTGATTAGCTTAGAACTTTGTTTTATATCTTCTCTTTGAACAAGATAGAAATTTAGGAGTAACATGGCCTTACAAACCCAACAGTGAGCTCTTAAGAGATCCACAGCCTATGGCTCTTCAATGGGGTGTCACAGGGTCCCCAGGAAAAAAATTCTAAATGTAAAATAATAAAATAAATATTCTTCTGTAGCAATAACAAAGTATAACATAAATTATTCTGTAGCAATTACACAAGAATATCCAGTAATGTCCATGCCTACAATTAAACACATTCACTTACCATCTGCTGTGGCAAATGGGTGCAAGCCTTTTACCAGAAACTTAGTCACTGCTCGGTGACATTCGTCTATCCTTGCCTGAAAGGAGACGCTAACAGTAGACTGCAACGAGAACTGCCAGCATCTGAGCCAGCCAGACTCTGTCTGTCTCTCTCATCATGGTCACCTAAATGCAGCGCACAGTAATGGCAGGTTTTGTAATAAGGCAGATCGCGCTAACATAATATGCACTGTTAGTTGATTATTTACCTGCCGCATTAACAGGAGAGGACGTGCAAATGTTACTGCTGCTGCTGGGTTGAGATTCACGAGTCCGGAGCGGAATTAAAAACACAACATTCATTTAAGGCTATCACTTGTTTTGTGAGCAAATGCTTTTGCATATCCGTAGTGTTTCCTCCCTTAAATGAAATATCTACTTTGCAAGTATTGCAAGTTGCCCTGTTGTCATCCGTTCTTGTAAAGTATAACCAAACTTTTGAGCGTTTGAGCCGCTTAGGCGCCATGTTTCCTGCCAGGTAAATGAAGCGCCGCAACGTGGTGACGTCATTCGAGACAACTGGAATTGATAAGGGAATCGTTTGCAAAAATGGCAAACAATTCCAAGGAATTGAAACAGTGGGAACTGGTTCGCAACAAGAACCGGGTTTCGATACCCATCCCTACTCCGGAGGCAGCTGATAGGTACCGACCGGCCAAGCGGAATGCGGTGCGGGCGGTGGCTAAAGCAACAACTCGGGTGTAGGAGGAGTTCGGAGAGGCCATGGAAAAAGACTTTCGGACCACCTCGAAGAGATTCTGGCAAACCGTCAGGTGACTCAGGAGGGGAAAGCGGAGTTCTACCTGCACTGTGTATAGTGCGGGTGGAGTGCTACTGACTTCGACTAAGAAAATTGTCGGACGGTGGAAGGAATATTTCGAGGATCTCAATCCCACTGGCATGTCTTCCGTGGCGGAAGCAGAGTCTGGGGACAAAGGGGATGACCGGCCAATCTCTGGGGGCGAGGTCACTGAGGCAGTTAAACAACTCCTTGGTGGCAGGGCCCCTGGGTTGGACGAGGTCCGCCCCGAGGTCCTGAAGGCTCTGGATGTTGTAGGGCTATCTTGGTTGACACGTCTTTACAATGTTGTGTGGAGATCAGGGGCAGTACCTCTGGACTCGCAGACCAGGGTGGTGGTACCCATCTTTAAGAAAGGGGACAGAGGGTGTGTTCCAACTACAGGGGAATCACACTCCTCAGCCTCACTGGGAAAGTCTATGCCAGGAGAGTCCGTCCGTTAGTAGAACCTTGGATACAGGAGGAACAATGTGGTTTTTGTCCTGGTCGTGGAACACTGGACCAGCTCTTCATACTCTAGAGGATACTTGAGGGTGCATGGGAGTTTGCCCAACCAGTCTACATGTCTTTTGTGGACTTGGAGAAAGCATTTGACAGTGTCCCTCGGGGTGTCCTGTGGGGGGTACTCTGGGAGTATGGGGTGTCTGGCCCATTGCTACGGGCCATTCAGTCCTTATACGACCATTGCAAGAGCTTGGTCTGCATAGCCGGCAATAAGTCGGACTCGTTCCTGGTGGGTGATGGGCTCTGCCAGGGGTCCCCTTTGTCACAGATTCTGTTCATAATTTTTATGGACAGAATTTCTAAGCGTAGCCAAGTGGCGGAAGGCTTTCACTTCGGTGGTCTCAGGATCTCATCGCTGCTTTTTGCAGATGATGTGGTTCTGTTGGCTTCATTGGGTGATGGCCTCCAGCTCGCCTTGGAACGGTTCGCAGCCGAATGTGAGGCGGTGGGAATGAGAATCAGCACATCCAAATCTGAGGCCATGGTCTTGGGTCGGTGACCCAGTGTTTTTGGTTGTGTACTTTTACTTTTGATAGTTTTTGTATTATGACTGTTGTTTTGGGTTTCCTAGGGTTTAGTTGTGTTCCCTCTGTTTGGTGTCTTCCCTGCTTGTGTATCCCCTTAGTGTAGTAGGTCTCTGTGTTTAGTCCGCGTCTCTGAGTCTGTGTCATTACGTGTATGTGTTTCCTGTTTTACTTTGAAGGTCTCTGTCTTATGTCAGTGTGTTCTGTTTACGTTTCCCCCGCCTTGTCAGCTGTTATGTCTCCCAGGTGTGTTTCCCTCCTGTTACCCATCCCCTGATTACTGATGTGTGTATTTATAGTGTGTGTTCACCCGTCCTCGTTGCTGGTTCGTCTGTGTTACTCCCCTCCGTCTTTCTGTGTATTTTCCTCTCATTCGTGTTCTGGTTTTGTTGTTTAAGTTTTAGTTTTCCCAGTTTAGAGTGTTTTCAGTTCTGTTCCTCGCCACCCTTTCTTTTGTGTTGTACATCATCGTCACAATAAAAGCTCGCTCACCTCAGAAACCATCTGCATTTCGGGTCCTTTAATAATTCACTCGGCTTGCCCCGGCAACCCGTGACACTCTCGGCCGGCCTGGGAATGCCTTGGCGATCCCCCGGACAAGGTGGAGGAGGTGTAGGGGGGAAAGAGGTGGAGGTCTGGGCTTCTCTGCTTGGGGTGCTGCCCCCGCGACCAGACCCCAGATAAGTGGAAGAAAATGGATGGATGGATGGACTTATTTATTATTTCTTTTGAATGGTAAGCTTGGATGGAGAAAAGCAGACCAGGAAAATAATATGCAGTTCTATTATGAAAATCATTTTGAGCAAGATTCAGTTTAATCCAGTTTTATTTATGTAACACCAAACTATAAAAACAGTCACCTCATTGTGCTTGACATTGTAAAGACCCTACAATAATACAGAGAAAACACGAACAATTAGACGACCCCTATGAGCAAGTCCTTTAGCGACAGTGGTGTTTTAATTATCTTTATTTTGAATGAGAATTTTTTATTTAAATAAAACAGTCTTACCTCAGGAAGGAATTTAATCACACCCTTTACTTCTTTGATCTTTAGTGCAGGTTTCACAAGTGTCGAAATTGTGCTGCTTGTTGTCTTCTCTGAAAAAGAAAGATGATTAAAATATGAGCATGCACACTTCGGGATTATTAGAATTAGATTGATGTTTTGATGTTCAGTCTGATCTTCAGCAGATCATCTTGACCATGTCTCCATGTCAGCACTGTGTTGCTGTCATGTGATTGGCTGATTAGATTTTTTGCATTAATGAGCAGTTGGACAGGTATAGCAAATAAAATGGCCGTTTAGTGACTTTGGGAAAGTAAAACTATTCATTAGAGAACACACCTGATCTGTTTTGATCACAAAGACATACAGAAACAATATTTTATTCAAACTGCAAAAGAAACTATTAAAGTAGTTAACAGTGTGCACATATGGGCTAAAACATTTGTAAATGCTTACATAAAATAAGAAAAGCTGTTAAATTTTGCAGAAGCAAACCAGTGTTGTGAAGGATTTCTACGGTGGCCCTGAGAGGCCAAACGGACTGCAACTTCAGAAAACCCTTGCAAAAAGAAAAACGCTGCAAAAAGAAAAACACCTGCAAAAAGAAAAACGCTGCAAAAAGAAAAACACCTGCAAAAAGAAAAACACCTGCAAAAAGAAAAACGCTGCAAAAACAAAAACACCTGCAAAAAGAAAAACGCTGCAAAAAGAAAAACGCTGCAAAAAGAAAAACGCTGCAAAAGCACACAAAACACAACGGAAATGTTTCTGGGGAGACAATAACCCGACGGACCAGTTGCATGAACCAAAACATGCTAACAAGTGCACTGGGACTGGGGCTGTGTCCCAATTAAGAGACTGCACGCTTGAAGTACACATTTTGAGTGCGATTACGTCACCGCCACGCGACGACGGCTGTCCCAATTCGAAGTGTACTTCAAATGCATACTCCAAATGCGCCGTCGATTTCCCCAAATATCAAGCGTGGTCCGTGGTGCGCCAGTGGTCCCATATATCCCACAATTCATAGCGCAGCGGTGGGTGTGGATAATTTTGCCGCAAAATACGGCAGAAGGGAGCAGCCGAAGAGTGAAATGTCAAAAGTAAGTACTGAATATTATGTCACTTATTTATGTGCGAATTTTTAATAATGAAGAACATTAAATCATTACTGTTGGCCACATGTCGGCAAAGTTGTGCAACATTAGTGATGTCTGCACTTTGAGCAGTAACTTGATTTTAAAGCCTCTACTTCAAAATATATATATAGTCGACCTTAATCTTACAGAGAATCTGATGATTTTGTGGATAATTAAAGTCAGTCATATATCCACAAACACAACAAGCTGAAAGTCAGTGATGCTGCTCGGTTTGCAGTCCTGAATATGACGGCACAAGCAGGATTCACTGCACTGTTAATGTTAGCTATGTTATATTGCTGCCTCTGTTTGGTGGTGTCGAGCCAAACGGACTTTAACGTGTGTTTGAACAAGCTGACGGTTCACTCGTTAAGCTGAAAGAAAGATGCTTTAATCACAGGAGTCACACATGTGTCCACTGGACCATCTGGGAACTCTTCTTGTTTAGCACTCGTAATAACACAAACACTAAATCCTCCTTCTCTTGTGCTGTTTTGTAGCAGTGTATACACCTGAGACTGTCACCTGTCTGTCTGTCCTGCACTCTCTCTCTTTCTCTCTATGTGGAATAAAAGTATGAACATGTATTTATAAGTTACACTTGTCTTTGTATCCTGCAGCTTAGCACACATTTGATGTCCATGTGTGACAACTGCAAGTGTCCAGAGTGAGGACAGACTGAGGGACCCACTGCTGCACATCATCTGTGAGGCTTTGCACCCCTGATGATCCACCAGGACAAACTCAGCAGTGTGTGAGGAAGAGGAGGAGGAAGAGCCAGCAGCAGCTGACAGATGGAGAGAATAGACAGACTGTTCTCTGTTTGTGAAGGACTGCTAGAACAGTTTAAAATAACTAATTGTGGTTCCTGAATCAGTCTTATTAGGTAATGTTCAAATAATGTTATCATCCCAGTGTTTTCAGTGTGGGAGAAAGTACTCAGGGCCTTCAAGTTACACACTATGAAAGGCAGCAACAAGTTTAATATTCAGAAACCTAAAGTATGTATCAGCAGCAGAATGGAGCTAAAAATAAATGTTTGTTTCAGTTCTATGAAGCTTTGAGTATTCTGGATTAGTAGCACTACTGTGTTTGTTGCATCATATTGCTGTAATTGTTTATATGCTTTATATATTCTGAGGTAAGTTGATCTATAGTGTTACATCATATTTTATAAGGATGTTATGTGTTTGTGTACTTTCTGCCCAGTTTGACCCATTTAGCAGAAGTCAGCCTGTTTAAGGCTCTGATATCTATTCTGTATGACTTAAAGCAGTTATGACATGGTCTGATTTTCTCACCCAATAAAGGAATATTTAATATATCAGTCTACTCTTCATTCTATCAGAAACAGTTATCACAGCTCGTACATTTTCCTTTTTACACATGTATGTAAGCATTGAGCCAAATGTAATAATGCCAACATATTAAACGAACAATATTTGTCTCTTATACATAATACATCTATAGATACACTGTCAGAGATACTTGTCTTTGAGTGAAGATTTAAGGTGATAGGCAATATAAATAACTGCAACTTGAATCTTTGACGCAGAGTTCAAGCTCACTGCTGTAATATATCCCGTAATAAATATACATATATATATATATATATATATATATATATATATATATATATCATATCATATCATATCATATCATAATAATCTGACAATACACATAATATTGGCCCTATTATATTTACATTACAATAGTGAGATGATTTTAGTCTCATGAACAACATTAGCTAATTGTTATTTACTAACTAATCTTAAAATGACTGTTCAGTACAGAAATGAAGCCCAACAATCATGTTCTAGTCCTGTGGTCTCAGCCTCAGATACTTATCAAATCACACAAAGCTCATGTGGAAACAAATGTACAAAATATGTTCTCCTTCGTTTCTGTCAAACAAAGCTGTATGAAACGTTCCCAGCTGTTAGTATCATGGTTGCTAGGCAACCTGGGCAGCGCGACGGAGGCTAGACCATCCCATTTCACAAGCCTACAAGCCTCGCACTTCCGGCCTTAGCGGTCTTTGAGTACGCGGCCCTTGAGGACCGTTAAGGCTGCGTACTTTAAGGCTGCAGACCCTGAATTGGGATACAGCCATACATACATGTTTTGGTTCGTGCAACTGGTCCATCGGGTTGTCTCCCCAGAATCATTTCCGTTGTGTTTTGTGTGCTTTTGCAGCATTTTTCTTTTTGCAGGTGTTTTCTTTTTGCAGGTGTTTTCGTTTTGCAGCATTTTTCTTTTTGCAGGTGTTTTCTGAAGTTGCAGTGCAGCGTTTTTCTTGAAGTTGCAGTGCAGCGTTTTTCTTTTTGCAGCGTTTTTCTTTTTGCAAGTGTTTTCTGAAGTTGCAGTCCGTTTGGCCTCTCAGGGCCACCATAGATTTCACTTATTTTTGGAAATTTCAATTATCATTTCAGAACTGACCAAATAAAAGGTACGGTGGTCCCTCGTTCATCGTGGGAGTTATGTTCTAAAAAAAACTAGTGATAGGTGAAATCTGCAAAGTACCCAATTTTGTTTTTTACAAATATCATAGATGTTTTAAGGTTGTAAAACCCCTCCCTACAGACTTCATACAATTTTCTCAAACAGCCATGAACATTTTCACACTTTTCTCTCTTGTTTAAACACTCTCAAAGTTCAAACCTTGGTAGAAAAATTACTTCAGTATTATAGAATGAAACCAAAGGCACCCGCGGTTGCCTTTGATGCTGCAAAATGTTTCATCAATATTGTTGTGTTTGTTGTGGAGAAAAATTACAAACATACAGTACAGCACTTCAGAGTCACACAGCCAGCGATCCAAGATTAATGTAAATTTGACAAGCTGAACGCATTCTGTACTGTACAGGAGACACGGCATGAGATTGATTTGACAATGGTCTACAGCCAATCCGGACGCAAAACACAATGTGCTGAAAAAAATTTAAAAGACATGCAAAATTGCACACAAAAAAAAATCCACGAAACACCAAGACCGCGAAAGGTGAACCGCGTTATAGCGAGGGACCACTGTACACACACACTCATCTCACATAATCAGAGGTTCAGAGGACGACCCTGTAAACTTGGTAAAAAATAGATTGAAACTGGATTATGTTTTCTTCTACTTCAACAAAAACTACACAAACTAGAAGACCAACACATCATTCAAGTGCTATTAGTGTTTGAACAACTCACTCAGTTCCTCTTCAGGTTGTTTCTTAACATTTTGCTGTTTGATTGCTGTGTTTTTTGCCACATCTCTGGGATTTTCAGTGACTTCAGATCTTGTCGTGTCAGGATGATGTCTAGCCTTCTGTTTCAAAGACAACCAAGAATATATTAGTAGCCTTATTTATTATTTCTTTTGAATGGTAAATTTGGATGGAGAAAAGCGAAACAGGAAAATAATATGCAGTTTTATTATGAAAATCATTTTGAGCAAGATTCAGTTTAATCCAGTTTTATTTATATAACACCAAACTATAAAGACAGTCAACTCATTCTGCTTGATATTGTAAAGACCCTACAATAACACATAGAAAACACCAACAATTAGACGACTGCCTATGAGCAAGTGATTTAGTGACAGTGGTGTTTTAAGTTATCTTTATTTTGAATGGTAAGTTTTTAATAAAATAAAACGGTCTTACCTCAGGAAGGCTATTAACGACGCCCTTTACTTCTTTGATCTTTAGTGCAGGTTTCACAGGTGTCGAAATTGTGCTGCTTGTTGTCTTCTCTGAAAAAAGAAGGATGATTAAAATATGAGCATACACACTTTGGGATTATTAGAATTAGACTGATGTTGATGTTCAGTCTGATCTTCAGCAGATCATCTTGACCATGTCTCCATGTCTGCACTGAGTTGCTGTCATGTGATTGGCTGATTAGATTTTTGCATTAATGAGCAGTTGGACAGGTATACGAAATAAAACGGCCGTTTAGTGACTTTGGGAAAGTAAAACTATTTATTAGAGAACACACCTGATCTGTTTTGATTGCAAAGAAATACTGAAACAATATTTTATGTTTATGTTTTACAACAATTATAGATGTTTTAAGGCTGTAAAACCCCTCACTACACACTTTATACACTTTTCTCAAACAGCCATGAACATTTTCACACTTTTCTCTCTTGTTCAAACACTCTCAAAGTTCAAACCTTCGTAGAAAAATAACTTCAGTATTATAGAATGAAACCAAAGGCACCCGCGGTTGCCTTTGATGCTGCAAAATGTTTCATCAATATTGTTGTGTTTGTTGTGGAGAAAAATTACAAACATACAGTACAGCACTTCAGAGTCACACTGCTAGCGATCCAAGATTTATATAAATTTGACAACCTGAATGCATTCTGTACTGTACATGAGACACGGCATGAGATTGATTTGACAATGGTCTACAGCCAATCAAGACGCAGAACACAATGTGCTGTAAAAAAACCCCAAAAAACAACAAAAAAAAATACGTGCAAAATTGCACACAAAAAAAAATCCGCGAAACTGCAAGACCCCAAAAGGTGAACCGCGTTATAGCGAGGGACCACTGTACACCCACACTCATCTCACATAATCAGAGGTTCAGAGAATGACCCTGTATATAAAGAACAACAAAATAAACAATCACAACTATGCAGATGACACACAAATATATATTACCATGTCACCAGGAGACCGAGGCCCTGTACAGGCTCTTGGTAAATGCATTGAGGAAATTAATGACTGGTTGTGCCACAATTTTCTCCAGCTAAACAAAAACAAAGCTGAATAGTCTTTGGAGTCAAAGAAAAAGGATTACAGGTCACCAGAGAACTTCAATCTATACACCTAAAAACCACCAACCAGGCACGAAATTTGGGTGTAGTGATGGACGCAGACCTAAACTTAGAAAAACACATTAAGACAACAACAAAGTCAGCTTACTATCACCTCAAGAATATTTCAAGGATGGACTTCCGGTCAGCATGCGACCCGAGTAGACGCAGGAACGAACTGCTCCGGTGAATTTAACTCCGCTTTGACCAGTTTCACCCCTCCAATTGCCACCTAGAGTCGCTTACACTCGTAACTACTTTTCTGGTGTTTTGAACACTTTTGACGCTTTCCAATGGCTTCTAAGAGTGCAAAAGCGAACAAAAAGGAGGACGCTAGCTTAACACTGGAGGCTATCACCACGCTGCTCCAGCAGCACCGAGATAAGTTGGCGTCTGAATTTAAGACCTCATTTAACGCCCTCGATTCAAAACTGGACCAGGTACGGTAAGCCCAAGAGGAACAGGCCGAGAAAGTTTCGCCCTTGGAGCTTGCAAGTGAAGACCTGAGCCAACGAATCGCTGACCTTGAAAGCACGTGTGCCGCTCTTCGCGAAGACAACAGCCAGCTAAAGAGCAAAGTCACTGATCTGGAGAGCCGTAGCAGGCGTCAGAACATCCACGTCCTTGGACTGCCTGAGGACACTGAAAGTGGGCGCCCCACTCACTTCTTTTCCAACCTTCTCTGTGAGTTATTGGGCAAAGAAATACTTCAGTCTCCACCGGAGCTTGATAGAGCGCACCGTTCCCTCGCAGCGAAGCCACCCGCGGGACGCCCACCTTGCCCGGTGATCATCCACCTGCACCGATACCAGATCAAGGACCTCATCATCCCAGAAGCTAGGAGGAGAGGGAAATTCGACTACCAAGGCGTGCCTATCCGAACTGTGGAGGACTACAGTCCCGAGGTCCTCAATCAGTGGGCGCAGTACAAGGACATTATGTCGGAGGTCTACGGGTGAGGCCTGAGGCCGGCTCTCCTCGTCCCAGCACGGCTTCGCATAACGCAGGCCAGCGGCGCCAGAAAGTTTTTTAGCTCTGTGGACGAGGCTCAACAGTACATTGAGAGGCTCCCAAAGGCTCTGGAAGCCCCATGAAGAATTATTACTAATAAAACAGTGACACCAAATGCAGGTACCAAACATTCCATACATGTATAGAGGCGCAGTCGAGATCCACGTAAGATGTTGCTTTTCCCCTCCGAGTGCAGCGATATAGTCTGAATGTTATAGTACTGAAATGCTGATTATTACTTTCATTTAACTCCATAATTTTATTGTTTTTCTTTCTTTGATAAATAAGGAGGCAACCTCATTGACCTCTACCCGTTGACTAATGACGTAATACCTGTTGCACGGAGACGGGGAGTTTTGTTATCTATTCGTAGCCTTCCGTCAGTTCTCATTCAATAATTCATTTATACCAGTAGTACTTATTGAACTACATCTTCTTTTTTGTGTTTGGTTGTTTGTTTGTTTACATACTTGACTCTGCTTTGAAACACTCCAGCAATTACATTTGGACTTGGTGGCTAATACACAGTTTCAAAACTTAACAGTAAAATACGGGGTTTCAGCTTAATATGCTATGGCCACCGGAGCAGTGGTTCGATTGCTTCAGCACCTAGGTTGTTGCTATAATAGACAGGAGGAGTAACACTTTAAATATGTTAAGTTTGAAGAGCTCGCTGCTTGTTCTTGTTCTTTTTTTTGGCAGCCATTTTCTGTTGTGGGGAGGGTTTGGGGAGGGTAAGGGTCACTGCTATGAACCTCATACACTGTTCTTTTTTTCCAACCTGTTCTGAACTAATTTCCACCCACTGTAAAGTTATTCTTTTCTTTTCATCTAAGGCCAGTGTGCATATTGTCTTTGCTCTATAAATCAGATGAGTCTCCAGTTAAACTTTCTAAGCTGGAATGTTAAAGGCCTAAATCATCCAGTCAAGAGAAGGAAGGTTTTCTCACATGTTAAACACCATAACACTGACGTGGCTTTCCTGCAGGAGACCCACGTCAGGGCTTCTGATAATGTCCGTCTTTTCTCACGTTGGAGGGGCCAGTGTTTTCACTCACTTTTCCAAGCTAGGGCACGTGGGGTCTCTATATTGGTCAGGCAGAACATTCCCTTTGAGGCCCACAATGTCGTAGCAGACAAATATGGCAGATATGTCATAGTCAGTGGGAAACTGTATAACAGTCTTGTTGCCCTAGTAAATGTGTATGCTCCTAATACAGATGACGAGAATTTCTTTAAACAACTATTCTCCTCTCTACCCGACTTAAGTATCTACTCTCTTTTTCTGGGGGGTGATTTTAACTGCTGGTTAGACCCAGCCCTGGATCGCTCATCCACTAAGAGTAATCTGCATCTGTCATTCATGCCTTTCTATCAGAATATGGAATGTGTGATGTTTGGCGTGCCCTAAATCCTCATAAAAGAGATTACTCCTATTTTTCACATGTGCACCATACATAGGGATGGGTATCGTTTAGGTTTTATCCAATACCAGTACCAAACCGGTACTTTTGAAACGGTGCCGGCGCTTAAACGGTGCTCGAACCGGTGCTTAAAGAATGGAGAACACAAAATTGGTCCAAAAACCTCTCATGTTCAGTTGTTTTTTTGTAAAAAGATAACAATGTTAGCCTTTTCTGCAGCTATAGGGGATTTATGGCATCACTCTTGGCTGGAAGCAGTGCTTAATCAATGGAAAAAACACAAACTTTGTCCAAAAACCTCTCATGTTTAGCTGTTTTCCACTTTTTCTTTGGTCATTTTAGCCTTTTTGGCCAGGGTTAAGGGAGTATCTGCCATCAAACAAGAAGACAGCCGCATGTAACTACGAAGGTGTTTGCTAGTTCACCTTTCATGCATTAATTTAATAACGTGGTTAGCCTACTCAACGTAAATTACACACAAACAACATTAAGCTACTCACGCAGAGAAGAACGGCTGCTGCTGCCATCATCATCCGTCATCATTTCTGCTACACTGGGAGGGCTAGGGGCCAGGACTCTACTCTTCGGGTTTTTGGGGAATGTTGCTAACTCCGGGTCCGATAACAGGCAACCCACCCACAGTAGGTGTGCACGGTGTGAGGTCTCGCAGCAAGCTATCAAATACGGTGCATTTCTCGGCTTTTAACAAAATGCTATACGTCGCCAGGTGTTTCATCAGATTCGAGGTGTTCCCTCCTTTGACAGTATCACAGTATCAGCTTAAAGCACTTGTTGCAGGCTGCTGAGTTTGCATCTTTTGCTGTGAAGTACAGCCAGACTTTGACTGCTTTTAATCATTTTTAATCTGTAGCTGTAGCTCTGCTCTAAAAGAACGTACGTACCTGGGCCCGCCTACTATCCTCGGAAAGGTAAAATGATTGGCTAGAATCCAAAGTGTATGACATCTCAGGAAAAAAAGGACCGAAATAAAGCACTGAAATGTGCGCTGCTTTTCGGTCTGGTTACTACCGTTTATATCAGAACCGGTGCCATAATGGCACTGGATACCGGTACCCATCCCTAACCATACATATTCAAGAATTGATTACTTTATCATTGACATTAATTGTCTCCAGCAGGTCCACTCCTGTGCCTACCATAGCATAGTTATTTCAGATCACGCCCCTCTTACTCTGTCTCTGTCTCTTCCACATCCTCCTGTTAAAGCTGCACAATGGCGTTTCAACTCGACCCTTCTGTCAGATGAAAATTTTGTAAAGTTTATCCAGGATGAGATACGTTTTTACTTTGCCACCAACTCTTTCCCAGAGACTTCCAGCCTTGTCGTATGGGATGCCTTTAAGGCTTATATCAGAGGCCAGATTATTGCTTATTCAGCAAGAATTAAAAAACAGTCCACCCATGAAAGAAATAAGTTAATGCAACAAATTAAGGAGACCGATGAACAGTATGCTCTCAAACAGAGTCATGAAATATTTAAAAAGCGTGTAGAACTTAAAACAAGACTTGACCTACTCACAACGTACTCGACTGAACGTTTACTCTTACATGACAAATCCAAATTTTATATGCATGGTGACAAACCTGATAAATTACTGGCGAGCCTTCTAAAAGGTTCTAGGGCAAGGCAAAGTATTCTTAAAATTCGACAACAAGATGGCAACATAGTCACAGATCACGAAAAAATCAATGAAGTGTTCAGAGATTTTTACTCACAGCTTTACACCTCAGAGTCCCAAACTGACTGCATTGCACTTAATGAGTTCTTAGCTAAACTTGACATTCCTGAAATTCCACCGGAACTTAAAACAAGGCTGGATGAACCCATCTCTCAGTTAGAAGTTTCCTTGGCTATAGCTTCAATGCAATCTGGCAAGTGTCCAGGCCCAGATGGCTTTCCGTCAGAATTTTTCAAACACTTCTCTTCATTACTGTCCACACAGCTTAGTGCAACCCTCACGGACTGCATCAAACAAGGATCTCTTCCTCAGTCATTCTATGAAGCCTGGATTACACTTATTACAAAGAAAGGAAAAGATCCGTTGGAATGTGCCTCCTATAGACCCATTTCTCTATTGAACGCAGACGCTAAAATATTAGCCAAGATACTTGCCCGTAGACTAGAAATAGCTCTTCCAAAAATTATTTCAAAAGACCAGACAGGCTTCATTAAAGGTCGTCATTCATATTTTAACATAAGGAGGCTATTTAACATAGTTTACTCCAGCCCTACAGACTCTGATGAATGTGTAGTCTCGCTTGACGCTGAAAAGGCCTTTGATCGAGTTGAGTTCGATTATCTCTTTGCAGTCCTTGATAGATTTGGCTTTGGAGCAAAATTTACTTCATGGATTAAATTACTCTATTCTCAACCATCTGCTACAATACGAACTAACCTCCAATTATCAAAACCTTTCAAACTTCACAGAGGCACACGCCAGGGATGTCCTCTCAGCCCCCTGCTTTTTGATCTGGCCATAGAACCCCTTCCCTTTGTGTTCCGCAGTTGCAAAGAGGTACACGGCATTTGGAGAAACAATACAGAACACAAGGTAGCGATCTATGCAGATGATCTCCTGCTTTTTATTTCTAAGCCCTTAGCCTCACTACCATCTGCATTGAATCTGCTTAGTCAATTTGGTCAGATTTCAGGGTATAAACTGAACCTTAATAAAAGTGAGCTCTTCCCGCTAAGTAGCAAACCAAGTATGTTAGACTTCACCTGCTTGCCACTGTTTAATCCAGTTCAAAGTGGTGCATAGAGCACATTTCTCAAAATCCAGACTATCCCGTATCTATCCTGAAATCCATAGGACCATATTGTGACAGATGAAACCGCTGAAGCCTCACTGATCCACATGTACTGGTCTTGTCCCAATCTTGTTCAGTCCTGGGGCCTGTTCTTCGTACCTCGCTTACTACATCCAAGATCAAATGACACATCCAAGATCAAATCATCGCGCTAACTTTGAGCTCGCTAATCCGGTTCTCCGAACACACCTGTTGTTGACGATTAGTATAGCTGGATGAAGTAATCTGAGATCACTGGGTGGCTTAAAAGGGGCTACGCATCGATAGTAGAAACATTGATCCCCAACCCTGTGATTGGTCGGCGAAGATGTCGAAGGAGCGCGCTCAGTATTTCACGGCAGCAGACCAAGAACTCTTGATTGAGGGATATCAGGAGTTTCAGAGTTTAATTAAAACGCAGGGGAACACTGTAAAGGCTGCAAAAGCAAGGAGAGAGGGCTGGCAGAAAGTTGCTGACAAATTAAACTCGTAAGTGATCCATGATATTACATTATATCATGTGATATTATTTTATTCCACATTATATTATATTACATCATATCCTCTTCCACATTAGAGCCACAACAGGACCCACTAGAACATGGCAAAAAGTAAAAGTGAAATATAAGAATATTCCACAGAATGGTAATATTTATCACTTATATTGCTTTTAGTCTATGACAAGAGACCCTGGAATAATCTGTTTGTTTGTTTATAACAGCAACCAAGAAAAGGGCAGAGCAAATAAAGACAGGTGGTGGTCCTGCACCCCTCGTCACACCCCTTTTGTACTGTGACATTTATTGACATTGTGGGTTTTTGTGTGTGGTTTGACATAACACTCCATCACTTTTACCTGTTCCCATGCAAGGGGTGACTGAAGCATGCACAGTAAGTCGGGAGTAAGTAAGTATATATATATATATATATATATATATATATATATATATATATATAGAGAGAGAGAGAGAGAGAGAGAGAGAGAGAGAGAGTAAATAATACCCTCACGGAGAATCGATATCTCTCTATGAGCACACCGTCGCTGAGCTAAAGGATCCCGTCTATCCCGCAATATACGCTAAATTCTGTAAACTCTCCTTATCAATCTTGCACCTTCCTTGCTCGCGTACAAACGGACAGGACATGGCTGCGACAGACTTCCCAAATCCACCTTCGCTTTTTAGCCGTGGTCTGTCATCTTGATTGCACGTAGTAATTTACTATTACTACTCTAAAATATGAATTACATCTGACATGATCTACTACATGTAATAGAATGATTAATGGTACATTTCCCTTTTTTTCGGAAATGACCTGTATGTATCTGTATGAAATCAATAAAAGAATCAAATACATTATCTTTAGTTACATTGATAATATTTATTTATGGTAAAACAGTGGCGAAATATCGCTCTTGCTTTCATATAACTGCAGCGGACATACCTGAGTGGCCGCGATCTAATCCTATTTACATAAAGTAAACCTGCTCCCGAGCAGGTTTACGCTTACGGATCTGTTGCTATGACAGCAAGTGCCAGATGAGCTTCGGAGAACCGAACAATCCAGGATCACGCGAAATCGTCAACATTCAAATCCGGCTAACTTACTTAGCGAGGTACGAAGAACAGGCCCCCTGGTCAGACATTTTTCATACCCTGTCCAGGATTCTCAGTGAGACCCTGGCCCCTGGCCCCCTTTTTGCTCTGTTTGGCATCAGTGGGAATGAGGTGCTTCTACCGGCCTCTAAAAAACAGGCATTATCATTCTGTTCCCTGTTGGCCAGGAGGGCAATCCTACTGAGGTGGCGGGATGCTGCCCCTCCCACTCACAAACAGTGGTTATATGACCTCATGGGGTGTCTAAAACTGGAAAAGATAAGACACTCACTTCAGAACTCCACTGGGAAATTTCAAAGCATGTGGGGACCCTTCCTTGATGCTTTTCAAAATCTATAAGAATTTTCCAGCAAACTCTCTTATGCCAGGTGTGGAAATACAGTGTGCAGGTTTAGGGCAGTGGCCTGGGTGGGAATGAATGGGATTATTTTGCAGGGATTATGTTACTTTGGGATATATCATACATATGTTTATATTTCTCTTTCTTTCTTCTCTTTCTTTCCCTTTTTTCTTTTTTTCCTTTTATTTCATAGCTGAAGATACATTTCTGAACTCATTTCACAGCCTAAATGTAATACTTAACCTGAATGTACAGATCATCTGTAACCCTTTTCTTTTCTTTCTGTTTATATGTATAATATATATGTTGATGTTTATGTGTATAAAAGGAAAACTTCTTAATAAAAAGACATTGTTTTAAAAAAAGAAGAATATTTCAAGGATAAAAGATCTGATGTCTCAACAGGACCTGGAAAAACTAGTCCCCATGCATTCATCTTTAGTCTTGATTACTGTAACAGGATCTTTACAGGTCTACCTAAAAAACTCAGTCAGACAACTACAGCTCATTCAGAACTCTGCTGCTAGAGTCCTCACTATGACCAAAAAAGTGGACCACATCAGTCCAGCTCTGAGGTCTTTACACTGGCTGCCTGTCCGTCAGAGGATAGACTTTAAAGTTCTGATGCTGGTCTATAAAGCTCTGAATGGTTTAGGACCAAAATACATCAGTGACCTCCTGACCCAGTATGAACCTTCCAGATCCCTCAGGTCACCTGGATCCTGTTTTTTATCAGTTCCCAGAGTCACAACCAGACATGGAAAAGCTGCATTCAGCTTTTAATCTCCATATATCTGGAACAAACTCCCAGAAAGCCTCAGATCAGCTGAGACACTCAGTTTATTTAAATCCAGGTTGAAGACTCACCTATTCTCAGCTGCATTTCAATAAAGCACCAAATCCGCACTGCTGTACTTTTAAGCTTACATTTCAAAACTTACATTTTAACTACTGATTCTATCTACTGTTCCTTCCTTTCCTTTTTTCCATTTTAAATCATGCTTTTTATTTGTTTTTGTTTTTTAATGTCTCTGTAAAGCACTTTGAATCACCATGCTGTTGAACTGTGCTATATAAATAAACTTGACTTGCCTGTAAACTTGGTAGAAAATAGATTGAAACTGGATTTTGTTTTCTTCTACTTCAACAGAAAGTACACAAAATAGAAGACCAACACATCATTCAAGTGCTTTTAGTGTTTGAACAACTCACTCAGTTTCTTTTCAGGTTGTTTCTTAACATTTTGCTGTTTGATTGCTGTGTTTTTTGCCACATCTCTGGGATTTTCAGTGACCTCAGATCTTGTCATGTCAGGATGATCTCTTGCTCTCTGTTTCAAAGACAACCAAGAATATATTTGTATCCTTATTTGTTATTTCTTTTGAATGGTAAGCTTGGATGGAGAAAAGCAGACCAAGAAAATAATATAGTCTTATTATGAAAATCATTTTGAGCAAGATTCAGTTTAATCCAGTTTTTTTTATATAACACCAAACTATAAAGACAGTCACCTCATTGTGCTTTATATTGTAAAGACCCAATAATACAGAGAAAACACCAACAATTAGACAACCGCCTATGAGCAAGTGCTTTAGTGACAGTGGTGTTTTAATTCATCTTTATTTTGAATGGTAAGTTTTTAATAAAATAAAACAGTCTTACCTCAGGAAGGCTATTAACGACACCCTTTTCTTCTTTGATCTTTAGTGCAGGTTTCACAGGTGTCGAAATTGTGCTGCTTGTTGTCTTCTCTGAAAAAAGAAAGATGATTAAAATATGAGCATACACACTTTGGGATTATTAGAATTAGACTGATGTTGATGTTCAGTCTGATCTTCAGCAGATCATCTTGACCATGTCTCCATGTCTGCACTGAGTTGCTGTCATGTGATTGGCTGATTAGATTTTTGCATTAATGAGCAGTTAGACAGGTATACCTATGCCCGTTTAGTGACTTTGGGAAAGTAAAACTATTCATTAGAGAACACACCTGATCTGTTTTGATCACAAAGACATACAGAAACAATATTTTATTTGAACTGCAAACATAACTATTACAGTAGTTAGCTGTGTGCACGTGTGCTAAAACATTTGTAAATGCTGACATAAAATAAAAAAAGCTCCTAAAATTTGCACAATCAAACCAGTGTTGTGAAGAATTTCACTCATTGTTTGGAGAACTTCAATTATCATTTCAGAACTGAGCCAAATTAACTGTACAGTGGTCCCTCGTTAATCGCGGGAGTTATGTTCTAAAAATAACCCGCGATAGGTGAAATCCGCGAAATACCCAACTTTATTTTTTACAATTCTTATAGATGTTTTAAGGTTGTAAAACCCCTCACTACACACTTCATACAATTTTCTCAGACAGCCATGAACATTTTCACACTTTTCTCTCTTGTTTAAACTCTCTCAAAGTTCAAACCTTGGTAGAAAAATAACTTCAGTATTATAGAATGAAACCAAAGGCACCCACGGTGCAAAACGTTTCATCAATATTGTTGTGTTATGTAAATTTGACAAGCTGAACGCATTCTGTACTGTATAGGAGACACGGCACGAGATTGATTTGACAATGGTCTACAGCCAATCAGGAGGAAGAACACAATGCGCTGTAAAAAACAAAACAAAACAAAAAGCAAAATTGCACACAAAGAAAATCCACGAAACAGCGAGACCGCGAAAGGTGAACCATGTTATAGTGAGGGACCACATACACCCACACTCATCTCACATAATCAGAGGTTCAGAGGACGACCCTGTAAACTTGGTAGAAAATAGATTGAAACTGGATTTGTTTTCTTCTACTTTAACAAAAAGTACACAAAATAGAAGACCAACACATCATTCAAGTGCTTTTAGTGTTTGAACAACTCACTCCGTTTCTTTTCAGGTTCTTTGTTAACATTTTGCTGTTTGATTGCTGTGTTTTTTGCCACATCTCTGGGATTTTCAGTGACTTCAGATCTTGGCATGTCAGGATGATGTCTAGTCTTCTGTTTAAAAAACAATATAGATTATATTAGTATTTATTTTAAATAGTTGGACTGGATGGGGTAAAAGCGTACATTTGTAATTTGTCATGCTGAACCATAATATTTGCCAAATTTCTATCTTGATGATGGTGCTGGTGTAAAGTAGAGTAATCTAAGATGATTAACATACTCAAAACTACCAGCAATAAAAAGTGCAGTAAAACATTCAAAGAAAATAATCTGTCTTGCCTCAGGAAGGATGTTAATGATACCCTTTACTTCTTTCATCTGTAATGCATGTTTTCCAGGTGTTGGAATTGTAGCTGTTACTCTCTCTGAAAAAAGAAGAAGCGTTATTTTCATACACAAACAAGGTTTTTGTTATCTTAACATAACAATAGGAAATATATTGGAAATGTCACCTTTGATATCACTGCTGTCAGTATGGTTAGAGGCAACAGCAGGCGCAGTCTCGTCTTCATCATTATCACTTTCTTCATCCTCATCATCCTCACTGCTAGACTCATCACCACCAACATCCTCTTCATCCATATGCTCATCTTCCCGTTCTTCATCCTCATCTTCATCGTCAACATGATCTTCCTCACTTTCTTCTTCAGAATAACAGATATAACTGTTTAAAATATTACCAAGTACACTGAGAATTTTATAAGTAGTTCTAAGTTAACGAATATTCCTTCTCAACTTCTGCACAGTATTTGTGAAAACTACTGAAGTTTTGAAACAGCTCATTAAAAATAATAAAATAATCTTTGCATGCTTTTGATTCATATTCTCAAAACTTCTCTGGTTTTGTGGTACAGATAAAGAAACTGCAGACAAACCTGTTGAGTCGCATGATTTTCGTTTTTTTTTCTTTGGTCTATATCCTGTAGTGGTTAGATAGCCTTCCTGTAATAAGTTAGTTGAACAGTTTATTTAGTGAAATCTGATTTTCGTAGATTCATAGAAATGGACAAAAAAGAAAAGTACCTCAAACCAAAACTGCAGAGGTAGTTCATTGTAGAAAATAGTTGACTTCCATTTTCTACATGGCTCTTTTCCTGCAAGCTTCTCAAACTCAGGTGGACTGTACAAGCAGCCTTTATACTCAATACATGCCTCACCTACGCCAAGCATCGACATCACAAAAAAGAACATATTTATAAAGAAAAAATTTATCATTTTCATGAAAAATTATTTATGTATTTATTTTTTATATATTTTACAGGGCTGTATGTACTTGCCTTTTTTCAACTTCTCTACATCTAGGATGCCCCTTTTGGTTCCACATTTTACACGCCACAAGTCTGTTTTTTGCAACAACAAAAAAAGAAGTAATTTCTCTATAAAAAAAAATATGGTGAATATATTTTCATGGTCAATGTACAATGTATCATTCATTTGCAAATGTTGAAGTTATATAAAGAGAGATCCCAGTTGTGGGGCTATTTCCAACTTTCATTGTAATAGTTGTGTGTGGTGGAGGTTGGTGGGACAGGTGTGTGATGTTTTAGTAAATGAGCTCTCTCTCTCGATGTGTAATTTTTAGTGAAGCTGGAGCAGAGAGTGGAGAGGTGTGTCAGAGTGCAGCTGGAATCTGCACATGTGGGTGCCGAGTCGGGGAAACAGACAAAGAGACTGTCAGCAAAAAAAGGGGGAAATAAACCCAAACTGTGTATCCACTTGTGGCCATTCTTCACATTGTGATAATGCAAATATTTACAAATCAATTAATTTTCATTTATATAGCACCAAATCACAACAACAGTCACCTCGAGGCATTATATTAATTATATTGGAAGGTACAGACCCTGCAATAATACAGAGAAAACCCCAACAATCAGGGCCCCTATAAGCAAGCACTTTGGTGACAGTCAGAAGGAAAACCCTTTGAACAGGAATAACTAGGCACAGGGAGGAGCAACCATTCTGTCACGACCGGTTGGGGTGAGGGAGGGAGACAGGACAAAAGACATGCTGTGGAGTTGGTTCTTCAATAGTTGATGCTGCCTAAATAAGATTAAAAACAATTTTTCCTAAGTTTATTTATTTCTGTATTTATTTATTTATGTATTTAATTATTTGGCCTCAAAATGACAGTTCACCCCTAAAATGAAACTTGTATCCTCTGGCCTTTAATCTCCTAGGACTTGGCGTCCACATATGTAGACATCACATTTTGGGTTGTCTAGACAAAAATACTAAATTTTGCTCTACGTAGGCCTGATATCCACCTATGAGGACATTATACTGCCACTGTTCTATCAAAATTTAAAGCGAATGTCCTCATGTATGGATCTCATTTTTCTCAGGAACGAAAAAATCAGGTAATTCTTTGTTTTTACATTCATCCCGTCCCAATCAGCCCAAAGAGCAAAGAGAAATTAAAAATGCATGCTGTGAAAGATTTCTGATCTTAGGTGCTTACTGTCACTTTGGATGAAGACTTTAAATCATTGGGTTACTTAACGTAATCCCTGGTTCTTTGATAACAGAGTGAAGTTTTTCACTATGGGAATCGCCTCGGCGTGACCAACTATGGAAGCTCCAATGACACCACGTCTGTCTATGGCAGACCTGTTGAGCAGTGCTCAGGGCTCCGCCCCCTCATTCTAACAGGGCTGACCAGCCCCTCCTAACTCATTCCAAGCAGATTTCTTTCTGTGCCTAAGCAAGGAGGGAAGTGTTGGTCATACACCTCACTCTGTTATCAAAGAACCATGGATTATGCTAAGTAACCCAAAGTTCTTTTTCTAACTTCGCTCGGTGTTTCACTATGGGGGATATGGCCCACTCCCGGATCGCGCCAGCTCCCGAAGCTACGCTCCAGTACAGCTCCAGGATCTCAGGTCGAACCTGAGGCTCCAGAATCCAGCACTGCCTGAGCCAGGGATGACTGTGCAACATCCAGCCGATAAAACCGGACAAACATGTCTGGCGTAGGTCAGCTTGCTGCCGCACAAATATCCTCGACTGATACACCTCTGAACAAAGCCCAGGATGTGGCCACACCCCTAGTGGAGTGCACTCGGAGGCCTGCGAGCCCTCACAGCTATAAGCCAGAGCTATGCCCTCTACAATCCAATGAGCTAGCCTCTGGCGTGATAAGGGCCTGGCCTTGTGAGGGGAGGCCCAGGAAACAAACAGCTGATCCGACTTCCTGAATCCAGCTGTTCTGTCAACATAAGTCCCCAAGGCCCACACTAGGCACAAAGTGTTTAGCCTCTGCTCCGTCTCCGAGGAAAATGGAGGGGGGTGACAAGCCAGGAGCTCTACTGTAGAGCACCTGTATGAGCTTTCCAACACCTTAGGGACAAAGGCTGGGTTAGGCCTCAGATGTGCTTTAGTGAGTCCCTGAGTGAGCTGTAGTCAAGAGGGGTGAAGAGACAGAGCCTGTAATTCACTAACTCTCTTGGCTGTGGTTAGATCCAACAGCAGAGCGGTCTTAAGAGAGAGAAACTTCAACCCCAATGCCCCCATAGGCTCAAAGATGGCGTCAAGAATGACTGACAGATCTCATAAAGGGACCAGTGGTCTAGAGACTGGGAGCGTTCAACACGCCCCCCTCATAAAGCGGCACGCAAGAGGGTGCTGACCGGCAGGTTTATCACCAAACCCCATGTGACAGGCTGAAATGGCTGCCAAATAGACCTTTATAGTGGAAAAAGTTCTCCTTTTGTCCAGCAAGTCCTGAAGAAAACACAACAGCTCCACCACTGAACACTGAAAAGGGATTATCTGCTTTTCATGGCACTACTCTTCAAAAACCCGCCATTTACTGCTGTAAATGGAATGGCTTCTGGCATTCTGAATGTTTCAATAACCTTTGGAGGCATGCCTGCTGCCTTCAAATTCTACTTCTTAGATTTTCTCAAATGCTTGTTTATTTTATTTATTTTTTTATTTTTATTTTTATTTATTTTTTTACTTTACCATATGGACCATCCCAGCCTTGCCGTAATGGTCTGTTTGATTCACGTTTTATTGTTTATTTAGTTTTATTTTCACTTGTTAAATACGGGACAGACTTGACTGGGGAAAAGAAAGGGGAGAAAGAAAAGGAAAGAAAAACAGCGGGGAAGAGGGACGGGGATAAAGGGCAAAAAACAACAAAATAAGCAGACAAAAAATACATATATCAATCACCTGGATCACCTGTTGAGAAAGAAAAAAGAGAAAACAAGCAAAAAAAAAGAGCAACATAATAAACAACATCACGATGATCTATGGGAATGTAACAGTAAAAACTAAGTATTAAACATTATTGTGCAGCACGTAAGATCAACAGCGCACAGTGTGCTTTGAGGTAGGAGGCAAAAAGGGTGTAGTTTGTGTGTGTGATCACCCGTGTGTACACCTGTGAGCATAAGCGCGCTTGTATTTAAAAGGTTCCTTCATGTAATGATCTGCTAGAGGGTGTGGGGAGCCACAGCCCCGTCCTCCAGGGCATGAAGCAGGTATGGAGGAGATCAAGACTCCAGACATCCAGAGGCCCCCAGAACACAAGAGACCAAGGAAGACCAACAGAGGGGCAGCTGCGCCACCATCCCAGAAAGAGCTGAGGAAAGTCCCAGACGAGGGGTCACTCAGTAGCTGTGGAGCAGAAGCCAGGGGGGGTTCCAGTGATGTGCCCGTGAGCTCCGCCGGCAGCCAGCTGTGCCAGAGTGACCGAGCCCCGGCCGCCGAAGCCGAGGCACCCCATCCCGAAGTGGCCCGGCGAGCCCCAGGCTCCAGGCCCCGACAAGCAGCCACCAAGGAGTGAGCCGGTGGGTACCCGGACGCCCATCCCCAGACACAAAGAACCACCAACGCACCGATGTCTGAGGGCGTCTGCCACTGGCAGGGGAAGTGGTGGGGGGAGATAAGCCTACATACCTTGGAGGGCCTGAGATGTCCCTAGAGGGGTGGCGTCTGATACCCGACCTGACATACAGACACAGACATACAGGCACACACAGATACAAACATCTATTCCCACCCTCACACTCTTGTATGCAATTACTCAACACTCACCCAACGTGGAGACAGACATAAAGAGACACTGTACACACACTGTACACACAATCACACTCCTCAAGTGTACTCTAAGCCACAGGTCTAGGTACCCTTGCCCCCGGAGGGGGAAACTGCACCCAGACCCAGGTAGTGTTACCCTTTTCCCTGGGGTGGAGAGAAGCAGACTGCCCCGGCTCGGCAGCAGCAGGGAGGCCCCACATTCCAGACCCCAATCGGACAGCCAACTCCTCCTCCCAGCCCTCCTGCTCCAGCGGGCCGCAGGGAACGGGGGTGTGTGAAGACTCCAAACCTCCCTCCACCCGCTCATATGTAGTGTTGATGCATGTGTGTTCTAAGGTGCATTTAAAACCCAGGAGGGCATGAAGCTACCTGCCAGAGAGCAGCAGGTAAGCGCATAGCCCCTCCTGATAGCCCTCAATGTCTACATGTATTTAAAATTGAGAGGTGGGCAACGATGCCAGGGGGGAGGTTGTACACCCTGATGGTCTTTTGGAAACCGTGTAGCGTCCCACCCCCAAGATCCTATATGTATGTGTAATGAGAGTGTGAGTAATGTGAATGTCTAAGTTGTGGGATAAAATTGAGGCAAAGGCAGCCAGAAGGGGACAGAGGGGGGGATGCCTCCCCTGCACCCTGGTGACACACCTTTACCCCAAGGCCCTGCATGTGTGGGTGATTGTGGTGGAGCGGGAAGAGGGGGGCAGCTGGAGATGGGGAGGGAAGGAAGGGAGGGTCAAGTGACCCCTCCCTGGGGCCAGCTCCCCCGCTGACCCCAGTAGGCACCCCCATACTCTGCAACCCGCCAGGGAAAGGCCCCCAAGGCCCTTGGGGGCTTGTTTAATACACGTAGATCCAGAATAGGACGGAGCAATGTTCCATCCTTTTTCGGGATGAGGAAACAGTGGGAGTAAAAGCCCTGCTGAGCTTCTTAGCTTGGAACCACTCTGATCGCCTGTTTGTGTAACAGGGAGGATATTTCGGCCTCCAGCACATTTGCTGAATCGCCACTGGCCACGGAAGTTAACACTTCACCGAATCTCGGTGGTTTTACCGCAAACTGTAGTCTGTAACCATGGGAAATGGTTGACAAGACCCAGGGATGAACTGCGCATGCATGCCACTGCTTCAGCTGCGCTGCGAGAGGGCCCCTGAAGACACGGTAGTGTGACATCACCCCTGTCTCCCGGAAGGTGTTGGGGCCGTCCCCCTTGGGATAAGCGTGAGCTCCCCCCGCTGTGGACAAAGAAATAGCAGTGATTTCCTTCTTTTTTTTTTCTTCCCCTGGCAAACTGCCTGGCTGCAGAAATGCACATTTTATTTCTTTTGTTACCCCCAGAACACAATGAAGTGTTAGGTGACTCTGGGCAGTGCTTGGTGACACTGACAGAGTGCTTAGGAGTGCTTGGTGACACTGTGCCATTTGTCCACAAGTCTGTCCTCCCTGAACCTGAGGAGGAAACTGAGAGGGTGCTCCTGATGAACCGGAAACTCATGGACACCCTGAACCTTGGAGTGATTTGGTTACCTTTTCTAACACCTTTCTTCTCTTTGGGGGAGAAGAGAGGGGTGACGCAGAATGTTGCAGATGTGCTAGGCTGACCATTTCTTTTTCCCCTCTCTGGGGTGTGGCGGCCTGTTCTTTGCAGCAGCTGCTGCAAAGGAATGCTTGCCCCAAGGTCTTGGATTCTCAGGTTTGACCTGGTGGGCAGACTGAGGGCCTCCTGCTCCTCTCTGCATTCTGGTCCCACTTTGTCTCCCTCTCACAGCTGCTGCTGCTGCCACAAAGCCAGCTCTTGGCACCAGCTGGGGCTGAGGGTTAGGTTTTCTGGGTAAGCAGAGATTGAATGCTTCTCCCTCCTGCTTTGTGCGATTGCTTGTCTCTCTCATTCTCTCCAGGGCTGGGCCAAAGAGACCCTTGGTTGGGTCATAAGCTGCCATCCATGAGCTCAGCCTTCTGAGCATCACCTAAACCTGACAGGTTTAGCCACAAGGCTCCTCACCCGAGACTGCAAGGCCCATTATATGGCCACACCCTTGGACTACTTCCCTGGAGGAGCGAAGAATGAGAATGAGATCATTAACCATGCAGATTTCATCCCAGAGGGTTGGTTTTGGGGAACCCGAGTCCAGCTGACGGCCCATGTCTTCCAGAATTTCTCCCTGATATGCTGATAGCAGTGTGACTGCATTAAGCAAGCATACTGACTGTGCAGCGTATTTGTACGTCCTTTGATAAATACATGCCCTGAGGCGATCCATCTTACAGGGCAAAGAAATGCTAGAAGAAGCTGAGACTTCCCTGCGGTTAGGGTGAAGGTGATACGCCACTGAAGGCTCCACTGAAGGGGGTTTGGTCAGCCCCAGTTCACCCATCCCCTGGATCTCAAGCTTAGAGCAGCCCTTGGTCGGAAGCTTGCTTTTAAAAGGGATTGACCAATAGCGACTCATTTCTCTCATGCAGTCCGGGACTGCTGGCAGAAGCTGCTTCGATGGCGGCAAGGCTGGTGGGAGCCTCTTGCTGCCATACAGATTGCGTTCTGCCTCTTCAGCATCCTGGGTGGCTGGCCATGGGATGCCTAGCTTGGTAGCAGCCTGTTTGCAGACCTCGTACAAATTGCTGTCCACCAGGGGGTGCAACTTCAGCCCCACTCAGTAGCCTGGACTGCTGGGGAGGGAAGGTAGAGTCATCCTCCTCCTCATCATCCATGCATCCTCGCCACCCGGCTCGTCGGCATTTTGATCAAGGAGGTGCTCAAACGATGGGGGCATGAGCGAGGACTCTTCTTCCATCATCCCCGCCCAGTTTGTGGAGGCTCGCGGATGACGGATATCACTCATAGCAGTAGCGGCCGACAGGCAGGGGTCCTGACTGTTCATACTGCTACTCTCAGCCTCCTTTCCAGGACTTTCTCTGGCATGAACACACAGTGTGTTCACGCCAGAGAAAAAAGGTGCTAATTAGAATACAGTTACTTTGTTGAAATAAATGGATTACACAGCGGTCTTTTCCTGTTTCATATGTTAGGCTATCCCCTCTCTATCCCCTCTCTAATTTTGATAATTCCACACATTGCTGGAAACCCAAACAAAACACGCAAGAGGCTCTAATGTAAGCGTCTTGTTAATGTTGGTGGCATCAATTACACAATGGACACTGAGCCAGCACAAAAGCGCCAGCAGTGTACAGGCAGGAATGCATTTCTTATTTGGAAATTCTGACACCACTTCATATTTAAAGAAGAAAGGGATGAGCAAAATCTGACCGTGCAATGCAAACTATGTTTGCCAGCAACCAAGCTGCTCTCCACGTCAAAAGACTCCAACCTAAATAAACATCTGGAATTAAGCTTGTTTTTTTTAAACTAATGCTAGCCTACTGCAACTACCTTGTTTTAGTTGTGGTAGCTCCCTGGGTTAGGTGCTACATCAGTATGTAAAGCGCTATATAAATACAGGCCATTTACCATTTAGTATACTATACTGCTATTACACTATTATACTATTACTAAAGGCTACTCGCCACCAAGCTAACATTGTTAGCTGGCGGTAGCTGAGGTTAGATCATGGACCGCAGACTGTTTGACTGAATGGGTAGCATTAACAACCTGCTCGCTGCAAATAATCATGTACAGTTCTGAAAGATGTCTATGAACTAACCTCAGCTAACACCTGCTAACAATGTTAGCTTGGTGGCGAGTAGCCTTCAATAATAGCAATAAATCACACAGCAATAGTACACTCATGTACAAACCGGATTCCAAAAATTTTGGGACACTAAACAAATTGTGAATAAAAACTGAATGCAATGATGTGGAGATGGCAAATGTCAATATTCCATTCAGAATAGAACGTAGGTGACAGATCAAAAGTTTAATCCGAAAAAATGTATCATTTTAAAGGAAAAATATGTTGATTCAAAATTTCACGGTGTCAACAAATCCCAAAACAGTTGGGACAAGTAGCAACAAGAGGCTGGAAAAAGTAAATTTGAGCATAACGAAGAGCTGGAAGACCAATTAACACTAATTAGGTTAATTGGCAACATGATTGGGTATAAAAAGAGCTTCTCAGAGTGGCAGTGTCTCTCAGAAGCCAAGATGGGTAGAGGATCGCCAATTCCCACAATGTTGCGCAGAAAGATAGTGGAGCAATATCAGAAAGGTGTTACCCAGCGAAAAATTGCAAAGACTTTGCAGTTATCATCATCAACTGTGCATAACATCATCCGAAGATTCAGAGAATCTGGAACAATCTCTGTGCGTAAGGGTCAAGGGCGTAAACCCATACTGGACGCCCGTGATCTCCGGGCCCTTAAATGACACTGCACCACAAACAAGAATGCTACTGTAAAGGAAATCACAGAATGGGCTCAGGAATACTTCCAGAAACCATTGTCAGTGAACACAATCACCGTGCCATCCGCCGTTGCCAGCTGAAACTCTACAGTGCAAAGAAAAAGCCATTTCTAAGCAAGATCCACAAGCTCAGGCGTTTTCACTGGGCCAGGGATCATGTAAAATGGAGTGTGGCAAAATGGAAAACTGTTCTGTGGTCAGACGAGTCACGATTCGAAGTTCTTTTTGGAAATGTGGGACGCCATGTCATCCGGACCAAAGAGGACAAGGACAACCCAAGTTGTTATCAACGCTCAGTTCAGAAGCCTGCGTCTCTGATGGTATGGGGTTGCATGAGTGCGTGTGGCATGGGCAGCTTGCATGTCTGGAAAGGCACCATCAATGCAGAAAAATATATTCAGGTTCTAGAACAACATATGCTCCCATCCAGATGTCATCTTTCAGGGAAGACCCTGCATTTTTCAACAAGATAATGCCAGACCACATTCTGCATCAATCACAACATCATGGCTGTGTAGGAGAAGGATCCGGGTACTGAAATGGCCAGTCTGCAGTCCAGATCTTTCACCTATAGAGAACATTTGGCGCATCATAAAGAGGAAGGTGCGATAAAGAAGGCCCAAGACGATTGAACAGTCAGAGGCCTGTATTAGACACGAATGGGAGAGCATTCCTATTGCTAAACTTGAGAAACTGGTCTCCTCGGTCCCCAGACGTTTGTTGAGTGTTGTAAGAAGAAGGGGAGATGCCACACAGTGGTGAAAATGGCCTTGTCCCAACTTTTTGGGGATTTGTTGACACCATGACATTTTGAATCACCATATTTTTCCCTTCAGATGATAAATTTTCTGTTTCAACTTTTGTTCCGTGATTTATGTTCTATTCTGAATAAAATGTTGACATTTGCCATCTCCACATCATTGCATTCAGTTTTTATTCACAATTTGTTTAGTGTCCCAACTTTTTTGGAATCCGGTTTGTAGTCGTAAAAAGCATGACAATATATTAAGTAATCCAAAGTAATTGAATATGTTACAAACTACATTTTGGGGCATGTATTCTGTAATCTGTAGTGGAATACATTTTAAAAGCAACCTTCCCAACACTATATATATTTGCATTTACACAAATAGGACAGTAAAGTATAGGAAATACCCTCAAAATTGTCATGTGTCATTATAGCCGGCAACTTCAACAGCTTACTTAGAAATACGCAGAAATATATTTTTAGAAATATATTTTTAGAAATATATTTTAAATAAATAGATCTTAAGGATAAAATGACACAAAGGACTTACTGTTCTCATCTTCATCATCCGTGACTCTCTTTCTTTTCTTCAGGCTAATTCTTTTTTCTTCCTTTTTGTCTTTCTCATAATTTTCCAGTGGAAATCCTGGAAGCAGACTTTTTCTCTCCATTTTTTATTTTTCAAAATTAGATATCTCCTTCCTAAACAAACTCTGGGGGGGGGGGGGAGTTACTTTCAGCTAAAATAACATTCTCAAATCACTTAAATGAATTAGAGTCACAATCATTTTAAAAAAGGAGTGACAAGAGTGAATGTTGAATTGTTGTTTACCTGGTCAGCACAAGGGAAGAAAAATATTTGCCCACGACTACGCAGATTCAGTTCAGGTTTAGTTTATGACACTGGTCCTGATAGTATGGTCTGGAGAAAAACAGCATTAGCATTTTGAAGTTATGCCTTTGTGGTCTAATAACACAATTTTCATTTTTTTATTTCAGATTTTTAGCCTTCTTTTGCACTTTGAATTTTGTAATTTTAAATCTATCATCACAGATAAATTTTAAAAAGCCTTTTTTTCAGAAATATGTACCGCACATGTGTGCCATTTTTTATATGAGATAAATCTTGCAGCAAGTTTTAATCTAATTGTAAATAATTCTATTGTTCCTCTGTTGGTGACAGACTTAGAACACTGAACTGGCCACAACAGACTGACAAACAACTTCTTACCCAAACCTGTAGTCTCATTTACACACATCCTCTCCCTTCTTTGACCTGCTGCTAACACACTTAGCACTTTACATCCAAGAATGAAAACTTAGAATAAAACTGAAAAGTGAAATACACTACAGGGACAAAGGTTCTGGTCCACCTACACATTATTTCTACAGGAGCTGCTTATGACACAGAAACACATGTCAACAGCTTTTATGAAGATGTTAATACCAGAAGGATTCTTAGGACTATTATTGATAAGCAACATTTTTATGCACTGCGCACCTCAGCGACTCTTTGTGGCTGAGGGGAGAAATTTCACAAAGTGACTTGGAGCTACGGTGGCATCCTATTACAGTACCATGCTCAGTGAGCTCTTGAGATTGAGTAATTGTTTCACAGACGTTTGTGAAGAAAAACTGCCTGGCTAGGCAATGAGACTGAATTCAAAAATGAAGACTGTACTTTTGTCCATATTATCCGTATAGTTAGCCATTTAGACTGCACCTTTCACTATCCAAATCAACAAATCCACTGTATACATAAATACCCCCATAAATGTGTGTGTGTGTGTGTGTGTGTGTGTGTAGACCGAGCAAAGTTACATTTTATGATCACAGTGACAATAAGGTCTATCAGCAAAAACACAGGAGAGCAAATAGACAGACATCTGTCCATCAGTTCTAGCAATCATACATCCATTATCCATGTATAAAAACACAACTTTTGTTTTACAAAGCAGAGACACGAAACACCAGAATACACTGTAAAAAAGGATATTTTGGATTTACTTAATTCAATAGTGGACATTGGTTGCACACAGATGTTTTGCTTTGGCAGCACCTTAAACAACTGAGTTAAATCAACACAAGTTATTCATATTCAATAAACCTGTGCATTTTGTGTTGATAAAATTTCATTGAAACATGTTTAGATGAAGTAATTTGAGCTCTTGGAATATTTTAATCCTTCACAATTTTCTCACTTTATTCCAACACTATTCAATAACTTTTACCACAACACTACTTGGTCACTTAAAAACTACATGTTCTCTTCATATTACATAATATTATAATGTTCAACAAAGTCTAGAGTCTGGTTAACATAAAAGTTTAATGGATTTATAACAACTTCCACTCCATCAATCCATCTTATCTTTATCATCTTTACCAGATGTGATAGGGCAAGAGCCGGGGTACATCCAAGACGTCACCAGTCTATTGCAGGGGTAACACAGAGAGAAATTTCACCAATTAACCTAACCCCAATAACTGCATGACTTTTAACTGTGGGAGGAAACCAGTGTACCCAGAGAGAACCCACTTCAAACTAGCTGGATTGTGGATTTGAAGGAGAAGTGGTAACCAATGCGTCACCAAGCTGTCAATCCAGACTTAACAGAAGTATAGGACAGCTATGATTACAAGGCTTGATGCAGAATTTTCTTTAAATTTTTGTCCTTAACAGGTTAAACCACAATAAATAGCAATAGCATACACGTGGTGTGTGCATAGTTGTCTGCCTCTTATAACCCCAGTGATTTTCCTGTGGTTTGAAATCTTGAGTCATCTTGTGAATTTTGTGAGTCCAGGCAACTAACCACTCTTATTAGATTGTCTCATGTCATCTCAACAAGAACAAATTAAGTTGAATTTTATACAGATCCTACGTGATTTAATTATGTTCACCACAGAAACATGAAATTATTTTGTTCAAATTACAAGTTAGACTTTTGTAAATGTAACAACCACCCAATTTTCTTTTTTTGAGTATAGCGACTTACCTCTTTTGCCGCCATAGACAGCAGTTGATGTCCCGGAAAATGAATATGAAACTTAACTTTTCACTTACTATAACAGAAACTCCCGGCTGTTATGGTGTTTACTCAGACAGTGACTTCCGGTAAGGACGGCAGTTTTTACACCGTGGTCAAGTCAGCCGCCTCTTAAGCTGGGCATACACTGTGCGATTTTTTCAGTCGCGTTTTTCAGCTCCTGCTCAAACTGTACGATTGACTCGCAGGGGTTAGAAGTTCGTAGGTCACGATGCAGGGTCTGCGACCTGAGTGCTCACACTGTGCATCCCTAACATGAAGGTTATAACACAAAATCTGTCTCTCGCTCTCCTTCTCCGTCTTTAACTGACACGCACACCACCACCATCAACTTTGCTAAATTGCTAATGAAAAACATTGACCAGGCAGCTGTGATTGAGCAGCAGTGACAATCCAACTATTTTCACGGTTGTTGTGTCGTGATAATTTTGTGAGGCCACATCGAAAAGGCTCAGATGAGCTTGCCAAAGTTCTACATGTTGTGCCTCCATCGCTTGTGTCCAGATCACACGCTGCACTGCCGTGCTGCTCCATCTTTTCACTTTCATTTCAGTGTGGGAGGCTGCGTTGACACCCTCATGACGGCCGACTTCATTTCAAACAGGTTTGATTTTCTTACGACCAAACGATTGATGATCGGGAGCTGGTTTGTTAATCGCTTCTCGTTACCCGATGTATACTACACGTTGCACGACACACGATGAAGGCGAAACTCGGGCCGATCACCAAAACGGTCTGACTGACTGAAAAATGGGCTCAAAATGGGCCAAAATCGCACAGTGTATGCCCAGCATTATACGCCGCATACATTTTCTTGCGTTTCTACATTAGCCTTTACGGTAGCTCCTGTTCTCTCTCATTCCTGATCGCTAACTTATTGACCCGCGCTCTCACACGTAGACGTGTGCGCATTCACACATACACGCGCGCACACACATTGCATTGGAACAGCCTGGTTGCATCATATTCAAAAATCCATTAAAAATCATCCTTGATAGCTGACGTCAAACTTTCAACACATTCCTCCTCTGGGCTACCGAGTCTACATCTGGGCCAAGATTCATCTATCAGCGATGATAAAAAAAAATAATGACATTCAAGCTCTATGTCTTACATAGTTCAATTAAAATTTATTTATAAAGTGCAAAATCACAAATACAATTGCACTTTATACTGTAAGGTAATAACACATATCTGTTTGCACATGTTTCAGTGAATTTTCCTATAAAGAAATGAGCTGTGGTTCAAGATTTTTGCAAAACACTCCAAATTTTATGCATTTTAATTTCAAATAGCATTTAAAATATTGTCTTTAGTCATTATTGGATTCTTAATTAAATAAAAGTTAAAAGTTAAAATGATAGCCAATCAGGAAAGGATCCTTTGATGATATGATTAAAATAGCTACTTGAGTTATGGGGTAACTGGTAATCTGTTACCAGTAATATGTTTTATATTAGAAAGCAAATCTTTCCAACACTGCTTATTTGTTCTGTTTTTGACTTTTTGTTTTTTGTTCATACTGAACAGTAGTATTTTCCAAATTAAACTTAAAATTTTGACTTGCTGACAGATCTATATTAAAAGATGATAGTAATCTTAAATCATTAATATTGTCATGAGGACCAAAACTACTGTAAAGTGCAGTAAAATATTTTAAAGAAGACAGGAAGTATATGAAAAATACCCTTTACTGCTTTCATCTTTAGTGCATGTTTCCCAGGTGTTCAAATTGTTGCTGTCATCTCTGAAAAAAGAAGAGTTATTTTCATACACAAAGAAGGTTTTTATTATCCTGACATAGAGAGGAAATATCACCTTTGTGACACCACTGTATGGTTGGAGGCAACAGCAGGCATTGCGTAGTCTTCATCCTCATCTTCATTTTCTTCATAGTCATGCATTTTCCTCTTCTCCATCCTCATCTCATGATGATCTTCCTCACTTTCTTGTGCAGAAGAGATATAAACGTTTAAAATATGAGCATGTACACTTTGAGATTTGTAGATTTAGATCTAAGCTAATAATTTTTTTAAAAAATGTTTTGTTTAATTAAAATAATAATAATACAATGTTTGCATTTATATTTTAAAACTGTGGTTTTGAGGCACAGAGAGAAGAAAGCGCCGGTGACCCTGCTGAGAGTTCATCAGACTCAGAGTCTGATGATTTTCGCTTTCTCTTCTTTTGGTGCAAGATTAAGACAGAGAAAGTTTCATTATCAATTTCAGTGTTGCATGAATTTACTTTCCAAATCACTATTAGAATATTCTGATGCTCAGTTACCCTTTGCAGTCAAGGTTCCTTCTTTTCTATATTTCCCAGTGGTTAGGTAACCTTTCTGTGATAAGTTTGTTCAACAGTTTACTTTGTGAAATCTGATTTTCATTGATTCATAGAAATATTTTTAAAGAAGTAAAACCCAAAACTGCAGAGGTTTCTAATTGAAGCAAATAGTTGATTTCCTTTTTTTATGTGAGTCTTTATTTGCAAGTTTCTCAAACTCAGGTGAACTTCACCAGTAGACTTTATGCTCAATACATACCTCACCTATACCAAGTGTCCACATGACTTAAGACAGTTCACATAAAAGTGGAAAAGAACACTTTTATAAAACAAAAAATAATAATCAATGTCATGAAAAATTATTTATTTATTCTATAACGTCTGTGCCGAATATGACCGGGAAGTCCCGAGGTCAAAATGGGAGACGCCCCCTAGGGTGGTGGAGAATGGCCGAGCTAGGCCAAGACAGACGGACAAAATGGTGGTGGCTAACCAACTGGACATAGTCTTGGTAGACAAGCAGAACAAGACAGCTGTAGTGATGTAGCAAAACCGAATGACAGCAACATCAGGAAGACGGAACATGAGAAGCTTGAGAAATACCAAGGGCTCAGAGAAGAGCTGGAGAAGATGTGGAGGGTGAAGGTAAGAGTGGTCCTAGTGGTAATCGGAGCACTTGGTGCGGTGACTCCCAAACTAGGCGAGTAGCTCCAGCAGATCCCAGGAAAAACATCAGCGATCTGTGTCCAGAAGAGCACAGTCCTAGGAACAGCTAAGATACTGCACAGGACCATATACATATATATATATATATATAAAACACCCAGCACGCCCCTGCGGGCGGTTTATCCTTCAAGCTCGGGTCCTCTACCAGAGGCCTGGGAGCTTGAGGGTCCTGCGCAGTATCTTAGCTGTTCCCAGGACTGCGCTCTTCTGGACAGAGATCTCTGATGTTGTTCCCGGAGATCGCTGGAGTCACTCGCCTAGCTTGGGAGTCACCGCACCTAGTGCTCCGATTACCACGGGACCACCGTTACCTTCACCCTCCACATCCTCTCGAGCTCTTCTCTGAGCCCTTGGTATTTCTCCAGCTTCTCGTGTTCCTTCTTCCTGATATTGCTGTCATTCGGAACCGCTACATCGATCACTACAGCCGTCTTCTTCTGTTTGTTTCTTCTGTTTGTCTACCACCACTATGTCCGGTTGGTTAGCCACAACCATTTTGTCTGTCTGCATCTGGAAGTCCCACAGGATCTTAGCTCGGTCATTCTCCATCACCCTTGGGGCATCTCCCATTTTGACCTTGGGACTTTCAGGTTATACTCGGCACAGATGTTCCTGTACACTATGCCGGCCACTTGGTTATGGCGTTCCATGTATGCCTTGCCTGCTAGCATCTTGCACCCTGCTGTTATGTGCTGGATTGTCTCTGGGGCATCTTTACACAGCCTGCACCTGGGGTCTTGCCTGGTGTGATAGACCCCAGCCTCTATGGATCTTGTACTCAGAGCTTGTTCTTGTGCTGCCATGATTAGTGCCTCTGTGCTGTCTTTCAGTCCAGCTTTGTCCAGCCACTGGTAGGATTTCTGGATATCAGCCACCTCCTCTATCTGCCGGTGGTACATACCGTGCAGGGGCCTGTCCTTCCATGATGGTTCCTCGCCTTCCTCCTCTTTCTTGGGTTTCTGCTGCCTGAGGTATTCACTGAGCACGCTGTCAGTTGGGGCCATCTTCGTGATGTATTCGTGGATGTTTCTTGTCTCATCCTGGACTGTGGTGCTGACACTCACCAGTCCCCGGCCCCTTCCTTCCGCTTAGCGTACAGCCTCAGGGTGCTGGACTTGGGGTGAAACCCTCCATGCATGGTAAGGAGCTTTCTTGTCTTGATGTCAGTGGCTTCTATCTCCTCCTTTGGCCAGCCTATTACCCCAGCAGGGTACCTGATCACGGGCAGGGCGTGGGTGTTGATGGCCCGGATCTTGTTCTTACCATTCAGCTGACTCCTCAGGTCTTGCCTGACCCTCTGCAGGTACTTGGTGGTTGCAGCTTTTCTATGCCTCTTCATGGTTCCCATTCGCCTGTGGGATCCCCAGGTACTTGTAACTGTCCTCTATATCTGCAATGTTGCCTTCTGGTAGTTCAATCCCCTCAGTTCTGACTACCTTCCCTCTCTTTGTTACCATCCGACTACACTTCTCCAGTCCGAATGACATTCCAATGTCATTGCTGTATAGCCTGGTAGTGTGTATCAGTGAATCGATGTCTCGTTCACTCTTGGCATACAGCTTGATGTCATCCATGTACAGGAGGTGGCTGACAACCACTCCGTTCCGTAGTCGGTATCCGTAGCCAGTCTTGTCAATGATCTCACTGAGGGGATTCAGGCCTATGCAGAACAGCAGTGGGGACAGAGCATCTCCTTGGTAGATCCCGCACTTGATGGTGACTTGTGCTATGGGCTTGGAGTTGGCCTCTAGTGTTGTACGCCACATCCCCATTGAGTTCCTGATGAAGGCTCTTAGGGTCCTGTTGATCTTGTACAGTTCTAGGCATTCCAGTATCCAGCTGTGGGGCATTGAGTCATAGGCCTTCTTGTAATCAATCCAGGCTGTGCACAGGTTGGTCAGTCTGGTCTTGCAGTCTTGGCTGACTGTTCTGTCTACCAGTAGCTGGTGTTTTGCGCCTCTGGTATATAGTCTTAGTTACTGAACCAGGAAAAAGCCCATCATATATTCTGGGAAAAAGAAGCATTTTAACAAAGAACCATGTGGTTGACTTTGTAAATGTATATATATATATATATATATATATATATATATGTACCTCTTACAGATCATGATTCAGATAAATCTAACAGTTTTCATTAAAAAAAAAAAGTATATTAAAACCTTTTGTAATATACATTGGATTTGGTACTATTCTTTGATGTGAGTGTCTTGCTTGCAGGGATATGAATACTAGTTCGGTTCATAATCAGAATCATAAGATTCTGAATTGACCTCATCGTCATCCTCCTCCTCTGTGATCAAATTGAGCCTCCAGGAGTGTCAGCTGTTTACCTGCTATTCTACACTTTGACTACCATTTCAAATTGACATGAACAGTATCTGTATCAACCCAAGCAAGCTTTATATTAAAAAATGCTTTTAGGGTTTTTTTTTAAACATTTTTTTCTTATAATTCTTTACATTTTATATAATTTTTAACTTCAAAATAGGTCAATTTGACGCACAACATAATAGGCCAGGAGTGATGCCAGGGGGACTTCAATCTCTCTCTCTCAATCCCACATTTCTCAACAGACGTTATCCATTGTTGATTGCTTAAATGTATGATAACTATATCCATGTGCACAATAGCTTTCCTTCAGTTAAAAAGAAAGAAAGAAAGAAAGAAAGAAAGAAAGAAAGAAAGAAAGAAAGAAAGAAAAGGCACTTAACTCCGTTCTGGTAACTCCCACTAGCTCATTGAGGCACCTTAAGACCTGATTTTCAAGACTCCCAAGTCAGAGCTTAGACTTAAACAACCACCAGAGGTCTCAGTAGTGTACACCTTCAGTTCACTGAGGAAATACTGACTATGGTCAGACCACTTGTCACATGAGAAAGGTAAGCAAGGCCTGGCATTTAATAGCAGCTGCTTTCTGATGAAGTTCAAATAAATAATCCTCAAAAATCATTTTGTCTTTCAAATTTTTATTTTTGTCATTCTTTCTTTTATTCACACAAGTCATTTCCATTGTTATGCTAGTGTCAAATGAAACCACAATGGACCAAAAAAACTTCAATTTATTCATAAATTTATATTTTTCTTTATATTTTGCTTCCAGACATTTTTAAAGTGGTTTTGAGCAATAGCTCTCCAGCTTTCTGAAGATGCTTTTCTCTCATTTTCACTCCTGTTACCTGACCATTTTCAGAGGAATGCTTTTTTATTTGTTAAGCCACATAGAACTGACCTATGAATTATTTAAACATAAAAAAGATACCTAACATAAGTGATGAGCCAGTATTGTATCGACAACAACAAACAACTGTCTTTAGGCGCTTTGTTACTACCAGTCAAAAGCACAGAGCCTGTTCCTACTTTTTTAGTTGACTCTATGAAAATATCAATGGTGTGCAGTTTGTAGTTGAAAAATTTTAGGAAAAACTGGACTAGAAGAGGAAAGAATAAGTTGTTTCAAGCCCGAAAAACACTATCTACTCCAGATGAGCAGCATCTGAAAGTCATCTCCTTAAGGAACAAGAAAAAAGCAAAGACCTGACACAAGACCTGAGAGATCTACTGTTCACTGAAGCCACATCAGAAATGGTCTCGGTGAAAAGATGGCTGTCAAGATGTCAAGAAAAAATCTAAAAAAGACTGAGGTATGTCAAATTACACAAGAACTGGATAAATGGAAAATCAGTAGCAACTGGTCATATGAAGTGATGAATCCAAAAGTGAAACTCCTGAGTTACATCATTTGCAGATAAAGGAAGGAGGTCAGGAGTGAGGTACAACAGTGGGTGGCTGCACCCAGATCTCAGACATGGTAGAGGCTCTGTCATGGTTTGGAGCTGCATTTCAGGCATTGATATTGAGGATCTTGTCAGGATCTTGGGTGATCGTGGCTCAAGAGTTGGTAGTTCGTCTTGTAATCGGAAGGTTGCTGGTTCGAGCCCTGGCTCTGACAGTCTCGGTCGTTGTGTCCTTGGGCAAGACACTTCACCCGTTGCCTACTGGTGGTGGTCAGAGGGCCCGGTGGTGCCAGTGTCCGGCAGCCTTGCCTCTGTCAGTGCGCCCCAGGACAACCAGGGCAACTGTGGCTACAATGTAGCTTGCCATCACCAGTGTGTGATTCACACAACAAAGTGTGTGAATGGTTGGATGACTGAATGTAGTGTAAAGCGCTTTGGGGTCCATAGGGACTAAGTAAAGTGCTAAACAAATACAGACCATATACCATTTGTCAAAAATAATTGAATCTGAAAAAAGAAAAGTACCATCACATTTAATCCATAATGTGTCAATCAGTGCTTCATTTTATGGCATCACAATGATCCCAAACACACTGCCGATCCAGAAAAAGCATACCCGGATAGAAAAACTCAATAAAACACTATCAGTCATGGACTCACCTCCCCAGAGTCTGGACCTCAACATCACTGAAGCAGTGTGAGATCATCTTCACAGAGGGCAGAACAAAAAGCAGTCAACATCCAAAGACAGCTTTAAATATTCTTCAAGAAGCCTGCAGAACTATTCCTGAAGACTAATTAAAGAAATGAGAACAAAGCTACATAAGCGAGTTCAGACTGTGTCGAAGAATAAAGGTGGTCGTACCAAATACTGACTTTCAAACTCGTTAGCATTTTAAAACTCTGGATTGTATTTCCATGTATATTTTCACAAATCCTTGCATCTACTTTTTCCCTGGTAAAATATAAAGAAAAAGTTGTAAGCCGAGATATCAGATGACTATATTTTCTAATTATGGACAGACAAATGTGTATGAAAATTATTTTTGTTAATTAAATCAGTTAGATATATCATCTGTCACACATTTGAATGATAAATCACTAACAAAGTAAAAGCTCATCTATTTCTTTTTCTTAGTAAGACCTGGTATTTTTCTTCTAATAATTGGAAAAATCTTAAAAGACAGCACAATTAAAATGATTCCTATTCCACAAAGCCATTTAGCTGCTACCCCAAGATCCCAACATAACAGTAGACACAATACAGCCAGTAACAGGATGCTCTTCATGATGTAGGACTTGCTGCACAACTCCCCCTCTGCGTCTTTTCTTGCCCTTTCCTCCTCTTGTCTCCACAGCTTTGTCTTCATCTTCTTTAGGTCTTCATCCTTGTAACGCTCCCTCAGATTTTCCTCCTTTTTCCTGATTTCTTCATCTCTCTCTGCAAAGATGCTTTCCTGTCTTTCTCTGATTTTCCTCTCCTTCTCAGGATACAGCTCTCTCTTGTAGTAACTACCTCCATTCAGGGCCACCAGGGTCTTGATCTTTTCCATAAAAGTTGTGACCTGCTTCTGGTCCTCCGGGGTTTTGTTGTTGAAGACGTGGAAGCCACCGCTACACTTGCGTATGAAGTTGCGGAGGTTCTCGTCACTCTCACTAATGATGTCGTTTATTTTAATGATCTTGTTTTTTGTTTTGTCTTCCAGGCAATCCCCGTGGGTGAACAGCACGATGGTGTAGTCCCACACTCTTGGGCCAAACTTTGCTTCAATCAGCGTGTGGGTGTCTTGGTCTTCCTGAGTCAGCCTTCCTAAAGGAAGAACATTTGCAAAGACGTGGGGTCCTGGTTCCTGGAGTTTCAGGCGTTGAAGAATCTCTCGGATGATGTCCTCCTTTTTGCTTCCCTTCTCGAAAAGCCCAGGTGTGTCAATCACATCGACAGGTATATCTCCAACCACCCCGGACTCTTTTTCACAGTGAACAGTGACGCTGCCCAGCTTCATCTCTGACCTGAACACCATTTTATTGAGGATGGTGTTCCCACTCGAGCTCTTGCCTGCACCACATTTTCCAAGAAGCATGATCCTCAGCGGCTCTGTCAACCCAACAGAACAAGCATTTTTAAACACTATTCAGAGTTCATGAAAGTTGTTATGCTCTTCATTCTGACTTCTGATATTAGCCGTGTTTATTTGTAGAAATTCGTGGCTTTCACATATTAGCCCAGACTGTTGCATCCCAGGGCACAAACAGTATGAACTTTTTTATTATGTTGTTACATTGTGGCAAATACAAAGCATTTTGGATAGCATTTGTTGATGAATATAATAAAAAGTAAAGTTTAATACACTGTATGTCGTCTCATGTTACCTTTGTGGTTTGTTTTGTTTTTATATGCCTGTTAAAATATTTTTTCTTATCTTATTTTTCAAAAATAGAATTTTGTATGATTAACCAAAATGATCCAGGCATTAATGATTCTTTTACTGCAGAAATTGCTATTACTAAATGTAACTACTAATTTCAGTCATGTTATACTGATATTATTCTGGTTATTTTCCATAACTTGGTAGCTTTTTGCCAACGGATTCGCTACTGAGCAGAGATCCAAGAGACAACAGGCTCCAGGTGGCCAAGCTGAGACGTGTAAGGCGAAAGTCAAAGTTCATTTAGAGAATCGAAAAGAGACTCAAAAAGTGACCTCAAACTATGAAGGTAAATATGTTGCAAAATTTGAGAGCTTGATAAATTTCAGTTATATAAAACAACCAGCTGTACGTTCGTGCCTTATCCTCTCATATAAAAGACATAAAGGGAACTCTTATTTACAGCTGTGGTTAGAAGTTTATATTCACTCATCGTGGACATGAATATCATGGTAATTTGGGGGCATTTAACAATTTTTTTTTAATTGTTCTTTCTCCAAGGTGAAATGATTGTACAGCATACATATTTAAAGTTGAATTTCTTTTGGATTTTCTTGAATCTACACAGGGTCAAAAGTTTACATACAGTGTCAAATATATAGGTATATGTAGGTATATGCCTACTAATCTTTTGTTAACAAGTTGCACCTCAACCAGAAACTTTCGGTAGTCATCACCAAGCGTGTGGCATAATTCTGGCTGAATGTTTGACCGCTCTTCTTTTCAGAGTTGGTTATTAAATTTATTTGGTTTGTTGGCAAAGAACCGGGTTTTAAGCACAGTCTTGTTGTTGGCGACTGAAAGTCTCTGATTGAGGTGCAACTTGCTCAGAGTCATTTAACCAAATATCACTGGGAGTGTATGTATATATTTCAGTTTCTATGTATACTTTTCACACAGGGTCAAATATTTAGGTATATAAGCAGGACACAGAGGCAGGCAAAGTAGACAAAAGTAAAAAGAAGCCTTAATTCCAAAGATATGTACACTTTTCACCCTGTGTGGATTGGAGAAAATCCCAAAGAAAATCAGACTTGTACACCTAATTCTTTGTTTGTTTTTAGGTCATTAAAGATGTACAATCATTCCACCCTTGGAAATGAAGAGTCCAAAGAAATCACTGAAAGCCCAAAATTATGAAGGCATTCAGTAGATGTAAACTTGACCACAACTCTATCTATGGTCCTGGGCTCACTTACACAAAAACCCCATTGCATTTCTTAATACTTATTGATCCTACAAACCTTAATTACTTAGCCAAGTAACTTATTAAATAACTAAGCTACTAATCTAAGCTTCGTAACTTTGTAACTACCTAAAGTATTTATATTTGTAAAGTTTAATCACACATTTATAATGCTGGTGTACAGCTTAAAGAGTCTCTTGGTTTTGTGATACACAGTTAGATTTGCAATCAGTGATGGTTTAGCTGTGATGTAGAGTGAGATGAGCTAAAAGCAGTAAAAGCAGGACACAGAGGCAGACAATGCAGATAAAAGTAAAAAGAAGCCTTTATTATAAAGATACAAAGACTCTAAAGAGCAGATAAGTGGGAATAAGGAACACGAGAAACGAGATGCAAACATTAAATGAACATTACATCAACATTAGAGGCTAAACGTGCACTTCTCAAAATCACTGTTTGCTAACTAGTGTTTGTTTGTGTGTTAGTTAAACACACACACACACACACTCACTCACACACACACTTACAGGAAGAAGGCAGATAAAAATAGTCACTGCCATTTTGGATTTTTTTTTCTTTTATGAAAGTACTGTAAAAAACATTATAAAACTTATGTGGTTTTGTTTCCCCCCCATTGGAAGCTTATATTTTAGATAATGGCTTCAATCTTCAAACATCTGAAACAAGCCCTATAAACTGCAATAGCCAACAGCTCAGCTAAAGCACCAGTATGACGCACACTGCTCTCTTTTTCTTTCTACATGTATCAGTTGAACAAAGGAAGACACGTGATTAAGAACATGCTGTGACAGTAAGAAGGAAACGCCGTCCAACGACACCCAGGGGGGCAAAAAAACGTACAAAAAACTAAATAAAAACAATAAACTAAAAACTTTTAACTCAGCAGCATTTCCATATTTCATACTGACCCTTCTTCTTCTTCTGCTCACTTTCTGCTGGACCAGGTTTGCTGTCAGCGGCTGGAGTGCTCATGGTGGACGAAGACAGAGGTATCACCAAAACTCAAATCTCTAAGTCTGTTAGGTGAAGCTTCTTTCACCACAGCTTCCTCGGTGCTTTCTGTTTTAAACTGAGGGTGGGGCTCTACAGTCAAGTCACCTACTGGCTGCCCTACGAGAATATCACGTCCACCAAGTTAAAGTCAAGTCCACATACGCTGAATAATTAGGTCAGCAGCGACAATCGGCCGCTCTGCAGGACATAGGCGTTATTTTTCTACCTGTTTCGAGCCAAGACTATTTCCACCCAAATGTTTTAAACCAATAAACTTGGCACTCTACCTGCATCTTATAGAGAGTCACTGATGGGAGAAACCTTTATGGTGTAAGGGGTCAAAGATCTGATGATTTCTTGCATAACAGCTTAATGTGGAATAAAGTTATGATTTCAAATAGAATATCATTACTTTCATTTTGACTGAGAAGTAGACTTTGATTCGTTATTTTATGGTGAGGCTGAGAAGCAATGCAACGAGGAAGCAATTAAACTATTACATTTAATGATACTGCGATTCTTTATATCACTGATCCATTTACAAAACACACGAACCGCCTAAAGTGTGTTAAGACAATTGCGCTTTAAAGGTTTAAGAAGAAATACAATGAACGGTCTCAGCGCGCCATCTAGTGGTCAGTATACTTTAATGCTTCATAAAACGTCCTGATCAGGGATAAAGTTTCAATAAATTCACCCTGGATTGACAAAATGTAAAATGAAAATATTTTAAAATGTGAGTACTTACTTTCAGCAATGAAAAGTAATCAACTACACTTACTCAAGCACCGGACCTATGTAGTATTTTGAGAGTACGTCGGGTAAATGGTTCATTTTTCAGCTACATTTCAATGAAATATTGTAGTTTTAACCCTAATACTTATCTGAAAATTATACTCATTATCCAAAAATAAACCAAAGGCTGGCTGGCAGTCAGTTATTCATTCATGAATAAATGAATCTTGTCTTCAATCTTAGAACAAATCCTCAACAAACATCAGCTGATTCAGACTCACACAGACTCATTGCCGGTTTTAACAGGATGCAACTAATCTTACTGGCTTTTAGTTTATTTTAGGGTTGACTCTGTGATCACAACATTTGCTTTTAAGACACATACAGTTAACATCCTACAAGCCTACATGGAACCTGAGATTATCTGTTAGGTCGCTTATGAGGATTTCCTGTTAAAACCTAAAAATGAAAAGTAACAGGGATGATTCAGAGCCCTGCTTATGAAGCTAAAGCCTTGTTGTCATTTCAGATTCTTTATTAAATTAATTTTTGGGGATTTTCTAGGCCTTGACAATATTTAATGGTTGATTTGATTGCATGTACAGGGAGTGCAGAATTATTAGGCAAGTTGTATTTTTGAGGAATAATTTTAGTATTGAACAACAACCATGTTCTCAATGAACCCAAAAAACTCATTAATATCAAAGCTGAATGTTTTTGGAAGTAGTTTTTAGTTTTAGCTATTTTAGGGGGATATCTGTGTGTGCAGGTGACTATTACTGTGCATAATTATTAGGCAACATAACAAAAAACAAATATATACCCATTTCAATTATTTATTTTACCAGTGAAACCAATATAACATCTCCACATTCACAAATATACATTTCTGACATTCAAAACAAAACAAAAACAAATCAGCGACCAATATAGCCACCTTTCTTTGCAAGGACACTCAAAAGCCTGCCATCCATGGATTCTGTCAGTGTTTTGATCTGTTCACCATCAACATTGCGTGCAGCAGCAACCACAGCCTCCCAGACACTGTTCAGAGAGGTGTACTGTTTTCCCTCCTTGTAAATCTCACATTTGATGATGGACCACAGGTTCTCAATGGGGTTCAGATCAGGTGAACAAGGAGGCCATGTCATTAGTTTTTCTTCTTTTATACCCTTTCTTGCCAGCCACGCTGTGGAGTACTTGGACGCTGCGTGTGATGGAGCATTGTCCTGCATGAAAATCATGTTTTTCTTGAAGGATGCAGACTTCTTCCTGTACCACTGCTTGAAGAAGGTGTCTTCCAGAAACTGGCAGTAGGACTGGGAGTTGAGCTTGACTCCATCCTCAACCCGAAAAGGCCCCACAAGCTCATCTTTGATGATACCAGCCCAAACCAGTACTCCACCTCCACCTTGCTGGCGTCTGAGTCGGGACTGGAGCTCTCTGCCCTTTACCAATCCAGCCACGGGCCCATCCATCTGGCCCATCAAGACTCACTCTCATTTCATCAGTCCATAAAACCTTAGAAAAATCAGTCTTGAGATATTTCTTGGCCCAGTCTTGACGTTTCAGCTTGTGTGTCTTGTTCAGTGGTGGTCGTCTTTCAGCCTTTCTTACCTTGGCCATGTCTCTGAGTATTGCACACCTTGTGCTTTTGGGCACTCCAGTGATGTTGCAGCTCTGAAATATGGCCAAACTGGTGGCAAGTGGCATCTTGGCAGCTGCACGCTTGACTTTTCTCAGTTCATGGGCAGTTATTTTGCGCCTTGGTTTTTCCACACGCTTCTTGCGACCCTGTTGACTATTTTGAATGAAACGCTTGATTGTTCGATGGTCACGCTTCAGAAGCTTTGCAATTTTAAGACTGCTGCATCCCTCTGCAAGATATCTCACTATTTTTGACTTTTCTGAGCCTGTCAAGTCCTTCTTTTGACCCATTTTGCCAAAGGAAAGGAAGTTGCCTAATAATTACGCACACCTGATATAGGGTGTTGATGTCATTAGACCACACCCCTTCTCATTACAGAGATGCACATCACCTAATATGCTTAATTGGTAGTAGGCTTTCGAGCCTATACAGCTTGGAGTAAGACAACATGCATGAAGAGGATGATGTGGACAAAATACTCATTTGCCTAATAATTCTGCACTCCCTGTAAAGTTTATTGTAACTTTTTAGTAGTTAATTGCTATTTTATTCTTGCAATCTGGGGACAAAGTGTTCAAAAGACCACAGCTTTATGGTGCATATCCTTTTTTTTTCCTTTTTTTTTTTTGCCTGTCCCGTTTGGCTCTTTTGCCATCAGAATTATTGTCTAAAGGCAAAGAAAGATGCCCAACGGATTTACTTTACCAAACGGACCATCCCAGCTTTGCCGTAATGGTCTATTTGATTCACCTTTTATTGTTTATTTTGTTTTATTTTCACTTGCTAAATATGGGACAGACTTGACTGCGGAAAAGAAAGGGGAGAAAGAAAGAGGGAAAGAAAAACAGCACGGAAGAGGAAAGGTGATAAAGGGTAAACAACAAAAATCAACAAAATAAGCAGACAAAAAATACATATATCAATCACCTGGATCACCTGTTGAGAAACAAAAAAAGAGAAAACAAGCAGAAGAAAAAAAGAGCAATGTAATAAACAACATCACGATGATCTATGGGAATATAACAGTAAATACTAAATATTAAACATTATTGTGCAGCACGTAAGATCGACAGCGCACAGTGTGCTTTGAGGTAGTTTACGAGTCTTTATGATACACTTTATGGTGCATATCCAAAGAATCTTTTTATGTGATGTTAGTGAAGCAAACTAACATATTTACAATGCACAACAATTTAAAAGCACGGAACAATGACTCACCTTTGCGCTTATCTGTTATTTACTTAAGAGTTCATCAAATTCACATTTATATTAAATTATGCTCATTAAAGTAGCATTATAGTGCATGAGAGCTTCATAAGGAGGATCTCAGGTGGGAAAAAAAACAATTGCATGTAAAGTTTATTGTAACAAGGTCAGGAGATTCTACTTTCCAGCCCTTCACTGTAGATTATTTCCGATCAGCCAGCCTCTGTAGGAGGGCGATGACTGTGTCCTGTTTGGAGGAGAGCAGCTCCAGGGCCGTGGCTATCCTTCCTAGGGACTCGGACATTCGCACCTCCGTCCTCTCGCGCCTCTTCTCTCTGGCTTCAACCCTGCGGCGAGCCACTCGATCGAGGTAGGCCTGCTCCTCCTGTCGCTTCAGAATCTCCTGGAACAAAGTGGAGCCGCCTTGCTCCACTTTCGCCTTCTGGTTCTGTCCTTCAGTTCCAGACACAGTTGTTGTAGACAAAGAGGTGGCAGCAGAGGAAGTGAGGCAGGAGGACGTGATGAGATGGATGGAGCTTTGCGGCTCGTGTAGCCCAGTGTGTTGAGGTCTGTGTTGCTGGCGGAGATGAGGGAAGGGGATGTGGTGGCTGTTTCTGTAAAACAAGGCGAGGAAATAAAAGAAGGAGCTGGCACAATGGTGGCTGGGTGAATAGTAGTAGTAACAATGTCATCATTGAAGACGATCAGGGGCTTGAGGTCTGGAGCATTAGTTGAGCTAATGGTCGCTGCAGTCACCGACGTACTGGCAGCGCTGCCAGCACTGGAGCCCAGACCTACTGAGTCCACACCACCACCACCAGCAACAGCAGCGAAGTCACCGCTAGGACGGATGATGGTGGACGTTGGCTGTGGAAGCTGCAGGGGCTTTGCAGCGATCTTAGCCAAAGGAGCAGGCAGTGTAGAAAACGTGCTGCCGCCTTTGTTTCGTTTGTTGTTGACGATCTGAGTGCCAATGGTGTCGCAGAGGGTGGCATCCATCAACTAGAGTGGAACAAGACACACACAAAGATATGGAGAAAGTACATCAATGAATACATCAAACAGCATTGTAATCCATGACTTACAAATACCAGTTAACAATGTAACCGTATGCTGTCTTAGGCTGACATTAAACCTTGTTACTTTATGTTATAATCCTAGTTATTTCTGCTGTACTTCCTCACAGTTGTTCAGATTAAACATCCCTGTACAAGAACTATTCATCATTTAACCCTGTGAGGTCCTTAAAGTCTTTCCATCTCTATATTGACTCAGTTCTCTTATGGTATTAAAAACTGTATAAATTCAGTACCACTCTTTATGATACAGTTTTTCAAATGGGCAAGAGTAAGGATTTGGGAGTGACAGGGTCATGGGCAGCCAAGGGCACTGATCAGGTGGGGAATGAAAGCTGGGCCCATGTGGTCTGATCCAACAGATGAGCTACTGTAGCTCAAATTGCAAAAAAAGTTAATACTAATTCTGATAGAAAGGTGTCAGAATACACAGTGCATCACAGTTTGTTGCATATGAGGCTGCATGGCTACAGACCAGAAGGTGTCCTAGTCTGAGAGGTCTAGTGGAGCCCATGCTTAGACTAGGCCTGTACTCTCCATCGACCACACCTTCCAAAATATATAAAGCAGCCATTTCTTCTTTCTGCACAATTTTTTAATAAATATATATATATATATATATATATATATATATATATATATATATATATATACACACACACACACATTATCCACAGATGCAGTGCGGCTATATTTGTAATAGCTGTTAAACTCTGACTGGATAATGATTATTGGTGGCCGGGTTTGAGGTCAGTTACATTTGTCCTGATGGGAAATTCACATTTCTAGCAGCTGGAAATTTCAAGCGTCTCACTCTATAGTAGACTGTGTAGTGTACACAGGCAGACTATTCTAAAGCACTTGAAAAAAGAAAAGGAGAAAAGAAAGAGGGCTAGAAAAAATTCATAGCAACTATGTCCAACTGTGAGGTTTACTTAAATCAGTACAAAATGTCAGCAACTATTTTTTGTCCCCAGGTTTGTCTTCCCGTTAGACTCACATCAAAGAACTCCCAAGACGTCTTAGCATGTCCCGTCTCCCGGCTGCGGTCTTTAACCCTCTTGTATGTCACAATGAGGTTGTTCCACTTGCGACGGATTTTCTCAACAGGCAGTATGTGCCCCTTGGAGGCCATCTCCTCTTGAACACTCTGGAAGAGCTGCGAGTTTTCCCGAGTCTCATAGAGACCCCAGCGACGCCCGACGGCCTCAATCAGACACAGAACGGCTTTGGAAGAGAAATCCGAGCCAGAGCAAAGCGTCTTCTCGGAAGGAGCAGGGGGCATTACTGAAGCTGGGAGAGAAAGAAAGCGACTTGTGGTGTCACTTCATATGTAAGATAAATGGGTTAAACTGGGATAAATCTTATATACATACAGTTGTTGTAAAACGTTTAGATCCACTCATCATGGGCGTGAATATCCTGGTAATTCTGGAATTTTAATGATTTCTTTAAACTGCTCTTTTTCCAGGGTAGATTTACTGTACGGCAGCAAGTTTGAATTTATTTTGGATTTTATCTAAAACATCTAAAACACACAGTCAGTAGTAAACATACAGGTGCAAATATATAAATATACTCAATTAATTATTTTAATAAGTGAAAATTCTATAAAGCCCTTAAACTTGACAAGGCTATTAGTGATTGACTATAACTGGTAGTTTCCCTTTGCCATCATAAAAAGGATTTGTTTGATAGCACTCACTGGTTTGAACAATACAAGACAGTTATGTACAGATACCAAATACTGTACATAAGTGAAAGTTATTTGGATGTGTCAGCACTTTGCTAAGGTCTTGAAAAAGACCCAAACTCTCACCCTCAAATGAGAGACGAGTGGTCAGGATGTTTAGGAACAACCCAGGAACAACCAGTGCTCACACGTGCCATGGAATCCGGTGGAAAACCGGCATCACTGTCCACAGTGAAACAAGTTTTACATTGCCATGGACTGAGAGGGTGCTGACCAAGATAAAAGCATCTGGTCAAAAATCAGCACCTTCAAGCTTATCTGAAATTTGCAGCTGCCCACATGGACAAGCCAAATGTCTTCTGGAGAAAAGTTTTGTTGCCAGACGAGACAAAGATTGAGCCACAATCAGGTATGTTTGGAGGAGTAAAGGTGAGGCTTTGAAATCTAAGAACACTGTGCTAGCTGTCAAGCATAGTGCTGGTAGATTCATGCTCTGGGGCTGTTTTGCTACCAGGGGTAAATCAGGATTTGAGGTAAAACTTGAAAATAGAATGTCCAGTTCTGTCCAAGTTTGAACATACAGTTGAAACTTGGGCCCAGTTGGGTGTTCCAACTGGACAATGATCCCAGACACACGGATAAACTGGTTTTGGAATAGATAGAGTAGACAAACATTAAGCTTCTGGAATGACCTTCCCAAAGCCCCGACCTCAACCCTGCTGAACATCTGTGGACAACACTTAGAAGCTGAGTCTGGGCCACAAAACCAACCACTTTAAATGAATTCTACCAATTCTGCCAAGAAGACTGGTCAAATATTCAGCCAGAATTATGTCAGAAGCTTGTTGATGGCTGGTCGAGGTGCAAGTTGCAAAGGGACATTAGTGGGGGTGTGTGTAAATATTTGAGCCCGTATGTAATGTTTGATCCTGTGTAGGTTGATGAGTGGATGTAAACTTATGACCACAACTGTATTTACAGACCCTGAAAACTGCATTTTCTGTATCTGTAATTTCTAATGAGAGATTTTCGACATTTCTGTTTTCCCTCTTGTCATTGGTTTGATGTATGCGGGGGTTAGTTTCAACAGCCAGAGTCAGAATTTAGCAACATTTGATGAGCTATCAAACACCCCAACAGATGTTGGGGTGTTTGATAGCTGCCCATGAAATCTGATCAAATCACAGGCAAAAAAGCCCATGGTGTATCAAAAAGAATCATCTCATTTCAGAAGGCTATATATTCTTTTAGCTAATAGATATAGAAACTTGCAGTAAATTTTAAAATGCATCGGCGAATGTAAAGTTATATACACAAAATTTACAATGTTGACAAGTGCTTAATATGCCCACCTCCAGACCAGCATCCAATTTCAAAATGCTTTAATTCCACAATCATTCACCTAAAGAAACACATACTTGCTGCAGTGACTCCAGACATGCTCATGGGATGAGTTTGACATATGCTGTGTATCCACGGGGCGACTTATTGAGCACTTGTGCACACTGTAAGTTTATATTCAGCCACTACTTGCATAAAAGTATAGCCAGAAAAAGCATACCCGGATAGAAAAACTCAATAAAACACTATCAGTCATGGACTCACCTCCCCAGAGTCTGGACCTCAACATCACTGAAGCAGTGTGAGATCATCTTCACAGAGGGCAGAACAAAAAGCAGTCAGCATCCAAAGACAGCTTTAAATATTCTTCAAGAAGCCTGCAGAACTATTCCTGAAGACTACTTAAAGAAATGAGAACAAAGCTGCACAAGAGAGTTCAGACTGTGTCGAAGAATAAAGGTGGTCGTACCAAATATTAATTTTCAAACTCGTTAGCATTTTCAAACTCTGTAATGTATTTCCAGGTATATTTCCACAAATCCTTGCATCTACTTTTTTTCCTAGTAAAATATAAAGAAAAAGTTGCAGGCCGAGACTTTTGTGTAGTACTTTAAATATTGTTTTCATTAGCATTTTTACAGTTCTGTTATCTGATTAAATATGAGATTAATGACGTGATATCAGATGACAATATTTTCTAATTATGGACAGACAAATTTGTATGAAAATTATAAAAGTTGTAATTGTATGAGAAAGTTGGGAAGAAAAAGTGATTGAAAAAGTAATTAAATCAGTTAGATATATCATCTGTCACACATTTGAATGATAAATCACTAACAAAGTAAAAGCTCATCTATTTCTTTTTCTTAGTAAGACCTGGTATTTTTCCTGGAATAATTGGAAATATCTTAAAAGACAGCACAATTAAAATGATTCCTATTCCACAAAGCCATTTAGCTGCTACCCCAAGATCCCAACATAACAGTAGACACAATACAGCCAGTAACAGGATGCTCTTCATGATGTAGGACTTGCTGCACAACTCCCCCTCTGCGTCTTTTCTTGCCCTTTCCTCCTCTTGTCTCCACAGGTTTGTCTTTTTCTTCTTTAGGTCTTCATCCTTGTAATGCTCCCTCAGATTTTCCTCCTTTTTGCTGATTTCTTCTTGTCTCTCTTTAAGGATGCTTTCCTGTCTTTTTCTGATTTTCCTCTCCTTCTCAGGATACAGCTCTGTCTTGTAGTAACTACCTCCATTCAGGGTCACCAGAGTCTTGATCTTCTCCATAAAAGTTGTGACCTGCTTCTGGTCCTCCGGGGTTTTGTTGTTGAAGACGTGGAAGCCACCGCTACACTTGCGTATGAAGTTGCGGAGGTTCTCGTCACTCTCATTAATGATGTTTATTTTGTTGTCTTCCAGGCGATCGCCGTGGGTGAACAGCACGATGGTGTAGTCCCACACTCTTGGGCCAAACTTTGCTTCGATCAGCGTGTGGGTGTCTTGGTCTTCCTGAGTCAGCCTTCCTAAAGGAACAACATATGCAAAGACGTGGGGTCCTGGTTCCTGGAGTTTCAGACGTTGAAGAATCTCTCGGATGATGTCCTCGTTGTTGCTTCCCTTCTCGAAAAGCCCAGGTGTGTCAATCACATCGACAGGTATATCTCCAACCACCCCGGACTCTTTTTCACAGTGAACAGTGACGCTGACCAGCTTCATCTCTGACCTGAACACCATTTTATTGAGGATGGTGTTCCCACTCGAGCTCTTGCCTGCACCACATTTTCCAAGAAGCATGATCCTCAACGGCTCTGTCAACCCAACAGAACAACAATTTTTAAACACTATTCAGAGTTCATGGAAGTTGCTGTGCTCTTCATTCTGACTTCTGATATTAGCCGTGTTTATTTGTAGAAATTCATGGCTTTCACATATTAGCCCAGACTGTTGCATCCCAGGGCACAAACAGTATGAACTTTTTTATTATGTTGTTACATTGTGGCAAATACAAAGCATTTTTGCATTTGTTGATGAATATAATAAAAAGTAAAGTTTAATACACTGTATGTCGTCTCATGTTACCTTTGTGGTTTGTTTTGTTTTTATATGCCTGTTGAAATATTTTTTCTTATCTTACTTTTTCAAAAAATAGAATTTTGTATGATTAACCAAAATGATCCAGGCATTAATGATTCTTTTACTGCAGAAATTGCTATTACTAAATGTAACTACTAATTTCAGTCATGTTATACTGATATTATTCTGGTTATTTTCCATAACTTGGTAGCTTTTTGCCAACGGATTCGCTACCGAGCAGAGATCCAAGAGACAACAGGCTCCAGGTGGCCAAGCCGAGACGTGTAAGGCGAAAGTCAAAGTTCATTTAGAGAATCGAAAAGAGACTCAAAAAGTGACCTCAAACTATGAAGGTAAATATGTTGCAAAATTTGAGAGCTTGATAAATTTCAGTTATATAAAACAACCAGCTGTACGTTTGTGCCTTATCCTCTCAGATAAAAGGCATAAAGGGAACTCTTATTTACAGCTGTGATTAGAAGTTTATATTCACTCATCGTGGGCATGAATATCATGGTAATTTGGGGGCATTTAACAAGTTTTTTTTTTATTTTTTAATTGTTCTTTCTCCAAGGTGAAATGATTGTACAGCATACATATTTAAAGTTGAATTTCTTTTGGATTTTCTTGAATCTACACAGGGTCAAAAGTTTACATACAGTGTCAAATATATAGGTATATGTAGGTATATGCCTACTAATCTTTTGTTAACAAGTTGCACCTCAACCAGAAACTTTTGGTAGTCATCACCAAGCGTGTGGCATAATTCCGGCTGAATGTTTGACCGCTCTTCTTTTCAGAGTTGGTTATTAAATTTATTTGGTTTGTTGGCAAAGAACCGGGTTTTAAGCACAGTCTTGTTGTTGGCGACTGAAAGTCTCTGATTGAGGTGCAACTTGCTCAGAGTCATTTAACCAAATATCACTGGGAGTGTATGTATATATTTCAGTTTCTATGTATACTTTTCACACAGGGTCAAATATTTAGGTATATAAGCAGGACACAGAGGCAGGCAAAGTAGACAAAAGTAAAAAGAAGCCTTAATTCCAAAGATATGTACACTTTTCACCCTGTGTGGATTGGAGAAAATCCCAAAGAAAATCAGACTTGTACACCTAATTCTTTGTTTGTTTTTAGGTCATTAAAGATGTACAATCATTCCACCCTTGGAAATGAAGAGTCCAAAGAAATCACTGAAAGCCCAAAATTATGAAGGCATTCAGTAGATGTAAACTTGACCACAACTCTATCTATGGTCCTGGGCTCACTTACACAAAAACCCCATTGCATTTCTTAATACTTATTGATCCTACAAACCTTAATTACTTAGCTAAGTAACTTATTAAATAACTAAGCTACTAATCTAAGCTTCGTAACTTTGTAACTACCTAAAGTATTTATATTTGTAAAGTTTAATCACACATTTATAATGCTGGTGTACAGCTTAAAGAGTCTCTTGGTTTTGTGATACACAGTTAGATTTGCAATCAGTGATGGTTTAGCTGTGATGTAGAGTGAGATGAGCTAAAAGCAATAAAAGCAGGACACAGAGGCAGACAACGCAGATAAAAGTAAAAAGAAGCCTTTATTATACAGATACAAAGACTCTAAAGAGCAGATAAGTGGGAATAAGGAACACGAGAAACGAGATGCAAACATTAAATGAACATTACATCAAACATAGAGGCTAAATGTGCACTTTTCAAAATCACTGTTTGCTAACTAGTGTTTGTTTGTGTGTTAGTTAAACACACACACACACTCACACACACACTTACAGGAAGAAGGCAGATAAAAATAGTCACTGCCATTTTGGATTTTTTTTTCTTTTTATGAAAGTACTGTAAAAAACATTATAAAACTTATGTGGTTTTGTTTTCCCCCCATTGGAAGCTTATATTTTAGATAATGGCTTCAATCTTCAAACATCTGAAACAAGCCCTATAAACTGCAATAGCCAACAGCTCAGCTAAAGCACCAGTATGACGCACACTGCTCTCTTTTTCTTTCTACATGTATCAGTTGAACAAAGGAAGACACGTGATTAAGAACATGCTGTGACAGTAAGAAGGAAACGCCGTCCAACGACACCCACAGGGGAAAAAAACATACAAAAAACTAAATAAAAAAATTAAACTAAAAACTTTTAACTCAGCAGCATTTCCATATTTCATACTGACCCTTCTTCTGCTCACTTTCTGCTGGACCAGGTTTGCTGTCAGCGGCCGGAGTGCTCATGGTGGACAAAGACAGAGGTATCACCAAAACTCAAATCTCTAAGTCTGTTAGGTGGAGCTTCTTTCACCACAGCTTCCTCGGTGCTTTCTGTTTTAAACTGAGGGTGGGGCTCTACAGTCAAGTCACATACTGGCTGCCCTACGAGAATACCACATCCACCAAGTTACAGTCAAGTCCACATACGCTGAATAATTAGGTCAGCAGCGACAATCGGCCGCTCTGCAGGACATAGGCGTTATTTTTCTACCTGTTTCGAGCCAAGACTATTTCCACCCAAATGTTTTAAACCAATAAACTTGGCACTCTACCTGCATCTTATAGAGAGTCACTGATGGGACAAACCTTTATGGTGTAAGGGGTCAAAGATCTGATGATTTCTTGCATAACAGCTTAATGTGGAATAAAGTTATGATTTCAAATAGAATATCATTACTTTCATTTTGACTGAGAAGTAGACTTTGATTCGTTATTTTATGGTGAGGCTGAGAAGCAATGAAACGAGGAAGCAATTAAAGTATTACATTTAATGATACTGCGATTCTTTATATCACTGATCCATTTACAAAACACACGAACCGCCTAAAGTGTGCTAAGACAATTGCGCTTTAAAGGTTTAAGAAGAAATACAATGAACGGTCTCAGCGCGCCATCTAGTGGTCAGTATACTTTAATGCTTCATAAAACGTCCTGATCAGGGATAAAGTTTCAATAAATTCACCCTGGATTGACAAAATGTAAAATGAAAATATTTTAAAATGTGAGTATTTACTTTCAGCAATGAAAAGTAATCAGCTACTCAAGCACCGGACCTATGTAGTATTTTGAGAGTACGTCGGGTAAATGGTTCATTTTTCAGCTACATTTCAATGAAATATTGTAGTTTTAACGGTAATACTTATCTGAAAATTATACTCATTATCCAAAAATAAACCAAAGGCTGGCTGGCAGTCAGTTATTCATTCATGAATAAATGAATCTTGTCTTCAATCTTAGAACAAATCCTCAACAAACATCAGCTGATTCAGACTCACACAGACTCATTGCCGGTTTTAACAGGATGCAACTAATCTTACTGGCTTGTACTTTATTTTAGGGTTGACTCTGTGATCACAACATTTGCTTTTAAGACACATACAGTTAACATCCTACAAGCCTACACTGTTCCAAAAAATAGTAATGTCAAAGTATCTTACTGTATATTTTACAGTTTTGTACTGTTTTTCTAGAATATCATTAAATTTACACAAGTAGACTGTGATTTTACATGTCAAATGTAAAATAACATAACATCACTGTAAATATAGTAAAACACAATTTACTTGTTTTTTAAATATATTTTTTTTGTACATATGCATATTTAGATTGTAAAAATACATTCAGAAATGTATCATAATTTCACAAATATTTGTCTGTCATTTGAGAGAATGATCTGTTAAATTCAAATGTAATACTATGGAAAAATATATAAAATGATCGAAAATTAACGAGAATAATCAATAATTAAAGGAGTATTTGAATTATAATTTTGCTGAAAATTTCATGTCATCTAGGTCTGATTCAATAATTCAGAGGTAACAAGTGAAAATATAATTAATAGGAATAAAAACTGAAAAAAACATATAAAACATTGCACGGCCACGCTGTGCTAATTATATATTTTAAAAAATAAATGTAGAGGTAGGAAATGCAATTAATATAAATCTCAAAGTATTCACAACATTCCTGAACAGAAATAGGCCTCTGCACCTGGGGTGAGGGTGTGGCCATGAAAACAATGTGACATGCCATTGGATGTTGGGACACATAATAACATGACGCTAAGCATCGGCCAATGAATGTGAACTAACAACCACAAGGTCGCGGGTATGGCTGCACTGTAGGAAAAAATCCTAATATAAAAGTATTTTACTGTGCATTTTACAGTTTTGTTCTGTTCTTCTAGAATATCATTAAAGTTACGTAAATAGACTGTGACTTCACATTTCAAATGTCAATTAACATTAAATCACTGTAATGTAATAAAACATAATTTTCATGTTTTTTAAATGTATCTGTCTGTACATATGCATATTTAGATGGTTAAAATACATGGACAAATGTATCATGATTTCACAAATATCTGTCCATTATTTGAAAGATTGAACTGTTGAATTCAAATGTAATGCTATGGAAAAGTATATAACATGATTCCTATAAGCTTGTGTTACATCACATAAGTATTATTATCATTGCTATTTAGGGCGATCGTGGCTCAAGAGTTGGCAGTTCGAGCCCCGGCTCAGACACTCTCGGTCGTTGTGTCCGTGGTCAAGACTCTTAACCTACCGCCTACTGATGATGGTCAGATATGGTGCGATATGGCAGCCTGGCCTCTGTCCCAGGGCATGCAATCTATTATTATTTAAACCAACTGTTAACTGTATATTTCTGTACATTTAAGTATTATGATTCATATTGCCACATTCATTGACCTTGTTTATAGGTACTTTCATTGTTTGGTCACGTTAAAATGTTCCTAATTTAATGTCTAAAAGCACTTGGAAAAGGCAGAATCCCATGTAAAATTAGCGCAACGAATTCTATTTTCATTACTGAAAATAACTGTATTTTTATGAGAAAGTTATTTTCTGTTATTTTACGGTAGTATTTTGGCGCCCCAGCTACCGGAATATTACCGTTTTTTTAAGATGTTTTTTTTAACAGTGTACATTGAACCTGAGATTATCTGTTAGGTCGCTCATGAGGATTTCCTGTTAAAACATAAAAATGAAAAGTAACAGGGATGATTCAGAGCCCTGCTTATGAAGCTAAAACTTTGTTGTCATTTAAGATTCTTTATTAAATTAATTTTGGGGGATTTTCTAGGCCTTGATAATATTTTAATGGTTGATTTGATTGCATGTAAAGTTTATTGTAACAAGGTCAGGAGATTCTACTTTCCAGCCCTTCACTGTAGATTATTTCCGATCAGCCAGCCTCTGTAGGAGGGCGATGACTGTGTCCTGTTTGGAGGAGAGCAGCTCCAGGGCCGTGGCTATCCTTCCTAGGGACTCGGACATTCGCACCTCCCTCCTCTCGCGCCTCTTCTCTCTGGCTTCAACCCTGCGGCGAGCCACTCGATCGAGGTAGGCCTGCTCCTCCTGTCGCTTCAGAATCTCCTGGAACAAAGTGGAGCCGCCTTGCTCCGCTTTCGCCTTCTGGTTCTGTCCTTCAGTTCCAGACACAGTTGTTGTAGACAAAGAGGTGGCAGCAGAGGAAGTGAGGCAGGAGGACGTGAGGGGAAATGAAGAGGAGAGGCCGAGGAGATTCTGGCTTTGGGTGAGTGATGTTGTACTCAGGCAAAAAGGGATGACACCTGATGAGATGGATGGAGCTTTGCGGCTCGTGTAGCCCAGTGTGTTGAGGTCTGTGTTACTGGCGGAGATGAGGGAAGGGGATGTGGTGGCTGTTTCTGTAAAACAAGGCGAGGAAATAAAAGAAGGAGCCGGCACAATGGTGGCTGGGTGAATACTAGTAGTAACAATGTCACCATTGAGGACGATCAGGGGCTTGAGGTCTGGAGCATTAGTTGAGCTAATGGTCGCTGCAGTCACCGACGTACTGGCAGCGGTGCCGGCACTGGAGCCCAGACCTACTGAGTCCACACCACCACCACCAGCAACAGCAGCGAAGTCACTGCTAGGACGGATGATGGTGGATGTCGGCTGTGGAAGCTGCAGGGGCTTTGCAGCGATCTTAGCCAAAGGAGCAGGCAGTGTAGAAACCGTGCTGCCGCCTTTGTTTCGTTTGTTGTTGACGATCTGAGTGCCAATGGTGTCGCAGAGGGTGGCGTCCATCAACTAGAGTGGAACAAGACACACAAAGATATGGAGAAAGTACATCAATGAATACATCAAACAGCATTGTAATCCATGACTTACAAATACCAGTTAACAATGTAACCGTATGCTATCTTAGGCTGACATTAAACCTTGTTACTTTATGTTATAATCCTAGTTATTTCTGCTGTACTTCCTCACAGTTGTTCAGATTAAACATCCCTGTACAACAACTATTCGTCATTTAACCCTGTGAGGTCCTTAAAGTCTTTCCATCTCTATATTGACTCAGTTCTCTTATGGTATTAAAAACTGTATAAATTCAGTACCACTCTTTATGATACAGTTTTTCAAATGGGCAAGAGTAAGGATTTGGGAGTGACAGGGTCATGGGCAGCCAAGGGGCACTGATCAGGTGGGGAATGAAAGCTGGGCCCATGTGGTCTGATCCAACAGATGAGCTACTGTAGCTCAAATTGCAAAAAAAAGTTAATACTAATTCTGATAGAAAGGTGTCAGAATACACAGGGCATCACAGTTTGTTGCATATGAGGCTGCATGGCTACAGACCAGAAGGTGTCCTAGTCTGAGAGGTCTAGTGGAGCCCATGCTTCGATGGGTCAGGGCTGTTTTGGCAGCAAAAGGGGAAAAACACAATATTAGGCAAGTGGTTATAATGTTATGGCTGGTGGTATATCGCCAACAGCAGAAGAATGCTTCTGATGTCTAGTTAGTAACCCTGAGTTTTGAATTTTGTATAATAGACTAGGCCTGTACTCTCCATCGACCACACCTTCCAAAATATATAAAGCAGCCGTTTCTTCTTTCTGCACCATTTTTTAATATATATATATATGTATATATATATATATATATATATATATATATATATATATATATACACACACACACACACACACACACACACATTATCCACAGATGCAGAGTGCAGCTCTGTTTGTAATAGCTGTTAAACTCTGACTGGATAATGATTATTGGTGGCCGGGTTCGAGGCCAGTTACATTTGTCCTGAGGGGAAATTCACATTTCTACAGCTGGAAATTTCAAGCGTCTCACTCTATAGTAGACTGTGTAGTGTACACAGGCAGACTATTCTAACGCACTTGAAAAAGGAAAAGGAGAAAAGAAAGAGGGCTAGAAAAAATTCATAGCAACTATGTCCAGCTGTGAGGTTTACTTAAATCACTACAAAACGTCAGCAACTATTTTTTGTCCCCAGGTTTGTCTTCCCGTTAGACTCACATCAAAGAACTCCCAAGACGTCTTAGCATGTCCCGTCTCCCGGCTGCGGGTTGTTCCACTTGCGATGGATTTTCTCAACAGGCAGTATGTGCCCCTTGGAGGCCATCTCCTCTTGAACACTCTGGAAGAGCTGCGAGCGTTCCCGAGTCTCATAGAGACCCCAGCGACGCCCGACGGCCTCAATCAGACACAGAACGGCTTTTGAAGAGAAACCGAGCCAGAGCAAAGCGTCTTCTCGGAAGGAGCAGGGGCATTACTGAAGCTGGAGAGAAAGAAAGTGACTTGTGGTGTCACTTCATATGTAAGATAAATGGGTTAAACTGGGAAAAATCTTATATACATACAGTTGTTATCAAACGTTTAGATCCACTCATCATGGGCGTGAATATCCTGGTAATTCTGGAATTTTAATGATTTCTTTGAACTGCTCTTTTTCCAGGGTAGATTTACTGTACGGCAGCAAGTTTGAATTTATTTTGGATTTTATCTAAAATATCTAAAACACACAGTCAGTAGTAAACATACAGGTGCAAATATATAAATATACTCAATTAATTATTTTAATAAGTGAATATTCTATAAAGCCCTTAAACTTGACAAGGCTATTAGTGATTGACTATAACTGGTAGTTTCCCTTTGCCATCATAAAAAGGATTTGTTTGATAGCACTCACTGGTTTGAACAATACAAGACAGTTATGTACAGATACCAAATACTGTACATAAGTGAAAGTTATTTGGATGTGTCAGCACTTTGCTAAGGTCTTGAAAAAGACCCAAACTGTCACCCTCAAATGAGAGACGAGTGGTCAGGATGTTTAGGAACAACCCAGGAACAACCAGTGCTCACACGTGCCATGGAATCCGGTGGAACACCGGCATCACTGTCCACAGTGAAATGAGTTTTACATTGCCATGGACTGAGAGGGTGCTGACCAAGATAAAAGCTTCTGGTGAAAAATCAGGACCTTCAAGCTTATCTGAAATTTGCAGCTGCCCACATGGACAAGCCAAATGTCTTCTGGAGAAATGTTTTGTTGCCAGACGAGACGAAGATTGAGCCACAATCAGGTATGTTTGGAGGAGTAAAGGTGAGGCTTTGAAATCTAAGAACACTGTGCTAGCTGTCAAGCATAGTGCTGGTAGATTCATGCTCTGGGGCTGTTTTGCTACCAGGGGTAAATCAGGATTTGAGGTAAAACTTGAAAATAGAATGTCCAGTTCTGTCCAAGTTTGAACATACAGTTGAAACTTGGGCCCAGTTGGGTGTTCCAACTGGACAATGATCCCAGACACACAGATAAACTGGTTTTGGAATAGATAGAGTAGACAAACATTAAGCTTCTGGAATGACCTTCCCAGAGCCCCGACCTCAACCCTGCTGAACATCTGTGGACTACACTTAGAAGCTGAGTCTGCGCCACGAAACCAACCAATTTAAATGCATTCTACCAATTCTGCCAAGAAGACTGGTCAAATATTCAGCCAGAATTATGTCAGAAGCTTGTTGATGGCTGGTCGAGGTGCAAGTTGCAAAAAGACATTAGTGGGTGTGTGTGTAAATATTTGAGCCCGTATGTAATGTTTGATCCTGTGTAGGTTGATGAGTGGATGTAAACCTATGACCACAACTGTATTTACAGACCCTGAAAACTGCATTTTCTGTATCTGTAATTTCTAATGAGAGATTTTCGACATTTCTGTTTTCCCTCTTGTCATTGGTTTGACATGTGCGGGGGTTAGTTTCAACAGCCAGAGTCAGAATTTAGCAACATTTGATGAGCTATCAAACACCCCAACATCTGTTGGGGTGTTTGATAGCTGCCCATCAAATCTGATCAACTCACAGGCAAAAAAGCCCATGGTGTATCAAAAAGAATCATCTGATTTCAGAAGGCTATATATTCTTTTAGCTAATAGATACTTAGAAACTTGCAGTAAATTTTAAAATGCATCAGCGAATGTAAAGTTATACACACAAAATTTACAATGTTGACAAGTGCTTAATATGCCCACCTCCAGACCAGCATCCAATTTCAAAATGCTTTAATTCCATAATCATTCACCTAAAGAAACACGTACTTGCTGCAGTGACTCCAGACATGCTCATGGGATGAGTTTGACATATGCTGTGTATCCACGGGGCGACTTATTGAGCACTTGTGCACACTGTAAGTTTATATTCAGCCATTACTTGCATAAAAGTATAGCCAGAAAAAGCATACCCGGATAGAAAAACTCAATAAAACACTATCAGTCATGGACTCACCTCCCCAGAGTCTGGACCTCAACATCACTGAAGCAGTGTGAGATCATCTTCACAGAGAGCAGAACAAAAAGCAGTCAGCATCCAAAGACAGCTTTAAATATTCTTCAAGAAGCCTGCAGAACTATTCCTGAAGACTACTTAAAGAAATGAGAACAAAGCTGCACAAGAGAGTTCAGACTGTGTCGAAGAATAAAGGTGGTCGTACCAAATATTAATTTTCAAACTCATTAGCATTTTAAAACTCTGTATTGTATTTCCAGGTATATTTCCACAAATCCTTGCATCTACTTTTTTTCCTAGTAAAATATAAAGAAAAAGTGGTGGGCCGAGACTTTTGTGTAGTACTTTAAATATTGTTTTCATTAGCATTTTTACAGTTCTGTTATCTGATTAAATATGAGATTAATGAGATGATATCAGATGACTATATTTTCTAATTATGGACAGACAAATTTGTATGAAAATGATTTTTATTAATTAAATCAGTTAGATATATCATCTGTCACACATTTGAATGATAAATCACTAACACAGTAAAAGCTCATCTATTTCTTTTTCTTAGTAAGACCTGGTATTTTTCTTCTAATAATTGGAAATATCTTAAAAGACACCACAATTAAAATGATTCCTATTCCACAAAGCCATTTAGCTGCTACCCCAAGATCCCACCATAACAGTAGACACAATACAGCCAGTAACAGGATGCTTTTCATGATGTAGGACTTGCTGCACAACTCCCCCTCTGCGTCTTTTCTTGCCCTTTCCTCCTCTTGTCTCCACAGCTTTGTCTTTTTCTTCTTTAGGTCTTCATCCTTGTGATGCTCCCTCAGATTTTCCTCCTTTTTGCTGATTTCTTCTTGTCTCTCTGTAAGGATGCTTTCCTGTCTTTCTCTGATTTTCCTCTCCTTCTCAGGATACAGCTCTGTCTTGTAGTAACTACCTCCATTCAGGGCCACCAGGGTCTCGATCTTCTCCATAAAAGTTGTGACCTGCTTCTGGTCCTCCGGGGTTTTGTTGTTGAAGACGTGGAAGCCACCGCTACACTTGCGTATGAAGTTGCGGAGGTTCTCGTCACTCTCAGTAATGATGTCGTTTATTGTTTTGTTTTCCAGGCGATCGCCGTGGGTGAACAGCACGATGGTGTAGTCCCACACTCTTGGGCCAAACTTTGCTTCGATCAGCGTGTGGGTGTCTTGGTCTTCCTGAGTCAGCCTTCCTAAAGGAACAACATATGCAAAGACGTGGGGTCCTGGTTCCTGGAGTTTCAGGCGTTGAAGAATCTCTCGGATGATGTCCTCCTTGTTGCTTCCCTTTTCGAAAAGCCCAGGTGTGTCAATCACATCGACAGGTATATCTCCAACCACCCTGGACTCTTTTTCACAGTGAACAGTGACGCTGCCCAGCTTCATCTCTGACCTGAACACCATTTTATTGAGGATGGTGTTCCCACTCGAGCTCTTGCCTGCACCACATTTTCCAAGAAGCATGATCCTCAACGGCTCTGTCAACCCAACAGAACAAGCATTTTTAAACACTATTCAGAGTTCATGAAAGTTGTTATGCTCTTCATTCTGACTTCTGATATTAGCCGTGTTTATTTGTAGAAATTCGTGGCTTTCACATATTAGCCCAGACTGTTGCATCCCAGGGCACAAACAGTATGAACTTTTTTATTATGTTGTTACATTGTGGCAAATACAAAGCATTTTGGCATTTGTTGATGAATATAATAAAAAGTAAAGATTAATACACTGTATGTCGTCTCATGTTACAGTATGTGGCTTGTTTTGTTTTTATATGCCTGTTGAAATATTTTTTCTTATCTCACTTTTTCAGAAAACCGATGCCTACTAATCTTTTGTTAACAAGTTGCACCTCAACCAGAAACTTTTGGTAGTCATCAAGTGTGTGGCATAATGTTTAACCGCTCTTCTTTGCAGAACTGGTACAGTTTATCAAAATTATTTGGTTTGTTGGCAAAGAACCGGGTTTTAAGCTTAGTCTTGTTGTTGGCTACTGAAAGTCTATGATTGAGGTGCAACTTGCTCAAAAACCCCCATCCCACCTTCTTCAAATGCAACAAGAATGGTGTCAAACTTTTGTGCTGCAAAAATTTCCGTTTGTGCCACTATCATTTTAAGTATATTAATAAAAGTTTCTAGAGGTCATCAGACGTCAAACATTCATGTGATGAAAATTTCCAAAACATTGGAAATGTTTCCATACAGGCCCTTAATGAAGGTCTTACGGTCTGTTGCATCATCTTGTGGGTTAAAGGTATTCTGTTTATAAATAGCCTATAATGAAGTGTTTTTAGCTAAAATGAAAAGGCTGCGGATCACTATCATGCTTCATAACATTATATTACTCCAGCAAATAATCTTTTTCTCTGACAGAACGCATACTTTATTTTAACTAATATATGTTAACCTAGTTTTTTACTTTTAAGAGTGTGATAATGATAAACAATATCCAATACTGATATTATGTTTCGCAACCTTTTCACAGGTTAGACCACCAGTAAAGAAAGGGGCTGGATGACCTTAGGTGACCTCTACAAAAGTGGGAATAAGGAGCACGAGAATGAGATGGAGACATTAAATGAACATTAGAGGCTAACAGTACTATAGCTTAATTGCACTTCTCAAAATCACTGTTGGCTAACTTGGTGTAGGTGTGTTAATTAAACACACTCACACACACTTACAGGAAGAAAGCAGATAAAAAAGAGTCACTGCCATTTTGGAATTTTATTTTTATTAAAGTACTGTAAAAAAATTAACAATTATATTATTATTAGTTATATCATCTGGTTTTGTTTTCTCCCCATTGGAATCTCATATTGTATATATTGGCTTCAATCTTCAAACATCTGAAACAAGCTCTATAAACTGCAGTAGTCAACAGCTCAGCTAAAGCACCAGTATGACTCACACTGCTCTCTTTCTCTTTCTACATGTGTCAGTTGAACAAGGGTAGACACGTGATTAAGAACATGCTGCGTTACTAACTACACCAACTACACCCACAGGGGAAAAAATACATACAGACATACAAAAAATAGAATAAAAACATTAAACTAAAAACTTCTAACTCAACAGCATTTCCATATTTCATACTGACCCTTCTCCTGCTCACTTTCTGCTGGACCAGGTATGCTATCAGCGGCCTGAGTGCTCATGGTGGACGAAGACAGAGGTATCACCAAAACTGTAGACGTCGGCTAACTTGTCCTCGCTGGCCTGACAGTCCTGATTGAATCTCAAAGCGAGTCTGTTAGGTGAAACTTTTTTCACCACAGCTTCCTCAGTGCTTTCTGTTTTAAACTGAGGGTGGGGCTCTACAGTCACGTCACCTACTGGGAGCTCCGGGAGAATACCGCATCCACCAAGTTACAGTCCAGTCCACATACGCTGAATAATTAGGTCAGCAGCAACAATCGGCCGCAGTCCTATGTCCATAGGTGTTATTTTTCTACCTGTTTCGAGCCAAGACTATTTCCACCCAACCTGTTTTATATAAACCTCTGAACTTGGCACTCTACCTGCATCTTATAGAGAGTCACTGATGGGACAAACCTTTATTGTGCAAGGGATCAAAGATCTGATGACTTCTTGCATAACAGCTTAATGTGGAATAAAGTTATGATTTCAAATAGAATATCATTACTTTCATTTTGACTGAGAAGTAGACTTTGATTCGTTGGTATTTTATAGTGAAGCTGAGAAGCAATGAAACGAGGAAACAATTAAAGTATTACATTTAATGATACTGCGATTTTTATATCACTAAAACACACGAACAGCCTAAAGTGTGTTAAGACAATTGCGCTTTAAAGGTTTAAGAAGAAATACAATGAACGGTCTCAGCGCGCCATCTAGTGGTCAGTATACTTTAATGCTTCATAAAACGTCCTGATCAGGGATAAAACTTCGATAGATTCACCCCTTTAACAAAATGTAAAATGAAAATATTAAAATGTGCGTATTTACTTTCAGCAATGAAAAGTAATCAACTACACTTACACCGGACCTATGTAGTATTTTGAGAGTACATCAGGTAAATGGTTCATTTTTCAGCTACATTTCAATGAGATATTGTATTTTTAACTGCAACATTTGTCTGAAAGGTATAATCATTATCCAAAGATCAAATGATGCCTTGGTGGCAGTCATTTTTTCATTCATTAATGAATAAATAAAGCACCTTGAGGCGACTGTTGTTGTGATTTAGCATTATATAATAAAATTGAATTGAATTGAATTGAATAAATGAATCTTGTCTCCAAATCCTCAAGAAACATCAGCTGATTCAGACTCACACAGACTCATTGCCATGTTTAACAGGATGCAACTAATCTTACTGGCTTTTAGTTTATTTTAGGGTTGACTCTGTGATCACAACATTTGCTTTTAAGACACATACAGTTAACATCCTACAAGCCTACATGGAACCTGAGATTATCTGTTAGGTCGCTTATGAGGATTTCCTGTTAAAACCTAAAAATGAAAAATAACAGGGATGATTCAGAGCCCTGCTTATGAAGCTAAAACCTTGTTGTCATTTAAGATTCTTTATTAAATGAATGTTTGGGGATTTTCTAGGCCTTGATAATATTTTAATGGTTGATTTGATTGCATGTAAAGTTTATTGTAACTTTTTAGTAGTTAATTGCTATTCTATTCTTGCAATCTGGGGACAAAGTGTTCAAAAGACCACAGCTTTATGGTACATATCCAAAGAATCTTTTTATTTGATGTTAGTGAAGCAAACTAACATATTTACAATGCACAACAATTTAAAAGCACGGAACAATGACTTACCTTTGTGTTTATCTGTTATTTACTTAGGAGTTCGTCAAATTCGCATTTATATTAAATTATGCTCATTAAAGTAGCATTATAGTGCATGAGAGCTTCATAAGGAGGATCTCAGGTGGGAAAAAAAAAAACAAGGTCAGGAGATTCTACTTTCCAGGCTTTCACCGTAGATTATTTCCGATCAGCCAGCCTCTGTAGGAGGGCGATGACTGTGTCCTGTTTGGAGGAGAGCAGCTCCAGGGCCGTGGCTATCCTTCCTAGGGACTCGGACATTCGCACCTCCCTCCTCTCCCGCCTCTTCTCTCTGGCTTCAACCCTGCGGCGAGCCACTCGATCGAGGTAGGCCTGCTCCTCCTGTCGCTTCAGAATCTCTTGGAACAAAGTGGAGCCGCCTTGCTCCGCTTTCGCCTTCTGGTTCTGTCCTTCAGTTCCAGACACAGTTGTTGTAGACAAAGAGGTGGCAGCAGAGGAAGTGAGGCAGGAGGACGTGAGGGGGAATGAAGAGGAGAGGCCGAGGAGATTCTGGCTTTGGGTGAGCGATGTTGTACTCAGGCGAAAAGGGATGACACCTGATGAGATGGATGGAGCTTTGCGGCTCGTGTAGCCCAGTGTGTTGAGGTCTGTGTTACTGGCGGAGATGAGGGAAGGGGATGTGGTGGCTGTTTCTGTAAAACAAGGCGAGGAAATAAAAGAAGGAGCTGGCACAATGGTGGCTGGGTGAATACTAGTAGTAACAATGTCACCATTGAGGACGATCAGGGGCTTGAGGTCTGGAGCATTAGTTGAGCTAATGGTCGCTGCAGTCACCGACGTACTGGCAGCGCTGCCAGCACTGGAGCCCAGACCTACTGAGTCCACACCACCACCACCAGCAACAGCAGCGAAGTCACTGCTAGGACGGATGATGGTGGATGTCGGCTGTGGAAGCTGCAGGGGCTTTGCAGCGATCTTAGCCAAAGGAGCAGGCAGTGTAGAAACCGTGCTGCCGCCTTTGTTTCGTTTGTTGTTGACGATCTGAGTGCCAATGGTGTCGCAGAGGGTGGCGTCCATCAACTAGAGTGGAACAAGACACACACAAAGATATGGAGAAAGTACATCAATGAATACATCAAACAGCATTGTAATCCATGACTTACAAATACCAGTTAACAATGTAACCATATGCTGTCTTAGGCTGACATTAAACCTTGTTACTTTATGTTATAATCCTAGTTATTTCTGCTGTACTTCCTCACAGTTGTTCAGATTAAACATCCCTGTACAAGAACTATTCGTCATTTAACCCTGTGAGGTCCTTAAAGTCTTTCCATCTCTATATTGACTCAGTTCTCTTATGGTATTAAAAACTGTATAAATTCAGTACCACTCTTTATGATACAGTTTTTCAAATGGGCAAGAGTAAGGATTTGGGAGTGACAGGGTCATGGGCAGCCAAGGGGCACTGATCAGGTGGGGAATGAAAGCTGGGCCCATGTGGTCTGATCCAACAGATGAGCTACTGTAGCTCAAATTGCAAAAAAAAGTTAATACTAATTCTGATAGAAAGGTGTCAGAATACACAGTGCATCACAGTTTGTTGCATATGAGGCTGCATGGCTACAGACCAGAAGGTGTCCTAGTCTGAGAGGTCTAGTGGAGCCCATGCTTAGACTAGGCCTGTACTCTCCATCGACCACACCTTCCAAAATATATAAAGCAGCCATTTCTTCTTTCTGCACCTTTTTTTAATATCTATATATAGATATATATATCTATATATCTATATAGATATATATATATATATCTATATATATATATATATATATATATATATATATATATATATATATATATATATATATATATATATATATGTGTGTGTGTGTGTGTGTGTGTGTGTATATATATATATATATATATGTGTGTGTATACGGATAAAAGAAAGAGGGCTAGAAAAAATTCATAGCAACTATGTCCAACTGTGAGGTTTACTTAAATCAGTACAAAATGTCAGCAACTATTTTTTGTCCCCAGGTTTGTCTTCCCGTTAGACTCACATCAAAGAACTCCCAAGACGTCTTAGCATGTCCCGTCTCCCGGCTGCGGTCTTTAACCCTCTTGTATGTCACAATGAGGTTGTTCCACTTGCGACGGATTTTCTCAACAGGCAGTATGTGCCCCTTGGAGGCCATCTCCTCTTGGACACTCTGGAAGAGCTGCGAGCGTTCCCGAGTCTCATAGAGACCCCAGCGACGCCCGACGGCCTCAATCAGACACAGAACGGCTTTGGAAGAGAAATCCGAGCCAGAGCAAAGCGTCTTCTCGGAAGGAGCAGGGGGCATTACTGAAGCTGGGAGAGAAAGAAAGCGACTTGTGGTGTCACTTCATATGTAAGATAAATGGGTTAAACTGGGAAAAATCTTATATACATACAGTTGTTATCAAACGTTTAGATCCACTCATCATGGGCGTGAATATCCTGGTAATTCTGGAATTTTAATGATTTCTTTGAACTGCTCTTTTTCCAGGGTAGATTTACTGTACGGCAGCAAGTTTGAATTTATTTTGGATTTTATCTAAAACATCTAAAACACACAGTCAGTAGTAAACATACAGGTGCAAATATATAAATATACTCAATTAATTATTTTAATAAGTGAAAATTCTATAAAGCCCTTAAACTTGACAAGGCTATTAGTGATTGACTATAACTGGTAGTTTCCCTTTGCCATCATAAAAAGGATTTGTTTAATAGCACTCACTGGTTTGAACAATACAAGACAGTTATGTACAGATACCAAATACTGTACATAAGTGAAAGTTATTTGGATGTGTCAGCACTTTGCTAAGGTCTTGAAAAAGACCCAAACTCTCACCCTCAAATGAGAGACGAGTGGTCAGGATGTTTAGGAACAACCCAGGAACAACCAGTGCTCACACGTGCCATGGAATCCGGTGGAAAACCGGCATCACTGTCCACAGTGAAGTGAGTTTTACATTGCCATGGACTGAGAGGGTGCTGACCAAGATAAAAGCATCTGGTCAAAAATCAGCACCTTCAAGCTTATCTGAAATTTGCAGCTGCCCACATCGACACGCCAAATGTCTTCTGGAGAAAAGTTTTGTTCCCAGACGAGACAAAGATTGAGTCACAATCAGGTATGTTTGGAGGAGTAAAGGTGAGGCTTTGAAATCTAAGAGCACTGTGCTAGCTGTCAAGCATAGTGCTGGTAGATTCATGCTCTGGGGCTGTTTTGCTACCAGGGGTAAATCAGGATTTGAGGTAAAACTTGAAAATAGAATGTCCAGTTCTGTCCAAGTTTGAACATACAGTTGAAACTTGGGCCCAGTTGGATGTTCCAACTGGACAATGATCCCAGACACACAGATAAACTGGTTTTGGAATAGATAGAGTAGACAAACATTAAGCTTCTGGAATGACCTTCCCAAAGCCCCGACCTGAACCCTTCTGAATATCTGTGGACTACACTTAGAAGCTGAGTCTGGGCCACGAAACCAACCAATTTAAATGAATTCTACCAATTCTGCCAAGAAGACTGGTCAAATATTCAGCCAGAATTATGTCAGAAAAAGGGACATTAGTGGGGGTGTGTGTAAATATTTGAGCCCGTATGTAATGTTTGATCCTGTGTAGGTTGATGAGTGGATGTAAACTTATGACCACAACTGTATTTACAGACCCTGAAAACTGCATTTTCTGTATCTGTAATTTCTAATGAGAGATTTTCGACATTTCTGTTTTCCCTCTTGTCATTGGTTTGACATGTGCGGGGGTTAGTTTCAACAGCCAGAGTCAGAATTTAGCAACATTTGATGAGCTATCAAACACCCCAACATCTGTTGGGGTGTTTGATAGTTCCCCATCAAATCTGACCAAAACACACACAATCCCAGTGATGCAGAAGGTTTTTAATTGTGAAGGATAAGAACTGAATGGCTAAGACTTGAACCCAAGTTTTCGGGGACTTTTTCAGGGGCATGAAATAGGCAAAAAAAAAAAAAGTGTATCAAAAAGAATCATCTGATTTCAGAAGGCTATATTTTTTTTTAACTAATAGACATAGAAGCTTGCATTAAATTTTAAAATGCATAAGTGAATGTAAAGTCATACACACAAAATTTACAATGTTGACCAGTGCTTAATATGCCCACCTCCAGACCGACGCATCCAATTTCAAAATGCTTTAATTCCACAGTCGTTCACCTAAAGAAACACGTACTCGCTGCAGTGACTCCAGACATGCTCAAAAAGGTATGGGATGAGTTTGACATATGCTGTGTATCCACAGGGGGACTTATTAAGCACTTGCGTACGCTGTAAGTTTATATTCAGCCATTACTTGCATAAAAGTATAACCTTTTCTTTTCAATGCACCTTGTATAATAGCATTTCTATGGAAATGATTAAAAAAATGACATGTTTGAATTTTTCAGGGAGGTTATTCAAATTCCTTTTAACAGTCACGGGATTTAATGTGTATATGTGCGGATACATCATACCATATCATCATTTTATATGGATTAGTAAAAGAGGTTAATGTACACAAGTGTTGACAGTTATTACTTCTGCCAGAAAGACTTCAGTCAGTTATGTGTTTTGTTACATTCTTACTGGTGCTCTCTCTCACTTTGAATCTTACTTACCTGGAGCTATCTTCAGGTATGTTTTTCCATCCCCAGATGTGGTGAAGAACCGCTCTGTGCTAACAGGGTCTGATGACAGAGCAGATAAAAGCTACATAATCTACTGAAAAACAACAGATTTTGAGTGGCCGTTAAAAAAACAAAACGAAAAAGGAAGCAAATAAACGAGGCCGAATGGCCATAAATCATCTCAGGTGTGCACTCACACAGTAGTACAGGAGTAGTTGTCGTGGCAGCTTGCAGCTCTGTGTCAGCCAGCTCCTCTGCAGTCTGTTCCCCTCCTCCTCCTCCTCTGCATGCGGTATCTCCGCAGGGCGCAGGCGACTCCTGCCTGCCCAAAACCAGCGCAGATGCATTTTCATCCACCGCTTCAGTTTTCACATGCAGCGCTGCGACGTGGTTGCTGCCTCCTTGCAGATCTCCCTCCATGGCTGACACGGAATCAAAAAAAAAAGGAAAAAGGAGCAGGAGCTGAAGAGAGAGAGCTTGTATTGTCTGCGCAGGCGTTGAATTGAGGAGAAAGTTTGGAGATCTCGGCTGTTAATCGATGATGCAGACTTCAGCGTGAAGTCGTGCAGCCAAAGTCATGACTGATTTAGCTGTGCGCGTGATGGACAAATGCCACCCCCTGCATGTTTTTCCGTGAGGGGCACGGAAATGGCTGCGCTGACCACCTCAGCTCAGCCGACGGATGCGCAGGGCGGCTGCGCAGCTCTCAGCAAGGATTTGCTGCTGGCAACCGTGACGGTGACGTCAGCTGACCGCACGTTTGGCACTTGTTTAGTAACAAAAAACAAAAAAATAATTTTCAAAATAAGAAAATAATCCGGATTTAGCTGTCAACGTGCCATACGAAGGGGAAAATTCTGCACGTTTTATTCCATTAATAATAATAAATATTAATAAATTAAAAATAAATAATACTAAACGAGGTATCAGAAAAAATGCAATTTATTCTTTTCTTATTTGTGGCGTACACAACAAACATTTTATTTAAAAAAAACCCCACATGTTACAGATAACAGTAAAAATTAATTGAACTGTAGTGGCACAGTAGTCCTCTTTGGACTAACAGATTTTAATGGTATATACAACATCAGTTATATGTGAAACAAAGTTAGGGCAAACAAATGAAACTGGGAGCATTATATACATACATATATATATATATATATATATATATATATATATATATATATATATATATATATATATATAATGATCATTTTAACTTGACTTTTAAATAGGACTAAAGCTGTTTTTGGTTTCAGTGCACAAAACTGGAGAAAAACATTATTACAATTCACCTTTAGACATTTGTCTTTGTTTTCAGTGTGTCTTTTGTATGTAAACAACGTACACTATGGAACTACTCTATTTAATATTATACTGTAATGGGTTGTAATATGATGAGGATTATCCATTAATAGCTTTTCCATTAGTTGCCAGCACATGAACACAGAGTACACTGTATTTGACTTTCATACTGTGTGCAAACACTGATATCTAGTTACATTTTGCTACAGTGCCATCACTGTAACACCCGTTTTTGATTGTTTTCTCAGCTTTGAAGAGTTAAAAACTGTCGCACTGGTTTGAAGTCACTGATCTTGGATGTTGAAAGCCTTCTTAAACTCGCTGTCAAATAACTCCCTCAGTTGGTTGCCGATGGCAAGGATTTTTGGATTTCTCTGAAAAAGAAAAACAGTCCTTGTCATTATGTTATTTTCAAAACTTCCATTCTGTTTAAAAAAGTTGTGTTTTTAGTCCAACAGATGTGTCAATGCACTTTTAAGAACCTACAGTAATTGAGGAAAAAAAAAACAACGAGCAAACACTTGGCGACGGTGGGAAGGAAGAACTCCCTTTTAACAGGAAGAGACCTCCAGCAGAACTGAGACAGTAAGACAAAAGTTTTCTATTTGAAATCCACTGTGAAATTGCAGGTACCCATTAAACTGGTCAGAGCAGGACCCCCAGGGACCCAAATGTAGAAGAAGCACTGCATGGAGGCAAAGGTGAAATGGATGGTAGTTGTTTTGACTATGCCTTGTAAAAGCTGAACAAGGCAATTTGACTAAACATTGAATGACAGTCAGAAGAAAGTGAAAGCTTAAAGTCCTGCAAACATTTAACAACACAACACACTAATATAAGTCCTAAAGAAGACACAGAATCAGATTTTTGTCAGGATAAGGTGTAATTAAAGTTTCCAAAACTTTCAGTGAATGTAATCTAATTCTTATTTTTTACATGCAGATGAAAACCCTTTAAAACCATATATAAAATAAAAACAAGCACTTTATGGACTATTTAGAGCACTGAATGCCGTGCCATTATCACATTTTCACTGAGAGTTTCTTACCCGGTTGAATGTTGCACAGTTGGCAAAAATAAGCTGGACATCAGAAACAAACTCGCCGACAGTTTGATACTGTTTCTGCTGGAGTTTCTCTGTTACTTTGCCCAGCCACATCGGACTCTTGATAGAAGTGCTGTAGTTTTCCAGCTGTGGGTGAAAGCAGACATCCAGAAAACCAGAGTATTCTAGTCAGAGTTTTACACATACAGTGCTGTGAAAAAGTATTCGCCCCCTTCCTGACTTTTTAGCTTTTTGCAAACTTGGCACACTTACATGTTTTACATCAGAGCTAATTTTAATATTAGGCAAAGATAATACAAAATGCTGTTTTTAAATGTGGAATCCATTTATTAAGAAAACAAGCCTACCTGGTACTGTTGGAAAAAGTAATTGCCCCCTAAACCTAATAACTGGTTTTGCCACTCTTGGGAGCAAGAACTGCACTCAAGCTTGGTGGTATTTGGGGAATTTGTCTCTCTCTTTTTTGCAGAATTGTTTTTATTCAGCTACAGTGGAGGTGTTTTAAAGTATGAATGGTCTGTATAAGATCATGCCAAAGCATCTTATTCTGATTTAAGTCCAGACTTTGACTAGGTCACTTCAAAACCTTGTTTTTTTGAGCCATTCAGAGGTTGACTTGCTGGTACGTTTCGGATCATTGTCCTGCTAAGTGCACTCTTGGAGTAATTTTGGTACACTGGCCACTCCTGGGAAGGTTTACTACTGTTCCAAATTTTCTCCAATTTGTGGATAATGATTCTCACAATGGTTTGCTGGAGTCCCAAAGCTTTAGAAATGGCTTTGTAACCCAGACTGATAGATGTCTATGACTTTGTTTCTCATCTGTTTTGCTTGTTGAGATCATTTTTCCTACTTTTCTCTGTCAGACAGTTTCTTTGTAAGTGATTTCTTGATTCAACAGGTCTACCAGCAATCAGTCCTTGGTGCAGCCAATGAAACCGAACTGGTTAGTTACTGATTTAACAAGGGAGAGCGGTTACTTTTCACAAAGGGCCAGGTAAGTTTGGATTTCTTTTTTGCCTTAATAAATGAAATCATCATTTAAAATCTGCATTTTGCATTTACTGAGGTTATTGTTGTCTAATATGAAACTTTAACTGATGATCTGTAGTGTGACCAATATGCAAAGTCTAAGACAGCTCACATTTTCAGTGCACTGTACTTTATTTTCTATCAATGTTTTAAAACTTGATTCTAATGAATAAAAATTGCTTGCTTAAAAAAATACTTACATAATCCATTGGGTCTGGAGAAAACATTTGGTACTCGTCAGCACTGCGCAGACACAGGAGGAGATACTGGCATTGCTGTTGATGAAACAACAGAGGGGCAGGTCACAGCAATGTCACAGGGAGATGGGTAGTTAGGTGGTTACATGGACAAACTTGTAGACAGAGAAAATTCTCACCATCATGTGTTGAGATATTTGCTGAGACATCACTACGTTCACTTCCAGCTGGTCAAGGCAAACGTGATTGGCTCTAAAAACGCAGAATGTGCACAACCAGGGACTGTCGTCGCTGCACACACATACATACACAGATATATATCAGTCTTAAAAATATAAACCCTTTTGATTGTTGTTTCAATAAGCTACATCCTTTTTATTCTTATCATACTGACAGCTGAATGTCTTAGCTTCCTGTTATCACATAAAACAGGTACATTTTAAAAAAGCAGAACGTATGCCAGGATCATATACAGTAGTGTGTAATTCAATACAATATACGTGGATAATAGCAGCACAAATGTTGTTTTAGTAGAAACTACACTGAAAACGATGTCCACCTGACTTCAGCTAGAACCAGTTTTAATGTGAAGGTGAAAAATATTAAAACAAAAATCAAATGAAATGATGTTAAAATTTAACGCTGAGCTAGAATTTAGTTTACAGAACTAGAAGATGTGGAGTAACACTCCATTTATTTGGACTCATGGTACAGGTCAATTTGCAAATGTCCTGTTTTGTTATCTACCAGGTCCAGAAGGAAATATCCTTAGCTCCTTCACTCTCTTTGCCACCTGGCACCTAAGTTTGTCTTTTCATTATTAAATTGTCAGTTTGTTCGGGAAAAAGTACTTCTACTTAAACGAGGGAAAAACAATTAAGCAAGTGTGCCATTTTACACTTGCTTAATTGTTAAGAAGTTCACAGACAGCACTGTGCAAAAGTCTTCAGCCACCCCTCATTTAAAACAAAGTATTTTTCTAAGAAAAAAGGGAAATAGATGCAGAGATTTGGAGAATAATTTTTAACGGAGTTAAAAACAGGCATAAAACAAACAAACAAACAAACAAACAAACAAACTGCTTATATAATTCTAAGAAGCTTGAAAGTCAATATTTGGTATGACCACCTTTATTCTTCAACACAGATTAAACTCTCTTAGGCTTGACTGTCTTTTATTCGGTTTTCTGTCAAGCTGATCACTGCTTCACTTACGTTGACGTCCGAGCTCTGGGGAGGCCAGTCCATGACAGATAGCGTTCCACTGTGTGTGGGTTTTGTTTTGTTTTTTTATTCAGGTATGCTTTTATTGCATTGGCATTGTGTTTGGGATCACTGTCATACTGAAAAATGATTCTGCTCCTGATGAGATGCTTTCCAGATTCCATCTGACCGTACTTTTTTGCGTTTATTATTCCTGATTTTCACAAGATTCCCAGCACCACTGGATGAACTGCATCCCCAGAGCCTCCATCATGTTTTACATTTAGCTGCAGATGTTCAGTGTTGTCCCTCTCTCATTCTCCTCCATATGTATGACAACGATTTGGACCAAAAATATCAATTACATTATTATATAAGACCTTTTGACACTAAATTTCAGTCCAGTTCTTGTGTAAACTGGTATACTTCAGCCTTTTCTCCCATTTTCCCTTTGTTTAGTGTGGATTCTTCAGTAAGCCTGGAAAACTGTTGCTCCAGGCCAATTTAAAATATTACAAGAAAGTCTGGTTCATTGAAAGCAAATCATACAGAAATGAGAAGAAGACTTTTGCACAGAACTGTAGGGATATTCATTAGTGCTGCTTTAAAATGCTGACCATTCAGTTGCAGGACTGTATAATGGGATCATTTCTTTCACCCTGTTAAAGCTGATTAGGTTTCATTCCTGACAATGCATTCTGTATTAATACTTCCAATTCATGCAGGTTTAAAATATAAGAGACTCAACCAAAACATACAAAAGGACAAAAGAGAAACAGCTGATTTAAAAAATATTTTTTAAATGGCTCCCAGTAAGGCTCACTTCAAAATGATGTCGTCCACATGTGGCAGGTGGCATTTCTGGTGGAAGGATCGTGGGCAGTCCTCACACACTACCAGCTCTTGGTCTTCTTCTTCGTTTTTACAGATGCAACACTCATCATCATTTTTCTCATTCTCCTGGCAACATAGACAAGAAATCACAGAAAATCTGTTTGGACACAAAACTGCTCCAAAGCGCCTTTCAGACCCAGGAGATGTAAAATTGCTGACTTCATCAAACGGTAACTTACAACTGCCATCTATAAATTAAGAACACAGCACAGCCACAGCACACATGGGCCATGGGTAATCGGGCCATGCATGAGGCCATGTTATTACTGTTACTTTCGAGAGGCCACATCTCACGTGTGATTAATGTGATTAATTAGGTTAATGTGGTTAATGTGTGGTTTATGCATAATCATAAACACTTTAGTAGATTTCAGTCAGTGGGCCAGATCAGACTTTTACAAACAGCTAAATGAAATATCTTAAGTATTGTAATGGAGAGTGATGGCTTCATAACAAATTATTTTTCATCTGCGTAGTGATAGTGTAACTGCAGATCTGTCTGAAGTGAAGATAAGACTCATGGTCATTTACTTTTTTATTGATCCTGTAGAATTTAATCCACTATAGCTGTGCCTTGTTGGTAAATGAGCTCTCTTTCTTTGGAAGCACTCATGCATTGATCTGTAGGTATACAAAGAAAACTCAGAGGAAGGGACTACTGCAATCAGCTGCATCAAGCTTCAGCTCCTATTAAAGTTTTGTCAAAACCAGGATTAAGCTGAATCCATTATTGGTCAGACTCATTAATCTGACCTGTCACAGAGTTTTCGTTCGATGTGGTAAAGGCTTTGCCACGTAAAGTCCGTTTTTAGGCCCTTCAGTCTCTGATGGATGTGAAATTGCACAGCAGAGTGAATAATGAAAAACCCAAAGGTATTTTGGAGAAAAGTCTTAATTTTCAGACTTTAATCTGTGTGCATAATTTTTTTTTCAAAGTTGTGGTCTGTTAAAAGCAACAAGTAAATGTCTGGTCTGACCCACTTAGTCTAACGGCACAGAATGTACAGTAAAGTGACCGAGGGCAGAGAAGACCGTGATCCATTAAGTTGCTGTCAGAAAGAGAAGGAGTCCCACTCCTGTTTGTGATGTTAGGCTACAAATACAACTAAACTCTAAAAGGGACTTGGAATCACATATTTCTGCACCAGAACAAGACAACTAAGAGAGGATAACAGTTTCTTGTTTGTGGAATTATACTACAGGTTTAGAGAGACACATTTTGTACTATTTAAAAAAACAGCACTGTGTAAGAAACTATTTTTCAAACCAGTGTAGCATGAGGAAATGCCACTTGTCTGAAACTTACCAGGTCTTCAGGATCTGGTTTACACAGATGGCAACCACACAGAAGTGAATGGATCTTCAAGATCTCTGCCTGAAAGAGACAAAGTAACACGTATTCATTTTTCAATCATAAGTTCTCACTTTTGGTTTAACAAAGCCTGTAACGCTCATTTTGCCTCCAAACTAAAGCTGCTCTTGGGTTTACAGGTGAGACACAGTTTCATGCAAAAGTCTAAATTGTTAAGTCATGTAATTTTGGGGGGCACAAGTGGCAACTTCAAAATTATAATTCAAAAAGATCTTACAAAACCAAACTGGGACTGACCCAATTCATTTTTCCTGAAATAGCCCCTAATTGTCTTTGTATTCTATATTATTTGTTCATTCTCTATAGCTGGTATTAATAGTAACAGAAGAGTCTTTGGTTCTGCTGTACGGTGCTGAAACATTGATGTGCATTTGATGTGTGCTTAGGGCTAACTATGGTTGTTCATCAAAATGTCACCACATGTTAGCTTTCTGCATTTGGATATACTTTTTTTACCATATTAGCTGCTTGAAGATTGATGACCGCAAATAAGCCACAAGCGAAAATGTAAAGATTGTAATCTTGGAGTGTAATTTTCCCCCCTCACTCTCACAGAGTACCTCACAAAAATACCCAAAGGCGTAGAAATAAGTTGCGGTGAACTAGGAACCTGCAGTGTAAACACACCTCCATGAGAGCACTCAGAGGTTTTCCATCCCATATGATGTCTTTCTTCCAATTAAAATTTGTCAGACCTGATTCCTTACAAAAGTCCACTGGGGTCATCCAGCTTGTCTCAGTACGAATACTCTTCCCAAGTGTCCCTGGTGGGGGAAAAACAGTTTGAGAAGAAAGTTCCCTCAGCTTAACTAAAATCTTTCCATTTAATTCAATTCAAAGTAGCAATTAGCAGCACCTGGATGCTACTTATCCTCTTAATTACAATGGAAGTAATCAGACTGTACTTTGTTTTTTTAAAGAACTGTTTAAACTTTTTCAAATGACTGTATCAGGCACTAAGCACAGTACTTTCTTTTTTTACGATACCTGATGCAAAACGTCTCTTGTGTAACGTCCCAGCTAAACCACCACATGTAACTTTGAACACTTTGGTGTTGGATAGACCGGCCTCTGGCTGCTGCACTGTCTGCTCTTCTTCATCTAAAACAGACACGTTATGAAGATAATACGTAACACAACCATGCATAACTAAAAGAGCTTCCATCATAAATATTACACTGTAGAAACCAGCACCTGTGGTGGGTTCATCACTTGATGAATCCTGGTCTTCTTCGTCGTCTTCTTCTTTCTCCGACTCTAAAAAAGAGGATTTTATTCATGAAAACAAGCAGGAAAGAAGCTTGCCCTGAACGTTTGTCTTAAACATGCATATTTTAAATTCAGAGTTTTATGAAAATAAATATGTGCACAGTATTAACAGAACGCCAGAAAAGATTTTAGTGACAATCATTATGCTCAGAGAGAAACTAGAATCACTGCCTTGTGGCTGTATGCCTTCACCCATTAATATTCTTGTTTTTCATTTTGCATCTTAATGGTAGCTGTTCCTCATCTAAGTTGAGGGTCTAAGGAGAAACAATGTTGTTTTCTGTACAGATTGGAAGCTCCTTGAGGCAAATTTCAGTTTTCTGATATAAGGATACACAAATAAAATTGTTTTGACTTCAGTTCGCTGGGCTTTTCCAGTTCTGCTCTACTTCTATTATATGGAGCGTAAAGGGTGGGTGGGGTTATAAATGTCTGCAGTGCCTGTCTGCCTCAATTGATGCCATTAGTTTTGAATGCTTTAATATTTAATGTGAGATAACAGAAGCTCTTGTAACAGCTAGTGGGAAAGTGGGCTTATATGCTGTTAAGAACACTTGAGTTTGATAAATTTTGTGTTATGGCAGTAACAGAACAAACCTGTGGTTGCTTCTTCAAGTGGGAACAATTTTTTCTTGGCCTAGCAGCAAAAAAAGAAGAATGTGGCTTAGATTAGAAAAAAAATAAAAAAAAATAAAAAAACTAATTCACTGTTGAGTAAGAAATACACTACCAGTCAAAATCTGGACATACATTTGTGATTTAATGGTTTTTCTTTATTTTTACTACTTTCTACATCATAGATACAAACTGAAGACATCAAATATATGAAGCAAGATAAATGGGATTATGTAGCCAAGGAAAAATTATAAATAACTCTAACTATGATTTCTATATTGGATTCCTCAAAGTAGCCACCCTTTGCTTTGTTGACAGCATTGCAAACCTTTGGCCTTCTCTCAATGAGCTTCATGACCTGAAACGGTTTTCATTTCACAGGTGTGACTTGTCAGGGTTCATTTGTGGATCAGTTGTGTTGTGCAGAAGTCAGGTTGGTACACAGCTGACAGCCCTATTTGACAACTGTTAGAATTGATATTATGGCAGTGTCCCCAAGTGCAGTCACAAAAACCATCAAGTCCTATGATGAAAGTTGCTCACATGAGGACTGTTTCAGGAAAGGATGCCCAGAAGTTACCTCTGCTGCTGAGGATAAATTCATCCAAGTCACCAATATCACAAATTAGAGCCCAGATAAATGCCACACAGAGTGCCACTAGCAGAGACATCTCTACATCAGCTGTTCAGAGACTGCATTAATCAGGCCTTTATGGTCAAATAGCTGCTAAGAAACCACTACTAAGGAAAATCAACAAGCAGAAGAGATTGTTTGGGCCAAGAAACACAAGGAGTGGACATTAGACCAGTGGAAATCTGTGCTTTGGTCAGATGAGTCCAAATTTGAGATCTTTGATTCCACCATGCCATGTCTTTGTGCGATGCAGAAAAGGTGAATGGATGGTCTCAACATGCATGCTTCCCACCTTGAAACATGGAGGAGGTGTGATGGTGTGGGGGACTTTGCTGGTGACATTGTTGGGGATTTACTCAGAATTGAAGGCTCACTGAACCAACATGGCTACCACAGCATCATACAGCGACATGCCATCCCATCTGGTTTGCGTTTAGTTGGACCATAATTCATGGTCCAACCCTAACCCCAAACACACCTCCAGGCTGTGTAAGGGCCATTTGACCAAGAAGGAGAGTGATGGAGTGCTGCACCAGATGGCCTGGTCTCCACAGTCACCTGACCTAAACCCAATCCAGATGGTTTGGAATGAGATGGAGCACAGAGTGAAATCAAAAGGGTCAACAAGCACTCAGCATCTCTGGGAACTCCTTCAAGACTGTTGGAAAACCATTTCAGGTGATGACCTCATGAAGCTCATGGAGAGAATGCCAAGAGTGTGCAAAGCAGTAATCAAAGATTAAAATAAAATATAAAACATGCTTTGAGTAATTTCACACTTTTTTGTTTACTACATAATTTCATGTGTTCATTCATAGTTTTGATGCCTTCAATGAAAATCTACAATGTAAATTGTCATGAAAATAGAGAAAAACATTAAATGAGAACATGTGTTCAAACTTTTGAGTGGTAGTATATATATATATATATATATATATATATATATATATATACACACACATATATATATATATATATATATATGTTTTACTTTTTATTTCCCCCTTTGTAGGCCACTGTTTTCAGGTGACCTTCCTGTGAAAAATGACAAAAACAAAATAAGTGAAAATCACACCGGAAACTGCCGGGACATTGATCAAATAAGTTCAGATTTTCTTTTTGACAAACCTTTATAAGTTTTCCCAGCGGCGTCCCCCCACATCGAATGCTCAGCTTCCAGTTCTTGTAGCTTTGCTTTCCTGCAAACCTCTCAAACTCACCTGGAGCAAACCACTGCTTATTAGCCAGAATGCACTTCTCTCCTAAGAGATGCAGAGGAGGAGGAAATCAAAGAAATGTTTTACACAGACAGTTTAAATCTCAGTCATAAATGATCTCTTGTTATCTCCCAACTGCCGCTTTTTGTAGCTTGTACATTTTTCTATTATTTCACAGCTGTTGAACAAAGAACATGCAGCTACAGTAGACTGCTATGCAACAATGAAAAGACTTTGCTTATCTGACCTTTAGCCAGTTTGTCTCGTTGTAGCGTTCCCGTCACCTGTCCGCATGTCACAGGCAGCTGGGACTTGTAGAGAGGCCAGGTCCAAATTTCACCCTTCTCTCCCTTCTTCATGGGAGAAGCTGAGAAATACAAAATTTTATAAATGCCAATTCAAACATGCTGCAGTCTAGTCAATATACATGTTGTGGCTTTGGAAAAGACTTATGACCACATTCCCTCAGACATCTTGCAGTGAATGCTGCAGGTGTAGAAGCAAGAGGGGCTGTGGCTATGCACAGAGTTTTATAGAACTGAGTGAGACCTGTATCCATCTTGGCAGGCAGTCAAACATGTTCTGGTTCATACTGACCACTTGGGAGGTACCTTTCCACTGATTCAGGAGAATGATTGGCAGAAGCAGAGTGCCTTTTTAAGGGACCTCAGTTCTTTGCAGGTAAAGTTGGTTCACTGAAGGTTAATGTAGAGCTTGACTAATGTGTCATTCTCCACCTGCTATAACACTATTTACTCAGATGGAGTAGAGGAGCTGTAATGGTGTAGCTTTGTACAAAACATCAGAGAAGAGACAATTCCACTTCCAACATAAAGAGAAAGTAATGAACATACGGCAAGTTTTCACACAACTCTATGCAGTCCTGTGAATAACTTGCATGACCCAATTTCAGCCAAGCTTTAACTGTCAGACAGATGGTCTCACATTTGACTCTAGGACACGTTAGTATACGGAGGAGTTCATGGTCGACTCAATAATGGCAAAGTCCAGGCCCAGGTCCACCGAATGATCATCCCTCCACCACATACCAACTGTGATTGACAGCTGGTATGTGGTCTTTATGCTGATATGCTGTGTTTGGGTTTTCCCTAAATGTGTATTATGGCCAAACGTTTCCATTTGGTCTGATTTGTCCAAATGACATTGTTCCATAAGTCATGTGATTTGTAACTTTAGAAACCTAAGTCATGCTGTCATGCTCTTTTCCAAGAGAACAGGCTTTGTTTTTGGTTGGGTCTAGCCTGGGGTAGAACCAGGGTAGCTGGTAAAGGTTATAGGATGAGAGATGTCCTTTTAACTGTATAACTCCTGTTGGCATATAGTCACGCTGAGAAAGGTAAAGCATAAGTGAGGAGTAACTTACTGAAACATATTTTCTTGGACTTCTTCTGAGCCGAGGTAGACAGGCCTGATGGACCAGGCTGCTCATCCTCCTCATCACATATGCTCTTGCTATATTTCCTCTTCTTTTTCACTGAGTTTTCGTCCCTCGCTTCTTCTTCTGAATGTTCATTTTTTTCCTTTTCATCGCTGTCTTCCGTTTCAACTTTCTCAGGCAATTGTGTGTCAAAATGGTAAGACCCTGAAATTACATTGAAGTCCAAGAACATAATAAATATCTAATAGAGGCCAAACAACTTCTACAAGTCAATTTTAAATTCTCAGTACACAGCACGCCCACTTGCTAACAAGGTTTTATATAGGCTAAATTACAACATATTAGCTGTTACAAGATGAGTCTTCACATAGACAGAGGTTCTCTTTGACTGGTTACAAGCCTATCGAATTATTTTTAGTGTCAAGATGAACATGGAGTCCTGCAAAAGCATTAATGCCACCACAAAACTCTCATCTTAAAGTAGATGAGGTATTATTCCGTTCAGATTTCTTTTGCCAATTCTTTTTTTTTATCAATTAACTTGTCAGAGACCCAAACATATTTATTATAAAGTCATTAAGAGCCTCATGAAATAGAAATATCTTACCGTCCATGAGGCTTTTGCGCAGCATTTGCAGTGTGGGGTTGTTGTTCAGGACAGTTTCCTTGAAGGCACACTTCCAGAACAGTTTGATGTGCTCTGAGTTTTTATCCTCGAACCAGTCCAGGATATCATAAAGGCCCTTCTCCATTTTCTTCATACGAGTCACCTTCTGCACACACAATATTGAGAAAATTATTACTGGGCTGTTTGGCCTACGATTCAGTAAGTAAAATCCAACATACTGTCATTTTCACAAAGTGTCTATAATATTAGATTTAGAAAAAACTGCCCCTCTAAAACAGAAGGTATGAAAAAAGTATGATGTTTATGTTTGCCACTCCAATAATGGTGATTGGATCGATTATATGTGATTATTTAGGAGAGGGCGATTCCTTCTCTGAATAAGCTGGTATTTTTTTGCGTCACACTGGGGAACTATATTTACGTAAGGTGGAGTACTATGCAAAAATCGTGACTCACCTGTCATTACTTTATATTTTATTTCCAAGGAGATGGCCTTTCTTGTTTTTTAACTGGCCTTGATCAATAGTTTCAAAAATTCTAAACTGTTACTTTGGACATTGCCTGCTTTCTTGCTAATTTTCATTCTAGTCCTTGCATCTGACCTTTTTAAGAGGAAGGCTTTTTTTATTTGTTAAGCCACTTAACACTGACCCATGAATCATTCAAGCATAACAAAAATCCACCTAACTCAAGGGATGAAGCAGTGCTATTTCTGTACACAACAGAAAACTTAGCAAAGAACTAATTTTAAATTGTGCTGTGCAATATGTCCTTAAAAGATTTGACAAGATTGACCAAGTGGAAGAAAATAAAGGAAGCGGTAGCTCTAAAGAACTATCTACAGCAGATGAACCTGATGAACAGTATCTAGAAGCCATGTCCTGAAGAAATAGGAAAAAATCAAGTACATCCAGCAAAGTCCTGACACAGAACCTGAAAGCTGCAACTGGCCTTTCAGCTGAAGCTTCATCATAAATGGTCTCATTGCAAGGATGGCTATCAAAAAGTCATTCTTAACCCTAGAACACTATCGCTATAAATAGTAACACAATCACTAATGCCGGGTGATTTTTACCTGATATAATATAACCAATAAAAAGTAATCAAATATATCAAAATATGACAACACATGACAAATTAGAGTGGTCTTCTTTTACTTTCAACTGTGCCATGTCTAACAAAATGAAAAAAAACCTCCTAAAACAAAATAATGACTCTGGAAAGCTGGTCTTTGGTCCACCCATTCCTGGGAAATTTGAGACTTCCCTGGTGAAGGCACATGCTCCCCGACACGCAAACAGCTGCAGGAGAGAGAAATCATGTAAATGTATTTTCCCGGGTGTAAATCACCCGGCGATAGTGTTCTAGGGTTGAAGGGAAACAATGAAAAGAGACTGAAGTAGACCGAATTACAGGCCTGAAAAACTAGTTTGGAAAAAACATTTCAGTTAGTGGTGTTTGCAATCTTGCCAAAATTGATGGAATTACTGTGGCGTCATTTTTCAGGATGATAATGATCCCGAACACACTGTCAGTGCAGTAAAAGCGTACCTGGATAGAGAAACACACAGTGGAACACTATTAGTCGTGGATTGGCCTCCCCAGACCCTGGACCTCAACATTATTGAAGCTGTGTGGGATCATCTTGACAGTTATACTCAGTGTATTTCCTTTTATGTTTGCACATTCAAATAAATCTACAAACTTATTTCCCATTTTCCCAGCAAAATTTGGAAAAATGACGCGTGACTTAAGACTTTTCCAGAGTACAGATTTTATTTCATTTTAATCTGTTTTCAATAATTGGTTCTGGTTGTTAAAATGTCTTATTTTTTTAGTAAATAGCAGTGTGAGTTACAGGCGAATTGACATTCGCAGTGTCTTGATGCATGCTCAATCATCCGGTAAGTAAATCCCAAAAAAATTGATTCTGTTAATTCATCGGTGCTAGTTTCAGTCAGGCAAGGGTAGGCTATGTTTCTAGGGTTGAGGAAACCCGCAGTCAGCTGAGACTGAAGTTGTTACGTCCAGATAAACAGAATCAGCTTTTTGGGGTCAGTTCGCCGTATTTCCCTTGTTTGAAATCGACGCTTTATGTGTAACAACTCTGATGTAATCATTTATCACTTCCGCTGTTCACTTCCCGCTCTCTCGTTAACGTCCTATTCAAATAGCACTTGCCTGAAATGACTGTAACGAGGTTGATAACAAATGCGTAACCTGTCCACTTGAGTTCCTCACCTTGAAACGGTCTTCTGGGATCAGGTTGTAATCCTTGAGCTTGCAGAGGAAGATGAACGGGTTTTCCATGCAAGAAATTTCTGTTTTATTGCAGTGGAAAAAGCGCAGTAATTCCTCGGACTCCAGAAAATCCAGCGGATCCATCGATGGTCAGTTCTCCCCACTTTTCTACAAAAATGTGCCAGTTCCCAAGAGATCGCACTCACTTATCATCCAGATGTGATATTAGAGCTGCAGCACAGAAATAAAGCGCTGCATTCGTAGACCTTGTGCCGTTTAACAGGTAACAATTAACTCCTCACAGGTCTTCTCACCCTGCTCCACCGTTTACATGCGCACACAGGGAAACTCAATCCAAGTTTATGTTAAAAAAAAATCACAATATTGAGTAGATGTTGACATAAGCGGAAGTTTTCCCTCTACGGGTCAAAGCGTCCGATCTGGGAAAGCCAACTACTGGTTTCTCGGTTCCTCCTCTCAGTGACGTTTGGAAAGTGAAACCTTTTTCTAGAGCTCTTCTGTTCTCAGCAATGCGCTGCAGACCGCGCGCATTGCTGAGATTTATTATCCCCCCTTTAAATTATATCCATGCTTATTTTTAAAGTGGGCGAAACAAATCAAACTCATTCCTGAGCGTCTGGCAAGAAGAGACAAAAGGGGGATTCAGTAAGGTCGCCCACAGTGAGTAACAATGCGAAATTCAACAGCCTCTTTGATAAAACAATGAGCATTCATGTTGTGGTTGTAAACAGCTCGGCCCAAATATTTTCAGTGCTTTCTGCGCTATGCGCGCTCCCGCTTGGGGCATTATTTCAGCAGGGAGACAGAAATGAGCATAACCTCTTAGAGAGGACAGCATTTCACTAGCACGGCTCCGGTCAGTGAAGTCATCTGCACAGAAGATACTTCACTAATCTAGTGCAAAAACAGCAAGAGGACATGTCACATTTTTCCCCGATTTTTTCTTTTCCAGTAACAACAACATAAAATAAATCAATAATTTCAAAGTTGGTTTGTATTTGTATATGAAAATAAATCCTGCATGTATATCTGTAGTTTTTGTGATTATTGATACACAAGCACTGCAAAGAATAACATTTTTTTGTTTCGTTTTTTTGTCAAACTTAAAAGAAAGTCAAGTGATTCAACACAAGAGAGCGAATAAAAGCTGGTTGAGAATTCCTTTGGAGATACAGGAACAGGCTTTCACAGTGCTTGGACAAAGCTAACCTAACCAGCATGACCACAGCACTCAGCTCCAATTGTTTATGAAGTAATTCAAGTCTTTTATTTTTGTAATTATTTCTGCATAATAAGATAAACGCCAGCTTACGAATAGCAGGCACTGATTGAATTAATGTTTTTATTTTTTCACGGTGTGGTTGGCGTTTTGATTAAGAATACACGTCCTCTTTCATACTGATGCTTTTTAGGGATGGTTGGTGTTTGTTCCCTAGAGTGTCGACCATCTGCTCTTGTGCCTCATGATAAACTCTCTGTCACACCTCTCCATGTTGTCACCTTTTATCATTGTTTTCACAAACACCTAATGTTAACCACTGCCCTCCAACTGACTGTCCTACATCCTACGTACCTTCCCAGACTCACTTATTGTGTCTGTTTGTTCGCCCAAAGCAGACATACATCTGTTCCTCTTGAGCGACATTGCAAATGTGTCTGTAATATTCGATCTAACTCATCTACAAAGTTGAAATAAATAATTTGATGAAAAATATAAGATTAATCATCTAAACAGAGATTTAGAGATCAGCTGTAGTGTACACTCAACCATAGAATACAGGCCTAATATTAATATTTGGTTATGCAAACACTTTTAACACCAAACTGTTAAAATAAAAATATAAAGGAAATATGCACTAAATGCACAGAGGCTAAAGGAGCGCAGTTTCATCATGTTTGAGAGTACAGAGCAATGAAAAGATTTTGGGAAGAGATCACAGCAATGCTAGAAAATGATTTCAAAAGAAATTCCATAAAACTCCAAAGTTATTGGTTCTTATATCCAGAAAAACTTAATTGCAATTGTTGTAATAAAAATAAACAAACATTCTTATTCCTCATTATTTAATCATTGTTTTGGGAGGGGAAAACACCCCATTGGATAGAAAGTTGTACGCTGGAGAAGAAAAATGGTGTCAGACCTAAAAGAATGATTAATGTCTACACTGAGATGGTTTGAGGACTCCTTTATTTAAAATTTTGTAAAAGACCTAGATATATAAAAAAAAAAAACTTTAAGTGTGTAGTTTGCTGCATGTTTTTTTTCATGTAAATTTGAACATTTTGATTTCTGTATTTGTATTTTTGCATATGTTTGTTGGTTTGATGTTTTATTAGAGTTTGTCAAAAATATTAAAGAGAGTATTGGTAAGGTAACACTGGGACAAATGCAATATGTAATCTATATGTCAGGTATAATTGAATGTTTTTCTATATTCAGTCAGGCAGTAACAGCTGATCATGGTCCTTGATCATGTCCCTCTATGTCATTGTAAATGACATCATCATGCTTTTCCTGACACGCCTGCACCACTTGCAGAACTTTTGCAAGGCGCCGGTCCAACGCGGACAGATGTGGTTCTGAGAGGAGAGGGGCCACTCGTGACAAAGGATCCTGAGTCAGCGATTCCCGCATGATGTCGCTCAGTCGGAAATCAGGAAGAGACAGCAGACGCAAGCGCAGGAGGATGGAACGACGGATCCTGTGGAGATAAGTTGTGCAAGATCGAGAAGATTTTGGAAAAGGAAAAAAGAAACTGGGAAAGAAAGATATTTGAACTAACACATCATCTGGAGTTTTATAAAGCATCTAGTTTTAAAATCTTTTAACCGTTTGCACCCAAACCTACACCATGTCATTTCCACCTTTGGTTGTCTTTTGATAATTTATTAATAAAAGAAGTAGTTTGATGCTATGTTGTGGGATCATGTAATATTATCTACACCTCTGCTGACTCAGGTACAAACCCTGTTCCCAAATAATATGTTGTTTTAACCTTTTAGCCGTGTTACACTGAGATTATGTAAATGTATTCTAACAAACTAGATAAAATGAACACTAGCTATTGTAATGTTAATTGCCCACTTACCAGCTAATAACTTGAATACCCATAGAGCTACAGCAGCTAACATTATTACTGTGGCCGAAGCAATCACATTAAAAATTCCTTTATGAGTTTTTTGAATGTTGTTGTAGTATTTCTGTAGAAAACAGCTTGGGAATTGCCATAAACAACTATGAGATTTTACCATGAATATCATATCTTAAAGGCTTTGTAGGAATTTAATACAAATATAGGGTGTACGTATGTTTGGCAACTAAAGTCACAGCCATAACAGCAGACAAAGCCTCAGATACAGAAGCTGCTTTAAGCTAGCAGCCTCTGAGTGCTGTACACCTGCTTTCATTTCAAGGTGGGTATGCAACATTAGCAGCCCATAGTTTCATTACACAATACTCTTCCACTGTGTGATATGTTATGGCCAGAAAATACGTTTTAGCAGAATCTCATCATGCCACAGTGACCTTTGACCTCTGCATTGTCGTCTTCTTCTATTAAACATTCATGAGGCACATTTTGTGAGGTTACAGGCTTGAAAAATTTCCTTAAGCTGAGGCGTAAAGGAGATATTAGATTGATGAGAATTTGACATATGAGAGGTTGACCCATAGTAACTTAACCTTTGGAGACCAAAATCCAATCATGTCATCTTAAATTTGAAAATAGTCTCTCAAGCTGTTTCTGAGGTATCGAGATCATGAGAATGGTGTGATGTGAGGATAATATAAGTCCATCAGGCAACAAGTGGCATTAGCTTAGTTGTTTTTAGGTGTCTTACTACAGAAATGTTACTAATTTGATGCACTTCTACACTAGAGTTGAGATTTTCTACAACACCTTGTGGGTTTATGCACGTTTGAAAACTTGACACCGACTCTTTTCTTACACCTGTCCTCCTGTCTTTCATTTTTCAGCGCACAGATCAGTAAGCACACATCTTTTGTTTTGTTTTACCTGCAACACTGCTGCAATGGAGCTAGAATGGACGGCTCATCTTGAGAGTGACGCCCAAACCTAAAAAGTAAAAACAAAAAAAAAGCCAGGATCAAAAATATTTAATGACGAAAAACTAACCAGACACCAGACACCTGAGGAGGAAATGAAGAGTAACACCAGATAAGAAGGATCAAAGTTTTGGTACTCACGCCCGTCCATTATCAAGGTGCAGAAGAAAAGTGTTGTTGCCAAATTGCTCAAACGTCTCATAGTGATGTCTGTCCATGTTGCCTTCAGATGGAAAACAATCAAATATCACTTAAGGTTCGTGACACTGGAAATGTTATAAATACTCTTTAAAAAGCTCTTAATGCAACTGTAGGGAACATCACACTGCTACTTTACAGATTCACTAATTTTATAGTTTGTTAAAATTCCTCAGGAAAAAAAAAAATAAGGGGCGTCAGATGAGTGACTCCTATCAACCAACAAACAAATGGGCAAACTGACTCATGAGGAAGTCCAGGACAGCCATATCTATGAGATCCACCAGTCTGGTTCCTTGATTGTAAGGAGGTGTCTGCTTCACCGTATCACAGTAGGCTGGGTCTTTTTCCCACCTGGGAACAAAAGAACAGAGACACTCAGACAGACAAAGGAAAACAGATCATGGCCTTCCTGTTAACAGCTTTTATTGTTTCCCTTTATATTTTTCTGCTTTGGGGGTTCAAGTTAGTGCAGTTCACCTTTGCAGTCACCTCATTTTGTAGTTTAGGTTAACTCAGATGTTTGAATTCAAAACTTTATCATTAAAAAGAATGCAGGTTCTGGCTATAGTGCCTATTTATTTTAAGATTGTTTACATCTTGCAAGTCTTCATAGATACCACTAGAGGGCAGCAAACACCCACGATTCTCTAAACGCTTCAGACCAGGAACGTCAAACTCGTTTAACATCATGGGCCACATACAGCCCACTTTGATCTTAAGTAAGCTGGACCAGTGAAACTCCCCAGTGCAAAGTAGCTTAACTGGGCATTTAATCCCTGAGACATCTCAATATAAGAAAAAGAAGTGCAATGTCTCAGTGTTTCTACGTGATAAAGAAATGTTGCTGCAGTTAATGAAAGAAACAAGTCAGCACAACTCTTTGGGCATAAATTGTAAAAAAAAAAAAAAAAAAAAAAATGTGTAAAATTCCACAACATTCTGGTAACTCATTGCCCAGACTGCCCTGTAATTATAAAGTGGACAGATTTGTTAATTAACAGGAAATTTCAATTTTTTACATTTATTTATGTTTTTTAATGTGGTTACATTGTAAAAAAACAAAAAAAACAAACTACGTATATACAGTATTTTACTAATACCTAAAATACACGCAGTAACTGTTTCTATTATCTTGTACTGTCTGTATTAGATTGTAAGCAATATTACTACAAGGTTAGTAATCATCCTTCTATTGAGCAGGGGTTCAGATTGTTTAAAAGAAAGGCACTGTGATCATTAGAAGTGAGTCATTAACAAATCATTCCAATATTTTTACCTTTAAAAAGAAAAACCATTAACAGACGACATCCAACGAAACCCCTAGACTCCTAAAAGTCTTGTTTCAAAACAGGCCACTCAATATAATGTCATCCATCTACCATCCATCCCCACTTACACAATTCAGGGTCGTGGGGGGGCTGGATCCTAGCCCAGCTGCAATAAGGTGAGAGGTGGTGTACACCCACAGAGAGACAGACAGCCTTTCTCACATTCACAGCTATGGACAATTTACAATCACCAATTAACCTAATATCACTAAATATATAATTCCATTCAGGCATTTTCCCACTCACAGTTAGGATGTTTCTAAACGTGTGCTCTGTTCAGTTGTATTAAACTACAGTCTGTATGTTAGTCAGAGGTATAAACAGTGAACCCACTGTGCAAGCTTGGTGCGGCTGTAAGATCGCCTCCATGGGGACCTCCAGGACCTGCGAGGGGCAATGGTGAGGTCAGGCAGCATGGTAGCCAGGGAAACCTCCAGCATATGTGGCTGACCGCACACCGGGTGCTCCACTGAGCAGTAGTATTCACACTGCCCATAGAAACACACGTTCCCAGCTAGAGAGACAGCCATATATTAAAAATAAAGATTTTAGCAGAATTCAGTCCAATAGTTAGTTTTTGTTAAATAAACTGAGTGCTGGCTTGAGCCAACACTTACCCACATCCACCTGCACACATACCAGGGGAAGTGAAGAAGGTCTTAGACAGCCTGCGGTCGGTGGTAATCTCTTTGATCTCTGTGGTAACATTGATGAGCCGTCCAACCACTGGAGGGATTCTGTTAAAGCCCAGCAATCTGAGAAGGAGGAAGATACAGAGCGAGATGAAGAGATGGAGCGAGTACAAAGAAAATACATTTAAAAAGGGAACACAAAGTGTCAGCAAGAGCACAGGAAGTGTTTTTCTTTTTTTAATCTTTATTTGTGTGGAGCAGTAACGTCCTGTTTACTGGAACACCATCATCACATTCACGCATTACACTGTCACACCAGAAAGCTGCCCAGCGCTACGACCCTCTGACCTCCTGGAAACTCTACAACTCCACACGTACACCAGGATCAAGACCTTGCTCAAGGGCACGACAGTGGGGTTAGTAAGCACAGAGCAAGTGCTGCTTTTTCTCTTTACTATCCAGGAAAGTGCAAGAATGAAACACTTGGTCAGGTTTTATTTTTCAGCTACCACTGAGTGCTATTAAAACCTTTTTACACTTCTACACCCTGCGACATCTTCGTGAACGAAATATTCAAGTGCCTGAAGTGTCACCTGTTGTGCGCCTACCCTCAAGGACGCCTGCTACCTGCTGATCGGATGTGTAACGACGCGTACCTGTCAAGGTGAAAGGCAGCGATCTCTGCGTTGTGTCTTTCAAAGTCAGAGAAGTAAAAGAGGTTTACATCAGTCTCTGCATGTCTGGATTGCCTGTGCGACAAACAAAAGCGAGCACATAAACATGCTGCTATAAGCGCATGTTGTCATTTACTAGTCAGCATCACAAAACACGGCATCAGGATGAATGTTTCTCAGACTGTTGCATTGCACCGGTGTCTTACTTCATGGGTTTGAGCAGAGCTTGTCCATAATTTGGGAACGATATGAGCAGTTTCAGTTGGGTGCCTCCTTTCTTTTGAACTAAAAGATACAAAGAGGATGGAAATAGGGAGCACAGCAATAATACAAAGGCAGATCATTGCTTACACAAGCACTCTTTATGATATTCATCAGCCACTGATAAGAAACGCGTCACAGAGATGCATACAATTTAGATTCACTGCAGTGCATTACATCAGTTCCTCCACATGGTGGCCTGTTTTATAGTCAAAGCACCAACTGCCACCTCCATTTTGAGCATTACTCCAACAAAACCTGTATAAAATCGATTTATCTTAGTGCTGAGGCACAATATTATGCATCATTATTTTCAATACTAATGCTTATGTTATTCTTGTAAAGCCTTTGCATATTTATGATACCTTAAAACATTCCCTGCTGCTTCTAAACAAGCAGATTAGTGTATCATTTACATGCTTTGCCAGTAACGTCACCCCGTTTTACCTTCACAGAGGTCTGCATCGGACGGTTTCCATTTTTTTTCTCCCCCATTCTTTCATCCCATCAAACCTGACCCACTTTATCCGCAGTTCAGACAACTGGGCAATGTGAAGCATGTGTTTATTCTCTTTCAAGTGAACTAGTTCAAATCAAGGTTTCAGAAAGAAAACAGCTTTTATTTGCTGCAGACCACGGCTCTGTGAGGAAATCCTATAAATGAATAGAAAGAAATTGTTAATATAAACCAAGCTGTGCCACATTTTGATCCATAATTCATGTTTCTGATTCTGAATATGTACCCAAATTTACACAAGATATAGGTACATGAAGGAATGAGAGCTAAATGTGGGGAAAAAGGGATGACACAGTGAGAAAATTAGCCTGTAGCCGAGATTAGTGCTTAATCTGCACCATATAACACAAATCTCAATGCATTATTCACTCTGCAGCATGCTGAGGATGGCTTTGCCTGTCTAAGAGAACCAAGCACAAAATGAACATGTAGACAAAGGCATACGTTGATGCAAAGGAAGGTGCATGAATATTTTATGCTTATAGTTTTTGCTTATGTATAGTACATGTATATCCACTCTGTATGTAGGCACTTGTGCAGAATGGTGGGGCTGCTGCATGTGATTTTATAGCCTTGTTCACTTATGCACCCTTTCCATTTATCTAAGAGTTTCTCAACAGATATTAATAGTAGGTAGGATCTAAAAACATCTCTTTTAAAGTGGCACAAGTCTGAATGCCTGCAGTTACATTTATGGAGAAGCATGCAAGAGAATATAACAGTCTATGTCTCTCATGTACGTGTGAGCTGCACAGCTTGCTGTTTTGTTTTTATGAATGTCTGAATATCTACATAATGGCTCTTTTGTATCTCAATTCTGCTTCTCGTTTGTAATAAAATTAAGACAGTAATCCACAGTGGATTTTGCTATATGTGAGGCGGTGCATCATACAGCCACACCACAAAAAGATCCGGTTGGTCACTCCCAAGTTATCTGATGCTTGGTTTCATATTTGAACATGCCAGTCCCTTTTTAGCATCATTTTTCAGCATGCAGTGTATACCCCGCTAATGATATGAAAAAAGTTTTAATCCATTATCTGTTTTGGGTTTGATGTCTAAAGCCAATCAACAGCAAGTGAAATTGAAAAGAAAATACAGAAAGCATCAACAGGGAACCACAGATAGATCGATAAAGGATTTTTAAGACTGATACTAAGACCAGTATGTGGTGGTTTAAAAATCTGATATATTCAGTGATTTATTTTTCTTTCAGACACACAAAACAGAAAAAAGATTTCCCTAACATTTGTTTTTGTAGTCATGTATGAGTCCTTACTAAGACAATGGCAAAGCTGGTGGGAATTGTCCAGTTTTATCATCTGAAGAAATGGTGGATTACTTAGCTGTAAAAGAGGTGTGTTTGGAGGAGTAAATTTGAGGCTTTCAAACATAAGACCACTGTACCAATTATCAAGCACGGTGGTGGTAGCATCAAGCTTTGGGGCGTTTTAGCTGCCAGTGGTACAAAGTGGACAGAATCATGAAGGACTACCTCTAGAACATAGGTGTCAAACTCTGGCCCGCGGGCCAAATTTGGCCCGCAGCCTAATTACATTTGGCCCGCGAAGCCATACCAAATTACTATTAATGCTGGCCTACTGGTATTATACAGCTAATATATATATTGTTTAGTATTAAGCTTTGCTTGTTCCATATTCAGTTTTTCAGCAAAACTTGTTTGAGTCCATAAGAAAAGATTCATTCTTATATCTGGAGGAAGATTTTTTTTCAATAAATATTAATGTTGGCCCGCGACTTTGTTCCAGTTTTGAATTTTGGCCCACTGTGTATTTGAGTTTGACACCCCTGCTCTAGAATCTTCAGCTTCACCTTAAATCAACATCTGATGGTTGAAACTTGGACACAGTTGGGTGTTCCAACATGACAGTGATCCCAAACACACATGAAAACTGGTTTTGGAATGAAAAAGGCTGGAATGGCTTTCTTAAAGCCCTGACCTCAACTCTATTGAAAATTTGTAGACTATGATATTTGATTTTATATACTGTTTGTTTGTTTGTTTGTTTGTTTGTTTGTTTGTTTTAATCAATTTTAAATCATGCTTTTTATTTGTTTTTGTTTTTAATGTCTCTGTAAAGCACTTTGAATCACCTTGTTGTTGAATTGTGCTATATAAATAAACTTGCCTTGCCTTGCCTTGCCTATGCTTAAAAGCCTGGTCCATGCCAGGAAACCAACCAATTTAAACGAAACAATGCCACCTCTGTCATTCCTGCTGAGAAAAGTGTTCAAATATCCAGCCAGATTTATGCCAGAAGTTTGTTGATCGCTGACAAAAGCTTCTGGTTGAGGTGCAACTCGGTAAGTACATTTAACCAAACAGCGAGGGTGTATATACAACTCTGAGCCTGTACTGCATGTATAATTTTATATTTGACCTTGTGTGGATTCGAGAAAATCCTAATTAAATTCAAATTCTTGTTTTTTAAAGTTATTAAAGAAGTATGCTGTACAAGTATTAGACCCTGGAAAAATAATAATTCAAAGAAGTCATTAAAACCCCCAAATTACTATGACGTTTAGGGTCATGTTGATTGGGTATAAACTTTTGACCATAATCTGTGGTGTATAGGAAAACTAAACTGACAGGTTGAGATGTCTGAATATCTGAATAACTTCTATACACTGGCCTTCTGTTTATAATTCTACTTGCATGTTATTCCATATTTTGTTTGTTCCAGCACATGTATGCAGTTCTTCTTGGGCCTCTAAGAAATCTATATACCTTCACACATCCACCTTCCTCATCCTCTCACTTTGTGTCCACAAGGAATTGTGAGTTATATAACAGTATACCTAATCCTCCTGGGTTTGCTCTTTCATTCTCTGTAAATGTGTTTTGTTGTTTTATTTGCATACATCAGTTTGTGCCTTTATCATCCCATATATGTGTCTTGTTTCCCCAAAGATAATGCTCACTGCTGTAAATATGAGCTTTGGCACACTTTATTATATTCACTCAGTGAATACTCAGTCTTGCCTACGGCTCTCTTACAGATTAGCTTGTTTGTAATAACGGATCAGTTAAAATGAGAAAGCAGCATGGTTGTGACTTTGTAACTGCTAAGAGGAATCCAACTGTACATAAAGAAGAATTTACCACAATTTTATCACACAAGGCAATGACAAGGTCATTTTTTAAGTAAAAAAACTTGCTGTATCAAGCTATGCAGTCCTCAGAAGTCCCTTTTCGCTCACCCTAAAAGAGGAACAGATTACAGACTGATGTTTTGGCAGAATATTCATGAAGGACTACGGCCTGAGCAGGTTTCCTAATTGACTCCCTTCATCATGGCATTGCAAAACAACCTAAGTCTCAGTTCAGGATGTAGTTTGTGGGAGTAGCAAGAAAAAAAGGAGGTTCATTAAGAAAAAACTGTTCCCCTTCCTCTGATCTTTCTGTGTCTGGCACATTTCCCAGGCCCTGTCCTTTCCTTCCACTCTCTTTGGCCTGTTAACCTGCCTACCTCCCTTATGTGCTCACCTGCGCCAAGGATACGCTGTGTTGCCAAATAGTGAGTCAGCTGAGCGAGGTTGGGGTCTTTCCTGTTGTACAGCTCCCAGCGAGAGATGCCCAGGTGGAACCGCAGCCAGGGAGGGTGGGTCTCCACATCAGTTGTCCATGTGACTTTGTCATAGCCTTCCTCGTGACTGTTGCTTTGCCTTCAGGATAGTATATACACATAATACTGTAACACCGGCAGAACTGTTTAGTCACAAACAGAAATTCAGATATGAAACAAATTGCAGTTGTAAAATTTTATCAAGAAAATAAGTTAAACCAACTCTGTGGAAAGTTGAGCAACACAGTAATATAAAAAAAGAGCTTCCATTGCATAATATTCATTTGGCAGCATGAAGTGACACAAGCCTCATGGCAAAGAAATAATGGGATGCTGCATTCCTTTAATAGTTATGAAAGTGTGTTTCAAAAGTAATTTGTTGTATACTTTATTCCAATTTAAAGACAGTCAAGTACATCCCATGATTCAGTAACCTCGAGAATCACCTTCAGCTGTAATAACTTTAAGTAATTTGTGCTGTGCTTGGGATCATTGTCCTGTTGACCCAGTTTTAGCCAAGCTTTAGCTGTTGGAGAGACAACCTTATGTTTGACTCTAGAATACTTTGGTATACAGAAGGGTTCACGATCAAAACAGACTGCAAAACAAGCCCAGAATTATCACCCCTCCATCGCCATCACCGTGCCTGACAGTTGGTATGAAGAGTTTATGCTGATATGTTGTGTTTGGTTTTCTCCAAACATGGCGTTGTGCATTATGGCCAAACATCTCCACTTTGGTCTGTGCAAAGGATGTTGTTCAGGAAGTCTTGCAGTTAGTTCAGCTATAACTTTGCAAACCTAAGCTGTGCTGCATGGTGATCCTTTCAAAGAAGATATTCTTGTTCACTCTTTTTCTCATCATACCGTCATGACCTTTAACATTTAATAGCTAACTGATGCTTGTAGAGTCTTATGTTGTCGAGACATTTGTCACTTAACAAGATTGTCTTGAATGTTTTCCACTTGTGAATGATCTTTCTCACTGTAGAGGAATGGACAGCAAAGTGGTTGGAACTGGCATTACAACCCTTCCCACATTGATGGTCAGACATGCAAACCTCTGTATTTATAGAGGCGCCTCAACTTGCTGATGACCAGTTAATAAAATGCATTTGATTAGCAGCACTGGGCTGCTACTTGCCCTCTTAATTCTTAAAGTAGCAGCAAGTGTAAATTAATTTTTTTATTAAAAAAATAAAAAAAATAATGGTGTCATGGTGTTTGGGGTTGTATTTACTGCATTTTAAGCCCACTGAGAACCAGATTATTTTTATGGTGTCCTGTGCGTTAAACTTTAGAACTGAAAGAAAATGTACTTTCTATTTCACATGATTTTAAAATTCTAAGGGTTAAAACATTAAATGTTTACTTCTAATCGGTTTGTATTAACAGTTTAGTACTGACTATCTATCTAGAAAAACAGAATATTGTTTTTAATTTAGTTTACAAAATTTACAGATCTACACAAATCTAATTTATTATTATAAAATTAATAACAATCAAATCGTGGTTTTACACTAAAGACATGCATGGTGTCACTAGCTGATGAGCATAAAGGTCTGCTGGATGGGACCAATATTTCATAGCTACATCAGTAAAGAAAGTAAAGTAAAGTAACCTTTGAATGTTACCAAATGAAAAGCGGGCTGCTGTAATTAGGGCAGTTTCAAGAAGAGCTAATCTTTTAGAAACCAGTGTTAATTATTCTAGGGGAGCTTCACAATGATGCAGAAGTTATTAAAGTGTTTTTGACATCTTTTTTTACTCACCACTCACTATCATCAGGAAAGATGTCTTCCTTCTCTTCTTCCTGACTTTCCGTATCCTTTGCATCTTCTTCTGTTTTCAGCCTCAGCAGCCAATCATCTTGCTGCAGCTCTGGCTGTGGCAGATTGTACAGCGGATGCTTGAACAGTGCCTCAAGCTTAGAAGGACCATCGACTTTCTGAATTATTTTTCCAACTCCAATCAGTTTCTTTGACTTCTCAGTGACCTCATTTAATGAGCCTCGGACTTTATGGTGTAACATGTTTGCAGTCAGTTTGTGACGCACTTCATCGTGGGGGCGCCTCTGCAGTTTGTTTGAGGAGGCAGCATCAGAAGCAGGAGACTGGGAGACAGACTCGTGATGCTGAGTATCTGTTCCGGGGATGGAGGAGGAAGAAGAGGGAAAAACACAGGCAGTCTGGAGGACTGAAAGGCAAAAAAATGCCAGAAGGACATGGAGACTGAGGGACAGACAAGCCAGTCCCAGATAGATGGAGCGAGTGGACTGACCCAGGTTCCGTCTAACCATGCTGGAAGATAAAAAGATAAATCAGACCAAGGAGGCCTGTCAGCATTTCAGACTTGCACGTGATAAAATATTTCCTACATATTGCATAATACACAGACACCCAGATAAACAGCAGCATGTATTTTATGCTTACTTGTAAAAACAGACCTGCCATATACCAGATTTCATGGTAACATGCTGTAATGCAGCTGGACTAGGCAAACTGCTGGTGCTTGCAACATCAGTGTGCTGCTTTGTTTGGTAGGTATGAGATTTACAACTCAAAACAAAATGACAGCCTCATGGTCCGTGTCGCAAGAGGGAAAGTTGGGTGATCATCATCTTCATTAAAATCTGGCATTTTGGAGCCACGAGGATGGTGAAATCCCTGCGGAATTGGGAAAATGTGATGATAGTTCCTCTAACCATCTGTTGTCAGTGCTTAATATGAGAGCCGCGTTAAAGTCATTAAGCTCAATGAATGTCTGCGTGGTTGTTTCCAAATATGGCAAGCTGACACCATTCAAAGTGTAGTAAATGTTTTTACATCATGATGATCCCATACACATGGACATGAAAAGAAAACAAAAGAGTTAGAAGGATTTCGTAATTGTAAAAGGTAACAATATGATTTATTTATGGCTTTAGCTTTATTAATATCCATCCATCCATCCATTCGCTTCCGCTTATCCTTTCCAGGGTCGCGGGGGGCGCTGGAGCCTATCCCAGCTGTCATAGGGCGAGAGGCGGGGTACACCCTGGACAGGTCGCCAGTCTGTCGCAGGGCCAACACACAGGGACAGACAACCATTCACGCTCACATTCACACCTAGTGACAATTTGGATTATCCAATTAACCTATCCCCTCAAACTGCATGTCTTTGGACGGTGGGAGGAAGCCGGAGTACCCGGAGGGAACCCACGCAAACACGGGGAGAACATGCAAACTCCACACAGAAAGACCCCGGCCTGATGGTGGAATTGAACTCAGGACCTTCTTGCTGTGTGGCAACAGTGCTAACCACCGTGCCACCGTGCTGCCCGCTTTATTAGCTTTATTAATATTAAACATGATATTTCCTTCATTTATGGTAGATTCATATATTTATGCAGTATAAGAGTAAAGCACAACTAAGACACATGCACTCTCTGGACACTATATTAGGTACACCTTTCTAGTAACGGGTTGAGTCCCCTTTTGCACTCAGAACTACTTTAACTCTTCATTTCAACAAAATGCTGGAAACATTAATCTCCAGTTTCACTGAATCCCAAAGGTTCTCTGTTAGATTGAGATCTGGTGACTGTGGAGGCCACTTGAGTACAGTGAACTCAGTGCCATGGCCAAGAAACCAGTTTGAAAGGATATGAGATATGATGTGTTATTCTGCTGGAAGCAGCCATCAGAAGATGAGTAAACTGTAGTTATAAAAGGATGGACATGGTCAGCAACAATACTGAGGGAGGCTGTGAGATTTAAACTATGCTCAGCTGGTGTGAAGGAGCTCTAAGTGCGCCAATAAAATGTCTTCCAAAACCATTACGCCACCACCACCCTGAACCATTGGTAGAAGGCAGGATGGATCCATGATTTCATGCTGTTAATACCAAAGTCTGACCCCACCATCCAAATGCGTCAGCACAAATAGAGACTCATCAGACCAGGCAACACTGTCCAATATTTATTGTCCAATTTTGTTGACGCTGTGTGAACTGTAGCCTTGGTTTCCTGTTCTTAGCACCCAGGTGGCCCTCGTGTGGTCTTCTGCTGCTTATCACCTAAAAGCAATTTGGTAATTCTCCTCTGCCCTTCGGCATAAACAAAGCTTTTTTCCCATTCAATGAATATTTTCAGTTTTTTGGACCATACTTTTCCTACATGACAGATGGTCATGTAGGAAAATCCCAGTACACAGCAGTTTCTGAAATACTCAGACCTTCTTGTCTGACACCAACAAACATGCCATGTTCAAAGTTAAAAAATGACCTTTCCCCCCCATTATGATGCTCAGTCAGAACTCCAGCAGGTTGCCTTGACCATGTCTACATGCCTAAATGTGCTGAGGTACTGCCATGTGATTGGTTGCATTTCCAAGCAGCTGAAACAGGTGTACCTAACAAAGCAGTTAGTGATTGTAAGTCATATAAGAGAAACCAAAAGTATTTACTAAGTTTCTTCTTTTTTTCTCTTCATGTTGATACTACCAGAATAATACTGAACATTTAAAAATTCATGAGCACAGTCATCGTTTTTAAGATGCTGTTAAACATCTGCTTGGGTCTTCTAAGTTTAAACATAATTGAAATAATTGTGATTTTAAGGAAAAAGGTGTGAAGCACATTTTACACACAGTAAATTTAAAAAGAAATCCCAGCAAACCCTAAACACAGCTTTTGTGAGGCTAGCTATTCATCCTACTTATTGTCACCAACAGTCCTTAATGCAGAGCACGTACTGCATTGTGTGATTGGAAAGGAAAACAGGTTGAGAGAGACATGCGTGCATGCGTTCACACTGCAGTAGTTAAGCATGAAACTACCAGGCAATCATTTGCATAAAATTCTCAAAGAAAGAAAAGTTCACTAAGAAAATCAATATATTATTGATCAATTTGCTGCTCCCAAATTCTTTATGTGGAGCAGCAGACTGAAGACTTACATCTCTTTCCTGTCAAGACCTTTTTTCTTCCCACTCTCGCTCCGTTCCACTCCCCTGCATGTGTCGACTAGAAAGAATTTAGTAGTAATTTTCTGGTCCTGATCTTACCCAGTAAGACTGGATTTGTGTGTTTGTTTGCTATCATGCGGTCACTGCAGCGCAAACAGAAAACTGGCGTGTTGAGGTGACCCGTGTCTCTGTGACCCAGAGTTACGATATTTTACTTTGGATCAATGTAGATTGCATAATTAAGTCAATGCTAAACACAAGTCCTGTTAGAAGTGGCTCTGAGTCATGATGTCACTATTTGTGATTGGTACGTATCGCCACGTATTCCAAAACTATGGATCCATTAGTTCTTCCATTGTAGCCCACCTTGCTTCTCTTTATATTTTCTTCTCTTCTCATAGGCCCTGACTTTAAATTAAAAAATCATTTTTGCCCCTGGATTTGACTTTCAAGAGGACACTTGATGCAGTTTGTGGTTTGTGTTTGAGGAGATACATATATATGTGTTTATATACATATACTCCAAGTGATGTCAAATGCAGCAGGCTAGATCCACTTTAGATTAGATTCTGGCAGCGCAGGTGCACACACCCACATAATGAATTGGTATTCTGAAGGAGCTCAGATTAAATCAAATATTCATCCCTTTAACACAGTCTCTTTTGTCTTCTTTCAACCTGCCTCTGTCCTTTATCATAAGCCATCCATCTTGTATTTCATCCCACGGCTTTAAAATCTCCGACTTTCGATATTCGGTCCCTTATGGGGATTGAAAAATTGTTCTCTCCTGCAATCTAATTAGCTAACGAAATGTTCCTATTAATTAGCTCACTTTGCTCTGAGAGACAATGTATTATTTATGTTGAGGCAGGTCCCAGTAGAACAGATTGATGTTTTCCAAGCCTGCGGCAGTATGCTGTGGCATTATAAGACGGTTCCTGCTGTTTCATTACTTGCAAACAACTCTTAAATGTCGCAAATCAGGTTACAGTTAAAACACACATACATAAACACTAGCATGAAGGAAGGGAGAGAAAGAGAACAGATGACTAGTTACAGTTCTCATACTTTAAAATGCATGACGAATTTATTCCAATTACTCATCGTGATGATAATGTCTTTGCAGTCATAAACTGGAATAATACTTGGATGTAATGTGGACTGGAGCCATTAAAGCTTTAATGATTCATGGCCTGATGTGCTAAAGTGCTGTGATGTTTTAATGCATTTTCAATGAAGCATAAAAGTAAAAGCGTGACGAGTGCATCAGAATCTATTTGGATGCATTTTCAGTGTTTGGAGGAGGCTTGTGCTGCACACTGTATGACGTATTGCAGATTAGCAGGGAAGCAAATGCTCTATCTGTTTTATTTTTTGAGCTTAAAAGTTCTTCCAGTTCATCCAGAGGGAAACATTACTTATTATAATTCACAGCTTTTTTTGTAGTGCTGTACAATGACTGTTGAGATGAAATAGCCCTGTAGGCCAATATATAACCCCAACAATACAAACCAGCAACTTGCATGATAACTGGTTTGTTTGCTCATTCAGTTCAATTCAAGTCAGTTTTATTTATGTAGCACCAAAGCACAACAACAGTCACCTCAGAACGCTTTATATTGTAAAGTAAAGACACTACAATAATAAAGTGGAAACTCCAACAATCAAATGACCCCCTGTGAGCAAGCACTTGGCAACAGTGGGAAGGAAAAACCACCTTTTAACAGGAAGAAAGCTCCGGAAGAACCAGGAAGATGGATTACAGGAGCAGAAGACCACACCTGCCACTCCTGTGCGCTAAGAACAGGAGACTGAGACTACCATTCACATAGGTTTCACCAAATCTGGACATTAGATGATTGGAAAAATCCTGCTGTGATGAGTCTTGTTTTCTGCTGCAACAATCAGATAGTGGGTTTAAGAAACAACATAAAAGCATGAAACCATAAAAGCATGAAACAACATAAAAACTTGAAACCATCCAGCCTTGTATCGACGGTTCAGGCTGCTGGTGGTGCTGTAATGATGTGGGGTACGGGAAGGGAACTCCAGGCTTCGAGAGCCAGTGTCCTGCAGGTTTTAGATGCATCCTTGATCCAATACAGCTTCAAATGGCTAAATTATCTCCTCAACATGTCATGAAGTTCTCCAGAGGCCTGGTAATGAACTAATCATTTGATTCAGGTGTGCTGACCCAGGGTGAGATCTAAAACCTGCAGGACACTGGCCCTCTCTTGAGGCCTGGAGTTCCCTACCTCTGGTGTGGGGGATACTTTCTTTGCACACTTTAGGCCCCTTAATACCAACTGAACGTTGTTTAAGTATCACCGTATACCTGAGTATTCTTGGTGATCGAGTCCCTTCCTTTATTACCACAGTGTACTCATCTGCTTCCAGCAGGATAACACACTATGTCACAAATCTCAAATCATCCCAGCTGGATTTTACAGAAACTGTGTGATGCTATCATGTCAATATGGAGCAAAATCTGTGAAGAACTGCTTCCAGCACCTTATGTCGAAAACTTCCAACCCAGTATTAGCAGTAGCATGTAACTGGACATTAGTTGTCATCCTCCAAATTATGTTAAATAGACCATTTGTTTGAAATGACTTGTTTGAAATTATTTTCTGAATGGATGCTAATACATTAGCAAGTATTGAAAGGATAATTACAGTGTATTTCATCATGCTGCACTTCTCATTGATATAGTTAGTGTGGTTCTATTGGTCATGCCAGCTTTTTACAAGGGCCTCCTGTGTAGCAACTTGCTGACTCACCTGTTCCTCTGCAGACAATGAGGAGAGGATGCTTTATAAGACTTTTAAGACTTCAAAACAAGAAAAACATACAACTTACAAACCACCACTGAAGAGGATTTTCCAAACGGCAAGAGCACCTTTTAAAGTTTGGATGTTGAGCTGTTTCACCAAAGACATATGTGGAGTGCAGCACATTATGCCTGTGCCCCTGTGCCCTCTCGTCCCCATCAAAGGTTGCAGGGTCTGCTGCTTTTAAGGGAAGATTGTTGATGTTTTCAAAGCTGACACAATTCAATGAAATCCAGCACACTCGTTCTAACACTGCTCTGATCACAGGACATCAGCAAATCCATTTTAACACAACATATTTTAAATTTGTGTTGCGTTCCCTTACTTTAAAGCTCGTCCACCATTCTTTTATTGCTTTTCTCTCACTCACCCTCACATAAAACACACCCAAACACTCCCATTCAAACAGTGAAAAACATCCTTCAAAGCTTTGAAGCCCCGTTTCCCTCGCAGCAGTTGCGGCTTAATGTAGGTTGCTTGGAAACAACCCAGAATTTGGCACCTAATTGGAGCGTGCGTGTGCTCCATTCAGCGGGCAGGCGGCTGGCGACTCTGTTGTGCAAACTCAGGATAATTAGACAAAGTGAATTCTAGATCACATCTGGCACAGTGGAGGGAGAATAAGCAGCAGAGGGCCTGTTGGATCATGTGGAGTGTTGACCGCTGAAGGCCTCAGAGATTTAATGGGTCTGTTTTTTTGTCTATGCTTGCGTGCACTTACAAGAGTACTTGCAATTTTATTTGCCTGTGTCCTTATTTGTGTACTAGAGATAGCACATGTGTGTAAATTAGTGTTCTGTGGCACTACTGGCTCCAAAAACAGCTCGACAGGCCTTATGAACACCCAAGGGTGCAAGAGTTTGTGCTTTTTTGAGTACTGAATACAAAGAGGGTGATGTGTTTAATCACGTCGGTCGATGTCTGAAGTGCTGGAGGCGCTATATCTCCCTGTGGTTTTCTTTGTCTTTGTGCTTAACCTACACAATCTGGTTTTACGAGTGTGTGTCTGTGTGTGTGTGTGAGACAAATGCGAATGGTACGTTTCATCATGTGTTTCCCGGTGTTTGATGTAGCGTAGGAGCTCCTTAGTCTTTCACTCATCATTCTACTCCCTCTCTTCCTTTCTCACTCCGCCACAGCTCATCTCTCCACCGCTCTCTCTCCCACCTGCTTTCTTTCTGCCTTCACCGCTTCCCTCTCTTCCACCCACTACCTCACTCCCCCCCCCCCGTAAGCTCAGAGGCCCGGAGTCTTTGAAAGCTTTGACTCCTGTGGCTCTGGCTGCTGCTGCTGCTGCTACACTCCCAGTATGGATGGGCATGAATATTTCATCTCTGGAGTAAAAGAAGGGAGTGAGAGGTGGTTGGGGGGCAGAGTTGGTCGGAGGCGAGGAGTGAATGATGTGTAAGATGGAGGAGAAAGGGCAGGGGGGAGGGGGGAGACGTGATAGAGCAAGACAGGTGAGTGCAGCAGGTACAAATGATTACAAAGATGAAGAAATGCAAATGTGGACGAGATGAAAAGCTGAAAACAGAGAGAGAGGGGAGTAAACACATGTGGAATACCAACTTGTGTTAGAGCAGTAATGTGTTTGGTGCACTGATACGCACTGTTTGTTTGTTCCTTTGTAAGCACACGTTCAATATCACAGAAAAAACACAGACAACACAGAGTCCCTCTGCTATCGAGTCATTTTTGTATTTGTCTCGAGTAACTCTCATCATTGTCCTCGTCTACGTTCCTTCACTCCTCTTTCTTCCTTTCGGTCTCTCTTTCTCTCGCTCCACGTCTCTTGTCGTCATCCATTTCAAGGTGACAGCTTGTAGGATAATCTAATCTTGCATCTCTCCACATGGGACAATCTGTCACTGGCTCAAACAAAGCATGTAGATATGTGTTGAATATTTGTGTGCATGCTATTGAGTGTGGATGAAAGTGAGAAGAAGAAAAAAGGAAAAGACAAAGGGAATTTGACTACACAGGAACATGATTTTTAATTTAGGGGTTTGATTCAATTTTATTTATGTAGCGCCAAATCACAGCAACAGTTCCCCCAAGGTGCTTTATATAATAAAAAGAAAACAGAGAAAACCCTAATAATCATATGACCCTTTATGAGTGAGTGCTTTGGCGACAGTGGGAAAGAAAAAACCCCGTTTAACAGGAAGAAACCTCTGGCAGAACCAGAGTAAGACAGGACAAAGACATCCGGTGGATGAGAGTGAGAGAATAATAATAATTAATGATTTGAACAACACGATTCATTTATAACTGTAAAAATATTGCTCTAGGGTAGTGATCTCCTGATACAGATAGCGTTTCAATATTTTCTTTTCTACATTTCTTTAAACACCTGAGCTGTTTGTAAAAATTCATCATCATCTGTGTTCCTTGTTACTCTTCTCCCTTTGTGTCAAGTCATATCACATGTTTACAAAATAATTAAGTCTAACACTGGCATCAGTGACCATCTTATTTTTTGAGCCGATATAAGCTATTTGCTGATTTATCTGCATTCTTAACAGCTGATAAATGAGAAAAGAAATAAAAAGATGGACAAAATCCCCTTCAAGCATGTTATGTGTTGATGTTGTATAGTTTGTCTGCCAGAGAAACTCTGCAACTGTGCTCTTGGTAACACATATTTGGAATCCTATAAACACAATAACCCGGTGATCCGAGCAGAAAAATCCATGATTTATGACAATTAAACAAGATCTTTTTAGCCCGCATTGTCATATTTTCTTCTACACTACACTAAACACATTTTAGGGAAATCTGTTTATGTTTTGTGGGTCTGGAAAAAACAGAACAGATATTTCTGATTATATATCTGATTTTTAAATTGCCAAACTCTGTGTTTTGTACTGTGCATTATTTGAGTTGCCATGGGATACTGTATATTTGCGTGCAACAACAGCTTACAAGAAAAGAAATATTCTCCCGAGGAAAATATAATTACAACATTGTAACAATGAATCCTGAAACAATAAAAGCACACATTCAGGGACTCCCCTGAGAGCTGCAGTTGTTAACAGTTAAATATTTAATCCTGGTACTGGAACACTGAGAAGCTCTAATGATCTACACCGGGAAGAATGCAAGAATATCTGATGTGGGACTAGGAGCTGTTATAACACCCCCACCACCACCATGTCTGTCGTGGGGCTTCCATAACTGGTCATGCTAACGTGATACCAAGGGAGATTTTCTTTTACTATGTTCACTACAACTGCCAACAACTTCTTCTATTTGTCCATAATTAAAGAAACAACATAAACTAAACCAAACTGGGCAACTTATTCAAAGCTAAGTTAAAATCTTTTAAAGTTATTCCACATATTTGCTGTATTATTTGTTTAGTTTCTTTTAATCTTGTCACTCTACCCTTGGGTTTAAGCTAACTAGACAGCATGCTAAATTTGACGTGCTCAACAAAATAATAAATAGTAAAATCTGATTACAGCTGTTCAAAGTGCTGCATTACCTTCACTCTGCTCACACTGTTACCTGTCCCAAGGATTTGATAGCCAGCGCATAACTCTAGAAAAATTTAAAGGCAGGATTCTTTCTACAGAGCTATGAGAGAAGTTTGAGATCTTCACACTGAGCAAACAGAGCCTCAGGTGGTCCGTGATAAAGCAATATGCCTGTCTTTGAAGTGTCTGGCTTTCAGCAATGTAGCACACTCAATATGAGGACAGTGACCCTGGAGTGGGCTTCACTGCACTGAGGCAATGGTTTCTTTCTACAGTGTATAAATTTCCCCCCAAAAAACACATTGTAACTCATCTATCCTGCCTTCAAGTAATGCAAGAAAAATGTTGTCCTCCCAAACTAAAATACAAACATTGGGGGTCTGCAAGCTAAGCTTACAATGCAGAAACAAAGTGGGCAGAAGCTTGTACATAAAAATCATTACTGATGGAGAAACAGTGTTAAAAAAAATTGCAGGGCACAGCACGTAACAGACCACATGGCTCATGAGTCAGAATGCTCCAACTGTGCCATACTACCAATACGTGCTCGTGATCCTTAATTAATGAGTTTACATGAAGGTGAGTGTGTAGTGCTATTGGAGGATCCATTGCTAATGAAGTGGCTTATTTGTGTCCACTTCCTTGATTGGAATTTTTGAATACGGAGACGATAGCTGAGAGGACTCACAAGGAGAGACAGAGAGGGAGAGAAAGAGAGGGTAAAAGAGGGAGTAATTTTTAATTTTCTCTGGGCACTCTTGTCAGGAAAAAGCCAAGGCTGCAAATTGTGTGTTTGTGCATGCCTACCTACTGTATGATTGCGTATATCCTTCTACCCAGCACATAATTGATTTGGAGCAGATGGCATGAAAAGCCCTCAGAGGACACGAATGCTCGCTCTGAAAATATTTAGAGGACAAAGCAGAAAGCACAGAGATGGATTCATTTTTAAATGGGTCTCTTCAGACACACACACACAAATGCACCTTTTTTATTATCATTATTCTAATGAACGGCATTGGAGGAAGAGGTACTCTAGCGTTTAGTTTTGTGCCACAGTGTACAAACCCTCCCCCTTCAGTATTACGTGTCTCCTGCCAGTTTGCATGTCTCACCCTTCACCAGTGCTTGTACTCAGATTCCACTCATTTTCTCAGCTCTCCACTCATCTTCTGATAGTAATTTATCTTTACACCTCATTTTAGGAATGAGCGTGCAAGGCAGTTTCCAGAAAATTGTATTTAATAAAAAATGCAGGTGTTGATTATGCACAGACTAATGAGAGCATATCCGCTCCAAGCTTCATGTAGACCATGAGTAAGTATACCAGCACGCTATGAGAACTTGCGTTACAGATTTTGAACCAAAGGAACTGATTCTTCACAGATAATAAAGACAAGTGGATGTATGGCACACGTGATCAACTTCGAATGAAGATTTAAAAAGGAATGAATGAATGAAAGGAATGATAGTAAATCATTTAGGATTTCATGAATAAAAAAATAGAACAGAGTGAATTGTCACAGACAGGAAAGTGCGTTCGTGCATACCAAATCTTGTCAACAAAGATGAAGGCTCCCGAGTTACCTACTTCAAAAAATTATGATGCGTCTGCTCACCGCATCACAGAGAAAACGACAAGACGAAAAGATGAAGAAAGAAAAGCAGAGATGTAGTGGAAACATCACAGTGGGATTATATCAGTGTGGACATACTGTACCTGTACTGGAAACACATTCTGACTCATGAGGAGCAGTTTTGATTCTGAAAGTTACAATTTATTTATTCTGGTGCTGCGCTGTTACTGTTCGATCGACTGCTGGTCCAGAAGGCTCGGCTCTTAACTGGCTCATGCAAACCCTGATTGGCGTTCTTACACTCTCTGATCTCCTCGCTGATCTTTTAACCCTGCACTCGTGCTAGATCGTTGACGTCTGCAGAGCAAATGCTCCTAACTGAGGTACAGTTTCAAACACAGAGGAGTTTCTTACTTTGCAGTAGCTCCTCCTAATTTGTGGCACAAACTGCTGCTTCACCTTAGACATTTTGAAAACCTATTTTTACTCTTTGACTTTTAAAGCAGACTGACATCTGATCATTTTTTTTATTTATGTTGTTTTCTTTGGTTTTGTTTTCTTTTTTAAATTTTTCTTTTTTTTATGTTATTTTACACTTTTATCTGTACAGCACTTCAGATCCAGAGCAGTTACTTAATAAAGACGTAAAACCCAACTGCACTCATAGATCATATAACTCATATCTATATTACTACTATATAAAATACACATCAGTACATTTTATATATATGGTTGTAGATTTATGTTATTTATGTTTTTTTCATCCTATGATTAAGTATTGCACTAATTTTGTTGTGCTTGCATAATAACAGAAATAAGTTACAACATGTGTACAGCTCAAGGATGCCGTCTTAATTACTACATTTCTCAGCAAGTTATTTTGAATATTTATGGTTGCGTAAAGCATGAGAGATCCATCTAAAGGTTTGAGCTGTTTGTGCAACTTATTAACAGAAAACGGGATTATCATGATTTATTCACGCTGCATTTATTCCACTGATGCTTGAAAACACAAAGGCATGGTTTATGAGCGTCGGGATCGCTAATAGGCTACAATTACAAGCATCTTTCATCGTCGACACATGAACCAAAAGCTGGCACAGCACCTAAACAGAATGTATTTCTTGTGGATATTTGGTTTCTATCACCCATCTGCTCACTCTTCCACCAAAATGTGGCCTCCAAAGGGAGCTCTGGTCTTCTGTCTTCTTCTTCTTTAAATGAATGCCATATGTACATGGTTTAATGACCAATTCAAGTTCCACTGTGAGAAACCTGTTCCTACTTTCTCAAACAAGGGAAAGCAGCCGTTAAGTAAGTTGTTTCCAAAGTGCTAAAAAATATTGATTGGTTGAGACAGCATGGGTTACACAATCAGGTGGGAAACCAACAAATACATCCAGCCCTAATGCTGTGTTCAAAGCAAGAACCTGAACTAAATGAATGAAACATAAAGCAAACCAATGCCGTCTATTTAGAATCAAATAAGCCATTTGGTGTGTAGATTTGTGCCAAGTGCCTCCCACACGGTGTCATGCCTGTATATATTTTTAACGTGCGTTAAAAGAGGAAACAAAACCAACAACTTTGGCAGTATTACAGCTATATACAAAGCCGGTTGCCTGTATGTGAAAGAGTGCTGCGTTAACAAAGCTGTAAAGGATCGGCGAGGGAGGAAGATGGGTGACATAAACGGAGGAGGGGAAATGCTTGTTCCTGTCCAGATGGAGCCTCTGTGGGAGTTTGGCCTGTGTGTGTGTGTGTGTGTGTGTGTGTGTGTGTGTGTGTGTGTGTGTGTGTGTGTGTGTGTGTGTGTGGAGGCTGCGTAGGTGAAATACCTACTAAGTTAAATAAGGGAAACTGATGAGTACGCTGATATAAGGATTTCCATAGAAAGTAATTATTGAAATGCACATAGGGTATAAAAATGTTTCTGCTTAGTGTGAGTAAATATCATTTACTCTAAATATCAGCGAGTTATCAATTATTACCTTTAAAATTTTCATGAAGTCATATTTTGCTAAAAGTGTTCATTCATTCAGGACCACTAAAGTGACCAGAGGGCTTCCTCTAATCAAAAATATGATTATTATTTTATATCTCACAAAACCAGTGCTGGGATCATTACTCAAAAAAGTAATGTATTACACATTACTCAATACTTTTTTTAAAAGTATGGATTACTAGGCATAATTATTCTCCAGAGAAAGTAATACTATCATGTCTCAAATTACGTTGTCAAAAATGACTAGTTAACAAACTAAGCCTGAGGCTACAGTCCCACACACTGACACAGATCCCCATCCTGATGAGGACACACTTTTAGTTTTGTCGTTTAAATGCGAAGTCTAAACCACAAAGCAAAGTTGATGACCAGCCCGAGACAGGGGACAGGGGCGGATATACAGAAATTTGTGGCAAAATCCAAACCATCTCTTTACACATATCCAGGTGTTACCTTCAGTAATATGTATTATATATGGTTAAAACACATTAAATGCAGTAAGTATACACATGTTTCATATAAAAATAGTTTGTAACTTTTTTATCTGCTTTAGTCAAAATAATTAAACATTTTAGTTATGCAAAACATTTAGAATTTGGATTTTAGGTACTGTATAGCCTTTATAATAAATAAGCGTGTAGCCCAATACCTACAAAATCCAGAAAAACTACAAAACATGAGGTGAATCAGTGAGAAATACAAGTCTACCTTAAGTTTCACACTATTTTTATTAGAAATAATCTAACTGTTACATAGACTTACACAAAATGTCAGAAATCTGTCAGAAATCATTGATATGAACAAATTTTTCACCAAAGATTAAAACCTAACTCTTCATGATTTACTGGGTTAATAAAACTCACCTTCATTCCATTTACAAAGTGCAACAATGAACCACCTGTGTTAGAATCTGACATGCCCATGGTGTTGATTCAAAATTTACTGTGTTGCAATCATAGGTGTTGGTTGCTACTGACAACAGGAAATGAAGATTTTCAAAATGTGTTATAGACACGGTCAATTCAATTTTATTTATACTGCGTCAAATCACAACAACCTCAAGGTGATTTATACTGCAAGGTAGACCCTACAATAATACATACCACCGTGTCCATTTCACGCTTTGCCTCTCCAAAACGTGAAGTGTACAGACATCCAGAAAATGCATTAACAGCAGGGGGAGATAATATATTTAAAGCCACGAAGTCGGTAGTAAGCAAAAAACATATTAAGTATATAACAGGGTCTTTAATTATCAGAAAAGAAAAATTAAGCTAGGTGGTTAAAATATAATTATAAATGTGTAAATAATGTCTGTTTAAATGCTTTCCCGTGATTATTTTCATGTATGCTTGAAATAAAATATCTTCCTCTGCTGTTACTGCAGATTACTGCAACTTCTGCATGTGTGTACATTTCACATTTTGGAGAGGCAAAGCATGAAATGGACACGGTGGACCGGCATGTCTATTACATGTTTTAGTTCGAATCAAACTAGCGTTGGCAAGAGATTATTTTAGGGTGTCACATGCCACCCCATGCACCACAGTAGATCCACCCCTGACCAGCGAGACTCCAAAGCGATGGCCACAGTATTGAGGGTACAATGCTGCAAGCCTGACTGCTCATCACTGCCTTTGTTACCTTTTGAAGATCAGGCTCTAGGTGCTGGGCTCTGTATAAGCATGCAGCCTGTGCAGGTGTTTGTAAAGTTTCAGTGTTGTGTTAGCAGTATAATGATGGACACAGTTTACATATCACAGTTACATGCTTTTCCTCTCGTAGAAGAGAAAAAATAAGAAATATTTATATATATATATATATATTTGTCTGTGTATGTGTGTGTGTGTGTGTGTGTGTGTGTGTGCAAGAAGAAAAAAAGACAAATTTTAATTTATTTTCTTTCTTTGTTCTGGTCTTTGTCAATTTAGCCAGCTACATTCCACAGTATAAATGGCCATGTTAAATGAGCCAGTATGGTGTCTTTCCAGTAAATTGGTGGAATTTGATACTTACTTCAAAAGCTTAAATTCAGATTGATCACTGTCTTCAACAGCCATACTGAAACACATTTAACCACTTTCAGCATTTTTTTAAATTAATTTCAGTGGCCAATGGGACATAAAAACTTAATTTACAGAATATTATTTTAATCAGATAAGAAAAAATTGCCTAAAAGTAATGTTTTAAGGGCTTTTTCCCCTAGACGTTTTCTTTTTACAAGACTAAACGACATCATAATGCTGCAAATTATCCATTTCAACATGTACTTAATAACTTAACTGCCAAATATCCAAATAACTGAAGCAGCACATTCAGCACTTAAAGACAAATTTAAGCCAATTAGGACATTACATATAAGCTTCAAACTTATAATATATCAAATGTCACTTGCCGAGCAGTCCACACCTTAGAGAAGACTCTGTCATGTTCTTTCTTAAATCATTCTCCATCTCTGAGAGTAAAATTATCACACATAAACGTTTTTTTTCTTCCCTTGAAAAAGTACAGTCACAATCTGTCTGTACTTTTAGCTAGCAGACAGATTGCGTGTCAAACTGCACAGAAGCTATTCGTGTGTCATATTTGTTGAGCTGTTTGAAACATTGAATTTGAAATTACCTGCCACTTCAAAAGAGTTCCTCTTTTATTTATGCTCCTCTTCAGCTAGACGCTGAAGTGAACACAACTTTCTCCCATCTGAACCGTGAACACGTCGCAGGGATGAGATGGACAAAATCGTGTGTGCAGGTGGACTCGTGGCTCATGACTTACCTGCATCTGTGGCATCAGCTAGAAGAAACACCAAACTGCAACAAAAGCAAAATGAATATGGATGTGAATGAATTAAAAAGAAATTTTTTTTAAATCAAGCTGCCTATGTTGTTCGAGATTGTTCCAGCCCAATTTTCACCGGTTATATCAGGTTATATTTGGCAGTATGACAAATATGACGCTTACTAAGTCAGAATCATTAAATGGGTTGCTAAGGGGCTTGCAGATGCACACAAACTGTGGACAGAGCTTGAATTTTCTGTATGTGAAATTACCACTTGGTTTTATTTTCCCCCAAAGACCCTCAAGGACACTGAGAAAAATAAAGAATCTGAATTGAATGAATATGCCTGTCTATTGCTTCAACTAAATATCAGCTTATTATGTAATGAATAAAAACATCTCCTCATGCAGACTATTTCCACATGAGGAAAACCTTGTCCTAATTTACCAATATTACCAAAAGAATGACAGGCGAGGTGATAGTTTAATTTAATGGTCCTTCACTCTTCTTATAAAAAAAGAAATGGGTTAAATTGTGCATTGATAATTTTTTATTTCTTGATATTCTGGTTTCTCTGTGTCCTGATCTGGTCACATATGCCTTTCCTCCTGTGCTTGCTGTCAAAGCTCCTATTTCCATGGCCACGGGAAGACCTGCATTAATTTAATCATTTCCACTGTGTTCAAGAGGCTTCAGTGTGATTCAAAAGGATTGTGAAAGACGATTTTCAATTTACACTTCAGGTTAGCTGCAAACTCAGTGTCATTTGAGGTGAACAAAATGATGGGTTTTCATGGACACATTTTCATGTTCCTGACAGGACATAATGTAGGCACGTAGACGAGCAAATGATCTTGAAGAGTAAGCCTTCAAGTCTTTATCCAGCTTGTATTTCCAGTGTGACCTCGCCAGTTTGGCCCTTTATTTAAAATGCTGATTTGGCAGCTGCCTGGTTTTTGTTATAGACTGTGTTGTTTCTATGTCTCTGTGGGTATCTTAGCAGAAAGACACAAAATATTCCATGGATGTCTTGTATGTTTATTTGCTCCTGTTTGCCTTCATGCTATATCTCGGGAGTGTTTTACCGTGAAGTATTCAACAGCACACAGAGGCCTAACTTTAGCTTTGTGTTTTCTGTGTAGAGTCTACAGAGACAATGTGTGGGTTCCTCTCACATTGCCAACACAGGGGAGTGAGTAAACAATAGCTTGAATCACTGCCCAGTTCTGCTGACAGTATTCGCCATCGTTTGAGCTTCATTTTGATCAGCACTTTATAAACTTACTTTTGGATTTCGTCTTCACATTTAAGGTGCTTTCTGTTGTAATGACAGACCACAGCTGTGATTGGGTGATAGGCAGTGTACATCCTGGACAGGTTACTAGTCCACTGCATGGCAAAAAAGTAGTGGTGTGCGATACTGCATATATTGGTATCGATCCGATACCAAGTAAATACTGGCCAGTATCGCTGATACCGATACTTTTCAATAAAAAAGGTGGATGCGTCATTGAATTGCTTTTTTTTAATTATTAAATAGTTAAAACCCAGGACATAATTAGGACAAAGTTTATAATTAAATAGAAAATGCTTTATTATTGTGGCGGGGTGTGGTCTAATGCCACTGCAGGTGAGATGGACTCACCTGCACGGCATGTGCGCAGCTTGTGTTGTTGTTGTTTTTGGTGATGATGTGAAGCGGGAGAGCTGCAGCCATGTGTTACAGCAACCGTGTAATTATTGTAAGAATAAATGATGCTGCAAAGCATGAAAATGCCATCGGGTCTGCCGTGGTGGTTTACAGTTACAGTTTTGTTTGTTTTTTTAGAAAAATCTTACATAAAAAGTGCACACAAACCAGTAAACAAATCAAAACAAAAGAGTACTGTTGAGAAACTATAATAAAAACATTACAATAAAATTCTCAACAACAAAAACAACTGATGAAAATATAAATAATATGTAAATAACTTAACAACCCCCAAAGTGTCTAAGTCAGTGACAGCGCAACATCTAAACACAAGAGGGGGGAGGGGGAGCAAAGTGTGCCTCTCTGTGCTGACACCGGAGCGGCGAGTCCGACGCCCTGGCTGTTTCGTCTTTGCCGAAACCACAGCACTGCAAACAAGAACGGACCTTAAACTTCGATCTCACCAGGCTAGTATCGATCCGATACCGATGCCGACTTGGTATCGATATTTGGATCGATCCGCCCACCACTACAAAATAGGTTGTCAAATTAATGTAAATTCAAAGTTAGTTACCTCTCAATGGAATAGCTCAATAACGATTTTCCATGGCTGTAAATGAAACACATTTACACAGCTGTGAATGAGACACAGTCCTCCCAGCTGAAAAGAAAAAGAAACATGTTTGGTCTCGAGGTTAGAAACTCAAGCTTAGAAAAGCCTGTGCAGTAACTTAAATGGGTGAACTAATGGGCTAGTTCACTTTGTAGCATGTCTGGCAAAAATTGGTACCAGACCAACTCTCCATCCATTCCATGGATTAGATTGGATTACAATCCTAGGTGGAACTTTATGGATTGGGTTGGGGTGGGTAATCCACCGGGGAATATAACTTCTGACAGTGGATAATATGTGTTGGACTCTAAAGATGGTCAGAGTGAGAGGTTTAACAGCAACCACAAGGTCACGGGTTAAGTCCTCGCCAAAGCCAAAATATCCATTCCCGTCAAAGTGCCTTTTCACCTCCGCCTCGTGCTGCAGGCGTCACCGTGCTCTCTGTGCAAAAGCACCACTTTCCGAGATTGATGCCTTTGTTTGAGGTGCTAAAACAGAAAAAAAGTGACAGAGAGATTTTGAATTAATGTGAAAGAATCACACATTGAAATTGTGTCTCCGCCCACGTGTTTTTCCGTTTGCTGCCTCGGAGAAATGTTGAGAGCGCAGAGAAAGAAATTAACACCAAGCAGCCTGCCAAAAGCAGTTAGAAACTGGCTGCGACAGGCAATTCTGTTAAAGCTACAGCACCACAGCAGGTGTGAGACACGTCGCAACAACAGAAATTAGCTGAGAACATTTTCATATTGCATAATATGGTTCGCTATGTCTAGTCACTGGCTGTACCACTGTAACGCAACACAGCACAGCCTGTTCAGCTGCTACAGACCCAGCAGGAATATTTAGAGTGATGTACTCTAAGAGTTTTTACTTTCTTTTTTCAGTAATATTTAATTGAATATAAACGCGACAGGATTAAAGTGGTTTGTGTTGGGAATATTCTGACTGTGGCAGTGGCTACTGATGGATACCATCAGTGTTAAAATGATGTTCCAACCCAGTACTGAGTATAAGCAGCTCCTTGCACACAGCAGCCACACAGTAACAAGGTTAGAGGGGCTTTGACTTAGTTAAGATCTAACTGTGCGACATCAGACAGCTGACTGTGACTGCCAGGCCCAAGCTGGAGAACCTTTAGATGTAAGTCCACCGCTGAAAAAGGAGGATTGTGTCAAAGAGCGGCGATCAGCTGTGTCGTGCTAATTAGGGATTACAGATTTTTCTCTGTACCTCTCAGTGCCGTAAGCTACCTTCACCTGCAGGTATGATTGTTGCGTTTTTATTAGTAGTCTCTTGACAGATTGTCAAACCGTCACAGTGGTGGTACAAGCAGGCCCGAGAAAGACTCAGAAATGTCATACCATGACTTATGCCTCGAGGCAAAGAAGCATACATAGAGTTACTTTTTGTTAAATCCCTTCTCATGGCTGTGTTTTTACAAATCTTGTACACATGCCTCCCTCATTGTTTGCAAACAAGTCTGTAAAAATGACAGCTTTCTGACAGCAATCTTGAAAACTCGAGCCTTCATGCTGTGTAGGCTCCTCTCTCCCTCTCTCTGTTTTTTTTTTGGTGTGTTTTTTACAGTAAACTTGAGGGTGACTTGGCTTAGGCAGTGGCTGACAAATGGGACACGGGGAATGTGGGGTTTGGGCAAAAAGCATGTCACAGTAAACAAGGGGAGAAGAAGGGAGTGTAAAAGAAAGGAAATGTGAGAGGAGGGAAGGAGGAGTGAGAAGATGAGTGGAGGGTGAGAGTGGAGGATGGCAGAGCAGAGGAAGAGCGAACAGTGAGTGAGATATAAATTCTATTCTAATACACAGAAAAATAGGCATTGGGATTGCACAGTTACATCACACGTACAGTAAGATGCACACGGGTGGGGTTTTATCCAATCCAGCAAAAGAGAGCTGCAGTGGAATCAATACTTTATTGGGGAAAGTTTACAGTGTTTATTTTCTTGACATTTTACCTGCTTTCTTGCTTAAAGTTACGTGAGAATAATTTGCTTTCATATCAGTTTAGACTGAAGTCTAAAGGGTTTGTGTCTCATTAAAGCTCACAAAATGTATTTATGTCAATCAAATCATTTAAAAACTGTTCATCTGCAGTGAGTGTTCCCAGAGATCACGCTGACTACAGACCAGATCCACTTGGTGTCTTTTGCTATCTGGGTCGGCTTGTCAGTGCACTGTTTACCTCAGCTGTCAATACGCCAGGTGTGAAGCTTCCAAGTGTATTTACTCTGGAGGAGGCTGTAGAACTTTGTGAAAGGAGTCTGATATGGGTTGGTGAGTCAGTGATGCTCACTTCTGTCTGATGACAGCGACACTGAGGTGAGCTGTTTGAATATCCTGAACTTTTCTGTCAATAAGCGCCGCTGTTAGCTGCTGTTAGTGAGACTGTCATTGAAGTTGCTCTTACTGTCAGGATCCGAGTGAGCGGCTGTACTTAAGACCAGCGGGGCCATCACTCCTTCAGCTACCTATGGTGGTAACCAGGCCCCTTTGCTCCTTGTGTCTTTACTTTCAGTTGTACTTGTCACGTTTTCCTGTGTCTACAGTTCTCCTCACTGTGCCATCGCTGCTCGGCTGCTGTCAATATCTATGGTCTGATCTCTTGGCAAGAATCTCCAAACAACTCCACTTTTCTTCTCTCTGGAATCAGCCTGTCCTCCTGCGCACCGCCTTCTCTGGATCGTCAGGTTGGAATCGCATTCATTCATTCACCTCTTGAACACTCATTTGGTCTTAGAGCCCATCAGTTCAGGAGATGAGGCTTGAGGTGAGGAGGAAGAGGAGCACGTTTCATCTAGATGCCATTTGCAAAGTTTATTTCCTTCATGTTTTTGCTTCTTTCAAAGAGACCCGTTTTCAGATGATAAAACATGTACAGTCAAGGTTTATTTATGAGCACAAAAGTCATTTTTTCTGTTAGAGATACTGAAAAAAAACTAACTGTATGTTTAGTATTAGTCACTACTTGGTTAAAACAACTACTTCAGTGTGACAGCCTCATCTCACAAATGCGACAACCCAGCATTTTAACAAAGTAGCATTTTTTTTTCAGACCACAATTTACTAAATAAACATTATTCTGTATTAAAATTACCTCTATGCTATTGAGACCACACACTTCAAATCAAACATTTTTCCAGTTCAATGTGTTGCTCAGTGTTAGGAAGAAAGAACAGAGGTTGAAGGCAAAGCCTCATTGGCCTCAGTTTTTAAAAGTTTAATAAAGTGATTGTATTTTAATGATTATCTAGTAGCTTCTGCAGTCTAACAGCTGAGGGAACAATGACTGCTGTTATTCTCCTCCTGAAGTGAGAGAGGATTTAATCAGTTCCGTCTGTTTATCTCTCTCTCTGCCTGTTTGTTAGCAGTCGATCGTCCACATTTTTCAAGATATATTTTACATTTTGTGTGACAGTAGATACCAAAAACAACTCCAGCTGATTTAATTTTGGTGAAAATCAGGTCGAGGTCACACCAAAGACAGTAAAACTTCATCTTACCCACAATTCTTTCATTTTCAAACTTCACAACAATGAGCCTTTGACCTTGACCTTCATTGTTAGTGCCCAAGGTCAAAGTTGACCTTCAAAAAAAATTTCAAGAAACCATATTGAGTAATATATCATATGATAGGGCATGAAGAGAGCTGTACAACACAGTTTATTTTTTCAATATGGCAACCTGCGACGTCACAATGACGCCATAATAGCATAATAGCCTAGTAGTATTATAAGAAAAGCAGGCTGACATCAGCAGGTTGCCCTTCAGGGGGAGATGTGCTCTTTGAGTTCTCTTGTTCTTGTTAGATTTGTTACTTTTGGTCAGCACTAGACTAGAAACCAGCATAAAATATAAGTACATTAAAAGTCAATATAGTACCTAGTAAATATATATGGTGACATTGCAGCACTGGGGTATTTTCGCAATGTAACACTGAGAGCCCTCTAACAGCATTGGTTGAAGCGGCACCACGGGAGCCAGTGTGCTAAGTCAGTGGTAGATGTTTGTTTTTTTTCTTCTTACAGATACAAAACACTTTCATGTTCAGGCAGTGCTATTGTTGGTGTTTCATTGTAATGAGGTCATAAACCCTTTATGTCTTTTTCCTACAGAAATATAATCTTTTCATTTTAATACTACAAAAACAAATGACTCACTGAGTCTCGCAGTTCCTCAGTTTACTCATCTAGCTACATACACTTGCTACACTTGAGACAAAAGACTCCAGGGTTTTTTTTTCCCTTGAACTCTCTCCTTTAATTTGCTTAAAAGACTTTTTTGTGCATTAATTAACCTCGCAAACAAAGAAGGATGGTTCTTTTTTCTTCTTTATGGCTGGAGAAACAGTCATTTTTCTTCTGCATTCTGCCAACCTGTCTTACTATAGAATAGTCTGCTCTCCCAGCAGGTTGTATTACTGCTGCTTTTCAGGTCCAGGTGTGTTTGTGGGCTTGTGTGTGTGTCTTTGAACAAAATCTTCATATTTCTCATAGTTTCAATAGACATTAACTACTACACTTTTGTAGAAAGTGTTAGATATGAAATGATGACATTAACTGCATCTGAAAATTATTACTTTAATAAAGATTTGAATTTTGTACAGGGCACATGTGCAGAACAATACAACACCACACAAGACATGGACATACAGTATTTCAACAACATTAAATCAGACAGATACCAATGCATACAATGGAAAAGAATCAGTTCCAGTAGCTGTAAACAATATAATTCCACACTGCTATCAAAAAGCCCAAACAAAGCTCAGGTAGGAGATGAACAGACACCAAGCATGACATATAATATCGCCACTGCAGACTGAGAGGCATCATCAAAGACACTATTAGCCACAGCAAGATGATTCTGACCTGATTTAGCATCAGTTTGGCGGCACCGTGCAGACGTTTCAATTAGTGGTGGCGTTTTCGAATGTTTACTCAAACCTCTTACGTCTTCAAAAAAGCCCCGGGGAATTCACAGAAACACAGATGCTTAATTAGTTCAAAATATCTTGCGATGAGAATTTTACATCAGGACAATTCATTTGATGATTTGTTTACATGGGTACAAACACCCTGGCAGGCACTTTCCACTAAGGATCTTTTTTTTATGCTAGGGAGAGCCAGTGTTAGAGGAATGTTGCATCCAACAGCACGTCTCATACACCAGTTGAGAATAATGGTTAGAGGTGGATTTTTCTGAAACTCACTAAGGCATATTACAAACAACAGTACTACTCATGCATGGAATGTATTTCAGCTGAAATAGTTACTGACTGTATCTCATATCCCCGTGTTGTTAGCTTTGCTGCGTCCTCATAATAATGTTGGTCCAGAATCAACACTGCAGCTGACCCATCAGGATGTTATGATGTCATAGCTTTGCAATATGGTGAAAAGAAAGTTTTGTTTAATGAGGGGCTTTTCATTTTAAGTTTTTTTATTTATTAAGTCATAAAGTATAATAAATATATCATCAAGTTAGGTTTGCTATTTTCTAAAGCTTGCTCATGTTGATTTTTTGTGATAATTTTTAAAAGCATTAGCTAACTTCTTGGCTAATGCTAAGAGTGACCTCAGAAAACGTCACTGGTCTGCTGATCCTGGACTGATGTTATTGTGACGACGCAGGGAAAACACCAAGGCAGAGACATCATCCGTATTAATGTAGAATCCTTCATTTAAAGGTAAGAGTATAGCCTTTAAGCTAGCTAATCATAAGAGTTCTGGTTAGCTAACCGCTAACGTTACATAAGCTGTATAATAATTTTAATTTTATATTTTAATTTTAAAAATGTACTATATGTACCTTAAAAACACAATCTGTTTGCAAACTACGTTTATATTTATCTTATATTGCACAACTCTCTAGATGATAAGAGCATCTGCTGGACCGTTAAGAGTTTCAGAAGTAACCGTAAAGCCCCTTCTCACTTCATATAAATGTATGCCATTAGTTAAAGAGCTTGGAAAGAAAGCAACCTGACTTCTTTAAATTTCAATTGCTAACTGAATGCTCAGACAGCATCACTGGATCAACGTTATTATGACGATGCAGGAAGAACACCAGCACAGAGATATCAGATCACCCGTGTTACTGAGTGGCTGCATGTTTAAAATCAAAGAGTATCTAAGAATGTAGATGTGCAGGGCTTTATGTGCCTATCCATTTAACGAAGATAAGGTATAGTATGATCATCTGATCATCTGAGATTTTATTGATTGGGTGTATTTTTACCTTGATTTCTCAATTTCTCAGGTTAAATAAATGGAGCAAAATTTTTTTCAAGAAATGAGTAAAAACATTAAAAACATTCTGTTTGTGCTGAGGATTTCCTTAGGGAAAAATATTTCTGTAATTTCAGGTAATTACGGTTAAAACAGACCCCCCTGACCTTTAAAGACAGACACAAAGACAGCCACCTTTGCATGAATGCAAACACTTCTGTCCTCTTCTGTGAAATCTGTGAGCAACACATTGCAGTGGCAAGACAATAAAAGCATATGAATACATCATGCAGAGGTGAAAACAATGTAGCATCACTTATAACAAGTATCCGATCCATCTCAATCCCCACCTTCTCTTTTCATTCTCTTTCATCATCTACTCCTGGCTGCCACCTACAGCTTAATATTCCTACCACTTTCTCCAGCATTTTTCATCACCTTACCTTGACTCTAAACTCTAAAGCAGTCACAGCCCTTAATTAACTCCTGCCCAACCCTGCTGGGTTTCTGCTGGCTTGACACAACTTCTGGCTTTCATAGTAGAGGTCAGATCTCTGAGACTGAGATCAACTCATTATTTTTCATACAACGTGGCAGCTTAAAAATAAATGAATAAATGGAAAAGTTGCTTATAAAGTAGCACTTTATAATACAGCCTACGACTAACAGTATTCCATTTCAAATGACAGTAAGGGGGTAAAGTTTTTAGAGAAAAGAATAAAGTAATAAAGTAAAGAATAAAGTAAGTCATTTTAGTGGGTGGAAACTTCCACGTGTTTCGGTACAAAACAAACGATATTTCTTTAGTTTATTCTGTGAGTATGCAGTACGTTTATGGATGCAGCCCACATTATAGAGTGGTTTAACCTTCCAACCTTAAATTGTAAATACATGTCAGTTTTTTGGTGCTCATGATGAATTTTTGATAATAGATGTACATATTCCTACTTATTAAACAAGAAAAAGAAAAAAAAGAACTGGATTATAACCACCCTTTTTAGTGAATCTAAGTATTTATAGGTTAAAAAAATTACATTATAATTTTAGATAAAATACCATATGGTAGAGAATTAAACTGTTAGTAACAGGCCATATTATAAAGTGCTATTGAAAAATTCAATTTTTGCACAGTTCTGACTGCTAGATGACATCATAACCACTACAGGGAGTGCAGAATTATTAGGCAAGTAAGTATTTTGTCCACATCATCCTCTTCATGCATGTTGTCTTACTCCAAGCTGTATAGGCTCGAAAGCCTACTACCAATTAAGCATATTAGGTGATGTGCATCTCTGTAATGAGAAGGGGTGTGGTCTAATGACATCAACACCCTATATCAGGTGTGCATAATTATTAGGCAACTTCCTTTCCTTTGGCAAAATAGGTCAAAAGAAGGACTTGACAGGCTCAGAAAAGTCAAAAATAGTGAGATATCTTGCAGAGGGATGCAGCAGTCTTAAAATTGCAAAGCTTCTGAAGCGTGATCATCGAACAATCAAGCGTTTCATTCAAAATAGTCAACAGGGTCGCAAGAAGCGTGTGGAAAACCAAGGTGCAAAATAACTGCCCATGAACTGAGAAAAGTCAAGCGTGCAGCTGCCAAGATGCCACTTGCCACCAGTTTGGCCATATTTCAGAGCTGCAACATCACTGGAGTGCCCAAAAGCACAAGGTGTGCAATACTCAGAGACATGGCCAAGGTAAGAAAGGCTGAAAGACGACCACCACTGAACAAGACACACAAGCTGAAACGTCAAGACTGGGCCAAGAAATATCTCAAGACTGATTTTTCTAAGGTTTTATGGACTGATGAAATGAGAGTGAGTCTTGATGGGCCAGATGGATGGGCCCGTGGCTGGATTGGTAAAGGGCAGAGAGCTCCAGTCCGACTCAGACGCCAGCAAGGTGGAGGTGGAGTACTGGTTTGGGCTGGTATCATCAAAGATGAGCTTGTGGGGCCTTTTTCGGGTTGAGGATGGAGTCAAGCTCAACTCCCAGTCCTACTGCCAGTTTCTGGAAGACACCTTCTTCAAGCAGTGGTACAGGAAGAAGTCTGCATCCTTCAAGAAAAAACATGATTTTCATGCAGGACAATGCTCCATCACACGCGTCCAAGTACTCCACAGCGTGGCTGGCAAGAAAGGGTATAAAAGAAGAAAAACTAATGACATGGCCTCCTTGTTCACCTGATCTGAACCCCATTGAGAACCTGTGGTCCATCATCAAATGTGAGATTTACAAGGAGGGAAAACAGTACACCTCTCTGAACAGTGTCTGGGAGGCTGTGGTTGCTGCTGCACGCAATGTTGATGGTGAACAGATCAAAACACTGACAGAATCCATGGATGGCAGGCTTTTGAGTGTCCTTGCAAAGAAAGGTGGCTATATTGGTCGCTGATTTGTTTTTGTTTTGTTTTGAATGTCAGAAATGTATATTTGTGAATGTGGAGATGTTATATTGGTTTCACTGGTAAAAATAAATAATTGAAATGGGTATATATTTGTTTTTGTTAAGTTGCCTAATAATTATGCACAGTAATAGTCACCTGCACACACAGATATCCCCTAAAATAGCTAAAACTAAAAACAAACTAAAACTACTTCCAAAAATATTCAGCTTTGATATTAATGAGTTTTTTGGGTTCATTGAGAACATGGTTGTTGTTCAATAATAAAATTATTCCTCAAAAATACAACTTGCCTAATAATTCTGCACTCCCTGTATTTTTAGCTGATTTAAGTAAAAGTTTGATGGTTTTGAATTTTCTTCATTTGCTTTCTTGTTAAGACTTTGGTAAGAAGGCGATTGCCAGTCTCACACAATGTATATAATTAACATTACTGCAGCAGCTGGCTAACTTAGCAAAAGTGTTCGAAATACATCATCTGCCACTCTTCAAAAGTTACAGTATCTGCCTGTCAGAGCCATTAAACTCATTCGTATTGTATTTTGTACAAAATCTAGGGAGTGACTACACATCAAATAGTTGTCTTACAGAGAAACCAAGATCTTTCACAATGCTGGATAATCATCAGGAGTTTGTTGCAAATCTCGTCACATCAGCTGTAATTCCTTTTTTTCTTGTTAATGTGGTAAATGGTCTGCATTTATATAACACAATTCTACTCTCATTAAACTTTACAATACACCCGTTCACTCTTTGTGTTCTTATAACACTTTTACTATGCCATATACATACTAGCAGAACATTTTGGAGTTCATTATTTTTCCCAATAAAATTTAAGAAGCTTGGATTGCAACCCTGAACTTCCAAATGATGGACAACTTTCTCTACCTCAACAAGCCACTACAGGCATTTTATAAAAACACTGAAATCCACAGAAGCTATTGGAACCTGATAACTCAGTTTCAAATAATACTCATCAGCTATTAGCACTTCTACAATATATGTAAAACTAAAAACTGTAAGTATTGAATGTATTGGCACTAAAATGTATTTCAGTGGTAATACATTTAATTCTGCAGCCTTCAGGATCTACGAAATTCAACTGAACTGAACAAAGTGATTGCGGACTTTCATGTCTGCTTATCTAAGTAAAGAAATTGTTTGGTAAGCTAAGTTAGCTGGCTGCTTTACAACATTCAAATACCCCTACTCAAAACTCTCAACAAGAAAGTATGTTTTGTAAAATGAGGAGTCATTTATTTATTTAAAGATGGCAGTGTAGCATTTTAGCTAAGTAGTTTTACAAGTTCTAATTAGCTAATAGCTACTGTTATTGCTAACAGTAGCTATTAGTTACTGTTAGCTGCTGTTTTTAAGTGAGCAAATCTACACTGTAATGTACATTTTATATTCTAATTTAAGAAATGGACTATATGTACTTTAAAAATACAATCTGTTTGCATACTACATTTGTATTTATCTTGTATTGCACAACCCTCCAGAGGGTAAGAGCATCTGTTGGACTGTTAGGTGTTTCAGAAGTAACTGTAAAGCCCCTTCTCACTTCATATAAATGTATGCCATTAGTTTCTTTTTCCATGTTACACAACTTTTATCCAATGCCACACAGTTTTAGAAGTTTTTTACTGTTTAGAACGTCCCTTGTTAGTGGTAATACTGGAGATGTGGAATCTTTCCCTTCAAAACCTTCCTCTGTAGTTCACTGAGAACTCCTGCTGTGTTTACTGCAAGGCTCCCCGGGGTCTTTGGTTGCTCCACCATACACATCAACTCCATTCTCAGCCCAGGGTACCACACTGCCCTGGGTTATTTTGCCACAGCGGGCTAAGCTGGCCACCTGGTTGGACGTCAGGACCCGGTCCCAAAGACCCACCTGGGACAACTCTCCAACCAAGGCTTGGGATGAGTCAAAACCTCCACCCAGGGAATCCTGGAGAAAAAAAAATACACATACCTAAAATAAAGGCACTTTTATTTCTGATGCCTATGAGCACAGCTTTAGCGTTTTTGTTGCCTTTGGCAAGAGAGTGGATTTGAATTTGGGAAATGAAAAAGGTGTGGTGATCAGTATGAACACAAGCCAAGAAACAAAAGCAGACATGTGAGGCGGGCTCTTTTAACTACCAGCTCTGTATCCATCACGCATACACATCTCATTCACAGCATCACGTCTTAGCGCAGTATCTGAATGCAGGCAAGCAGAAAATATAATTCATGGATTTACTTACTTTCTCAAAGTCACTGATGCTTTCATTTTCTAGTTTTAATTACAGCTAACAGAGAAGCCAATAGGTGAGCAGAGCCACAGCCGCAGTGGCTAAACCTTTGACTGCAGTGCTGTACTCAGGAGGACTCACCAAATGAACTTTTTTCTCTAAGCTTCTTGTCTGCTTTCAACCAGCTAAAACTTTAGTTACTTAATTATGTATTTTGTTCACCTGCTCTTGCCCAAGAATGAGCACTCCATCGGGTCGAATGTGATGTCCAGCGGCTAGTCCGTGACCTTCTCCCTTCAGCCTCCCCCCTTGGTAGGCCTGCCACACTCCTCCCTTTTGTGTCCAGCTCACACAGATGTGCTGCCAGCTGCCCCTGGAGAGGTTCAGAGGCAACTGAGTCACCTAAGAGGAGGGGAACAAAAGGGCAGTCTGGATGAAGCAGATGTCATTGTGAGAGGTTTTGTGAGTGCCACAGTTTTGAAGGTAAGACGGGTCATCAGACAGCTTGTGCTGAGATTGCATTTGCATGAAAGAAATGCAGCTCTAAAGTTATAAGACAGCCCTTAGACACCTTTTGATGCTAAAGTTCTAAAGATGGCTCTTATACAGCTTTTTACTACTACCAAAGACATTCTGTTACCTCCAAGGACACACAACTTTTTCTCCAGGCATCTATTACCATAATGACTTCATTGGATTGTGCCTAAAGCCACTGCACTGCGCTACACTACCCTGCCACCCAAGGTGGTATCTCAGTTTATCATTTAAACACATGAATGGGGTTATTTAGCTTGTCTAAATTGGCTGTTTCGTTTGATGTGTTCTGCTTATTTGTATGCTAATTCAAAGCAGTTTTTCTTCCTCAACAGACAGTAGAAATTCAAATTTAGGCTATAATTTTTTATCTATCCATCCATCTATTCTTAACAGCTTCCTAGCTGTCACAGGGCAAGAGGTGGGGTACACATTGGGCAGGTCGTTAGTCTGTAGCAGGGCTAACACACAGAGAGGCAACCATTCACACCTATAGCCGTTTTTGAACCACCAGTTAACCTAACAAACATGTCTTTGGACGGTGATTGGAAGAGTCCCTGAAGAACATGCAAACTCCACACAGAAAGGCTCCAGCTGACTAGTGGATTCAAACCACCATGCTTTTATTTTTAATGTACCCCACTCGTGGCAAAAACTGTACATGAGAATGGACCGTACAGAAAGCAGGGGCTGGCTTTGAGTGCCTTTAAGGTTCTAATCATCAAATAGATCATGGCTCTCTTCCACGGTGTGTCTTTTATCTTGTCTTCCTCCCATCACCCCAAGCTGTCAAAAAATATGGCTGCTCTTCCCCTTTTCTTCCTGTTAAAAGGGAGTTTTTCCTTCCCACTATCACCAACTGCTTTTCAAAGGTGGTTGTTTGATTGTTGAGGTTTTTTCTCTGTTACTGTAGGGTCTTTACAAGATAAATGCATTTGGGTGACTGTTGTCTGATTTGACACTATATAAATAAAACTGAATTGAACTGAAAAATCATTTGAAAAATGGCTGAGAAGCTCCCTTGAAAATCCAGAGGACTACAGAGAAGTTGTGAAATAGATATTCTCTCCCCACACTGTCAGAGACTCTCAGTACCTTGTCATTGATGAGCAGCTCAGCAGGAGCGTGCAGGCCTTGCAGCAGCACCAGTTCATTCGGCTGTTCGGGGACAGCGTACGACACGGGGGTCCCGATGCCTCTCTCTGCGGGGCGCAGCCACAGGCAGATCGTGAAGGCCCGCAGCTTTGGCATGGAGTGCGTCACAACAGCGTACATGTAGTTTGTCCGTGTTGGGAAGGACAGTCTGTAGCCCTCTGGGAAAGAATGCCCTGAGAAACCTGGGGAAGTGACAGAGAGTGTAGAGAAACCAGTTAAGCAGATCAAACAGTTTCCCAGCTTTAATTATATAACTGCATTTTCATCACAGCATCTGATGTGTTTTTTAAGCTGGGTATGAATTTTATAGTCTTTCTCATCTTTTTTTTCTTTTACACAAGTTGAACATGATTTATTCATTATAATGAAACCCCATGGCTTGATTTGATTAAAAGCAAAAGAAGGTCGAACCTCTAGGGTTATTTTTTATGCCAGATTATTTCTCATCATTAGTAACTTAATTCATTTTGTGAGTGATTAATCAGTCACTCGTCATTTCTCTCATCATTTTAAAATTCTTTTTCATTAAGGCACATTAAAATGTGCCTGCACACAAACGCGAATGTTCTGCTTTTTTCTTCCATTTTTTTCCCCCTTTGCAATGATGCCGTACCTTCCTCCAGCCCTGAGATTCGGTGGTGTAGTTTATTGATGCCCCGCTCGATTTCCTGATTGTGTTTCTCCGTTTCCAGCCTCAAGGCTTTTCTCTCTTTCTCGAGAAGCTGCACCTTCTTCTCCAGCTCGACCTCTAAGTCGTCCATCCTCCAGGAGCTGTCAGAACCAGCTCTATGCCCAGGATCAGGCAACCTTTCTGGGCCGCCAGACATCCCACCTTCCTCTGGCACTCCGGAGGTGTTGCTGTCTGTCTGGTTGTGAGGAAATGGGCCAATATCTGACTGCAGAGGAGTCAGTGGAAGAAAACTTGGTCAGAATGTGGTTTGTACAGTCTAAGGATGAAATAAAAGTGCACAGTCTCTATGGAAGGGGCTGTTTAGTAATTCTAGCAGTATGGGTATACTGTATGGGTATGAAAAGAAAAGAAGCAGCAACAAGTTCTTCATCCAAACTTCATGTATACCCTAGCTCTGAACTCTAACACTAAAACTTTGTTTTGGGGAAAAGGAAAAAGACACTTCTGGAGAATTTAAAGGACTGATTTAATAAGGAGTCTTTATATGCTGTGGATATGTTTAACCTTTTTTCTACTTAAAAGGACACATCAGCATTTTGGGAAGCATGTTTTATGAGTGTGTGTGAGTCTATTTCTATCCTGTTGCACAGTTTGCTTGGTTAGCATGCAGGCGAAAATAGTCTGGCACAAACTCCAATAAGAAGAAAAGGTTTTATTTTTATACTTTGGCTTTTTATTGCATATATGTAACATACTGTATATCAATCTTAACGGGGGAGGACATCCTCCATGTCACTGCTTCCATCAAGGCTTCTGCATCTGTCCCTGCTTTACTCATATGTGTATGTATATATATGTCACTATCCTCGCCATCAGTGTCTCAGCTTCAGTATTTCCAGATGCCTTTTTTTGGATAAGTACAACTTTCTCAGTTCCCAAAAGGTTGATTCTGTTCATCTTGACGTAGCGTTTTCAGTGGGAGAAACATTTCGTCACTCATCCAAGTGACTTCTTTAGTCTCAGATAACTGCAGGTTTCCCTAACCTTATAAACAGTGCATTTGAATGAACAATGGGCTGTGAGGTCAGTTCCTTGATCATTAACATGCAAATTGTCTCAGTTCTTTGTAAGTTTACTCCAGCTGACTAGACTCATTTTGCATCAAAGTTTATTCTGCTTTTTTCCTGGATTGCCCGACTTTTTCATCACCTCTCCCTGCCCACTCTCTGTCTGCCACACGCCCTACTAAACTCTAACTGCGAGCTAGTCTCCAGTTCCCCAAACACCTGCTTCAGTTCAGTCTACCTGCAAACAGAGCACGCCTCCCTATTTTTCAGTCTCCAGACAGCCAGGTCAGTACAAAGCAGGCAGATATAAGGGAATTATTATCTCAGCTCTTGGCAAAAATTCTAAATAAATTTATTTCTATATAATATTCCTCTAAACTGTTTCTTTTATATTGGATCTCTGCGTTTTAGAGGCACCACAGTATAGTAATTTACACATTTGCCTAGCAAGCAAAAGATCCTCAGTTCAAATGCGGAAGGAGACACAAATCCCTCTGGGGTTGTGTGAGAGAGGGCATCCAGAGTAAAGCCTGCCTGCTGTGGTGACACCTTGCGAATAAGGGAGCATCTGAAAGTAGCTTTATTGAATCTCTAAGTTCACCGCAGCTAAACATTGACACGTTTTTCCTTCATTGCCCATAATTTATCCTGTCAGCTGCTATTCTCAGTTTTAAGTCTTCACTTTCCACAAAAAGAAACTGAAGCTTGAATAAAGCAGTCTAAACTTAATAGCACTTGTTGCTCCAGAGAAAATGGCTAAAAAAAAGTTTATCGAGTTCCTAAATAAGGTGAGTCATCTCATGTCTAAAGAGAATTTTTTCTTTTCAGTTAGGTATTGCACACCAAATAACAGAAACTCACAATTGCATATTAACTTGATTCACTGAACACTCAAACCACAAAGGAAGCAGTGAAGTAAATAAAGACTCAGCAAGTTTCCTCAAACCTGCTTGTCCAGGCTGTTCCCCGAGCACATTATTACATGGTATATGCAGTCTAAATATACAGAGATGCCTGGGAAATATACTATACTCATGAGAGACACACTGAACATGTATATGCAGCTTTAATGCATATTCTATGTTTTTGATGGAGCAAAGACAGATGACAGATGGAATTTCCAATGAAATGCTCACAGCATTATATTAAGATGTACTTTAGCAGTCACTCCAGCCATACAAACACCACTTTATAGGATTGGGTGCATTTTCTGATAAAATCAGCAATTAAACTGTCAGCAAGGCTTTTTCCAGAAAGTTGCAATATGCCATTATCGTCAAGCTAAAACAAAAAAAAAGCTTTAATCACTGATTCTGAAACAGATGTGTCGTCATGCTTCATCTTTGTTAAAGGCATCGTCCTTAATAGTCCAGTGCAAGCTTGTACACATGCAGGTGTAAAGACGTTCAAAATAAACCAATAAACTTATTTGTTAATATGATGGTAAATAGTAACTGGTCTGGTTCTTGTATAGTGCAGCTCTACTTTACTCAAGGACCCAACAGTATTCAACATGTCACATTCACCCACTTACAAAAACACTTTTTTTTTCTCTATGCTTAAGTGTTTTATATCTAACATTCAGATTCTAATATGTTCATTAGAATCTGAATGTTAGATATAATTCTAATGAACATATTAGAGAACAATTTCAGGTTCAGTATCTTGCCCAAGGATACTTTGGCCTGCGGACTAGAGGCTGGAACAACGAGAAATCAAACTACCAACCACTGATGGATCTAGAAGATTTTGCATGAGGGGCCAAAGAAGGAGCGAGAGATCTAGTCAGGGTGGCAGTTGCTCCCCTTGCCTCCCTGGTGATTTGCCCCTCCCACCACCTTTAGTAGAAGACCTGCTGTACCACCTGAGCTACCCTAAAAAAATGATGCTCACATTAGTTCTGCTTTATAAGTCTGTACTGCAGCTCCAACTGTAACTGCTAGCAGAGTTGTTGGCATGATCTCAGAGATGATTTGGAGAGTTTGTTTGAGATTGTTTGCCATATTTCTTTGTGTGCTATCTTGGCATTTCCATGAGAGTGGGTGTGTGAGTCTGTAGTTAAAAGCACAACAGTGCTTTGAGCAAAATGCAGACTGAGTTTCACATGTGAGGTTTTGACCTAATGTTGGTCACAGATGAAATATCAGCAGTGCATCCAAATTAGAGCTCATCCTGCAAATTTCAGGACATTCAGCAGTGGTTGAGAAAATAAAACGCACACAGTGGCACTGGAGCAAAAGTCAAGTCAGCCTCTGCAGTAATTAATATTTTTATTCATGCTCCTGGCACACTAGTTTAAGAGAAGAAATGTCTTCTTTTATATGATTAGTAAAAAAACTGATGCTTACTGTATAATACAGACAATAATACCCAGAATGACAGGGCTCTTTGATTTAAATTTACAAGGACAGTGTGGTGCTTCTGCTGTGATATATTGAAGCTAATGTGTTAATGCAAATGGGATATGTTGAATTCAGATTAATTGCTCTCCTGATATGTGAGGAGACGTCATGACAGTTTTTTTTTTCTTTTTTCGTTTATTTTTTCTGGTTGTACAAATATTTGGGCATAGCTGGCTGTATTAGGAGCTGCAGCAGACTAGACATGATGCAAAACAACATCTGCAGACCACATGCAAGAAGAAAGCTAGGAAGGTTCAGGGGATTTAACCTGAACAGTGCTTTCCACCAGTTCACAAGGTCTGAAAAAAACAAAAACAAATCTGCCACAGAAGCAAAGCAAGTAGCTCCAGTATGTAGAAACGTGATTTGGATGATAGAAGAAACAGTTTGGGAGATACGTGGGTGAAAGAAAAAACTAGAGATAAAATAGCAACAGCTCAGGAATTCAACTCAGGCACAACTTAAGTTCTGTGAGAACAGGGATGAAAGCCGTCTGACAGCAGTGTAGGGTGATAAGGTTATGTGTGACAGATCACATGCATGCACCCTATAGAGGTTTTCTCTGACAGTGGCAATGCAGACACAACAGACCGAACAAAGGAAGTGACCCACCACACAAGCATGTCCTACATAAACTACATCTGAGGAGCAGAACTGCAGGGAAACACAATCAGCCTGTGCTTGCACCAAACAAACAGGAACCTCCTGAATTATTCATGTCATTTCTTTAGCCCCAAAATGAGGTTATCCATCATCTGAATCTGGTCAAGTAAGAGCATGTTTGATGTCACTCTACTGTCTTCTTTCCTTCACTGCCTCCTGCTCTCCCTGCACGCCTCACTCTTCAGTCTTTCCATTATTTTATCATTTCAGTTCTGGAATTAGCAACAGTGCATGTGGGCTTCATTACATTTATCAGGTGTGATGACATGGAGAAAATTAGGTGTTATTAACAATTGACACAAACACTGCAGCAGATAGTTCACTAAAAAAAATAAACCCCTTGCTTTCATGGGTCATATCCATAAATCCTAAAGGGAGCTCTAGAGTGAAGAAGAAATAAACAGCTAGGTGTCTTCACAGTGGCCAGCACGGAGGAGTGTGTTATAAATATTTAAAACAGCTCCCTCTCCATCAGTCTTACACTGTGGAGATTCTTCTTTGTGCCCTCAGGTCCCTGTGGTGACTAAATACTGCTCCCTGGGATTAATTACATCTCGATCAAGTGCTGCTTGATTTGTATGCAGAGGGTGGTTTGTGTGCTTTTCTCGGCACTCTACCTACCTCCAGTTTCTCTATACGGTCTTTGAGCTGAGTTATAGCCTGCTCCAGTTCATCCACAGCTCGCACTGTGAGCAGGTGGACACCGTCGGAGGTCGCAGACGGGCTGTCCCGCACCATGATCTGGTCCAGGTGCGCCTCTTGCGCCGCGCCTTTGCCTCCTCGCAGCGCCGCGGAGCTCCCACGTCTCCCCGCGCTGCTGCTTCCGCTACTCCTACCACTTTTCCCGTCCAGCCCCTTCTCACACTCGGACAGCTTCCCCGTCAGCTCCCTGATGGTCCGCTGGTCTGTTAAGATTTGGTCCTTCTGCTGCAGAACGGTCTGCCGGAGCTCCTCCGCGGTGGTGCGGAGGTAGCCCCAGTCTTCGCCTGCGTACAACGACGGGTCGTCCGCTTGTTGCTGAAAGTTTTTCGGGTTGCACTCCCCGGCTGGGATCGGAGTGCAGATCAGCCGACTGACGGTCGGGTCATGTCCGGTGAGTCCGGTGACCCCGTCCAGCCCGCCGAGCCCGATGTTGAAGGTAGGCGCTTCTGAATCGGGCGTTTCAGAACCGTGGAGAGCACCCAAGGAGCCGGGCCGGGCCACGGAGCCCGCAGCGGCGGGTGTCTGCGCCGCGGCGTCCGGGTACAGCGAGTGGTTGTCGACTGCTGGTTGCTGTTGAGCCGCAGCAGCCTTGGAGGATCCGGTGTGGACAGCCGCGATGATGCAGATAACCGCTCCGATGAAGGCCACCATCCCGGCGGCCAAGATAATAACGATGAACTTCAGGGTGGCGGCGGGGGCGATCGATTATTAGAAAAATCTAATAATAATAATAATAATAATTATTATAACACTCCTTATCTGCAAGAAATTTAAAAAAAATAATCTTTCCCCCAAATAAAGCTAAATAAAGTGTGAAATGACTGAAGTATAGTCTGTATAAAAGAGAGAGCGGGACAAAAATCACTCCTCACTTCCCCGCTTTAAGAGGAAAAAACACAGGCGATGGAAAAATGAGAGTTCCGCACCATAATTGAGTGATCACGGAGTCAACAGAAAATATCAGAAGCAGATCGTGTGTGTTTCACCTCCTCCTCCTCCTGTTCAGCGCGCATGTCCTCGGTTTTCTGGCAGAAAATCCAGCCTGTTAATGCCGAGACGGGGGAGAGAGATGGAGGAGAGAGAGGAGAAGTTAAATGTATAAAAAAAAAAAAAAATACAGGACACACCTGTCCCCCACCTGCACTGTGTTTAACAGCACAACTTTAACCTTTGGGCATGGCGGTTTGGACTAGCGACCCTTTTCTCCCCTGTTTTCATAGATAAATTTTATTTTGCAGATTGCATGCAAAGAAATTTTGGAGGAGAGGTGGTTTTTGTTCTTTCCGTTTTCACTTCAGCTTCCATCAAATTCTGAGCCAGCTTTGTCCTGCATACATACATAAAAAAAACTCCCATTACATGAGAAAATTAGTTTTTCGGCCCTTTGGCTACAGCTATATTTTCCAGCTCAACAACACATTACAGACCGGCTATACTGTAATGTGATGTGTGCAGAGCCATAATTCACCCCGGAGGCTCCCTGTGGAACAGCGCCACAGCAGCAGAGATGACAGAATGATGACCCTAGTGTGTGTGTGTGTGTGTGTGTGTGTGTGTGTGTGTGTGTGTGTGTGTGTGTGTGTGTGTGTGTGTGTGTGTGTGACAAAGACCCGGAACTAATAAGAGGTTTCATTACACCGTGTGATGCACACTCTTAATTAAAAAAATGTATTTATGCATGCACTTTAGATAGAAAATGGGAGCCAGCATATAGGCTGGTGTGGGAACAATCTCTCTGTGAGGGATGTCTGTCTTCCTGGTATGAAAATGAGCGTTGCAGCATGCATTCTCACACTTGTAACAAGGGGATTTACCTTAAGACTGCTCAAAGTCACAGGTATTAAAGGCTCAAACTTAAGATAGGTGAGGGAGATGGCATCCAACATGTCTGCAGTGGAAACAAGCTCATGGGCATCACTAGATCTAGAATATTAAAAAAAGATTAATGAGTCCTTTAGATATGAAGAGAAGTAACTGAGAAATGTAAATAGCAAGCAGTCACGTTAAGTAGCACATAGTAAGTGTCTGAGCACTGCCGCAGTAGCATGTGTTACTGTAGCTGTCTTTCCAGAACATGTGAGTGTACAAGTACTTCAACATACAGTGGGGGGAATAATTAGTTGATCCCCTGCAGAAAATGTTGCATGGCCAACACAGAAAGACAGACAACCACTCACACTTAAAATCAAGGACAACATGGAAACACCACACAGAAAAGCCGAAAAATGAAAGATTTGAACCCAGGACCGATCAAAAATCATTAAAAGAATAAATATTACATAAAAACTATCAATTCTTTTGCATGACATTTAGTGACATAAGTATTTGACCGTGAAGGGAAACATGACTTATTACTTGGAGCAAACCCTTTTTGGCAAGTACAGCAGTAAGATGTTTCTTCTACTTGGTCACTGGGTTTGCACACATCTCAGGGGAGATTTTGGCCCACTCCTCTTCACAGAAACTCACTAAATCCTTTTGGTTTCTTTGGTGTTGCTTAGCAACTTGAAGCATTAGCTCCCTCCAGAGATATTCTATAGTACTGAGGTCTGGAGACTGGCTAGGCCCCTCCATGATCTTGATGTGATACTTCTTTGAGTCACTGTCATGCTGGAAGACCCATCCACAACCCATCTTCGGTGTTCTGGTTCAGGAAAGATCATCTAAGATTTTATGTTCATTGTCCCGTCAACGTGGTGAATATCCTGTAACCAGAAACATAGCTTCAAAGCATACTGTTTCCACCTCCGTGCTTGACTGTGGGGATGGTGCTCAGCATTTCTCTTTCTCCATGGCGGGTTGAGTTCATGGCAAACTGCTCGATTTTGGTTTCTTCTGACCACAGCACTTCATCCCAAACCTTCTCCGAATCAGATGTTCACTGAAAAACCTAAGATGGGCCTTCTTGAGCAGGGGGAACTTGTGTGTGCTGTAAGTTTTCAAACCAATGTGGTTACCAATGGTGTTCTTGATAACTGGGGTCCCACTGTCTTCATTTCATTAATAAGCTCCTCCCATGTGTTTTTTTTTACTTTTTTTAGTTTTATATTTCTTCCATTTCTGGATCATCAGACCAGCAGATCTCACCTTCTCACCAAGTTTCGTGTTGATGGTCTTGTAGTCCATACCAGCCTTATGCAGGTCTGCAATCACATCCCTCACATCCTTTCACAGTTCTTTGGTGCGGCCCTTGGTGGTGGGGAGGTTGGAATGGACGAAAGTGATTCTATGGATGGATGCGTTTTATACACACATCGAGTTGAGATCAGGAGTATCAGTAACTGTGGGAGCCAGAATTGTGGCTGTTTTGTAGTGGATCAAACTGTTATTTCACTCAGTGACATGTAAATCGATTTATAACTTTTATGTAACGTGTGTTTTTTCAAGAATTTTGGCTGATATGTCTTTCTTCATTAAATTAAACTGCCATAAAAATGAGAGACTCTTCATTTCTTTGTACGTGAGCAGTTTGCAAGTGAGACTAACAACAGCGCCTTCAACATACAAGCATGCACAATATATTGCACACAAAACTGCATGATGTTGCCTGCAGTAATTCTTGTGGCTGTGAATGTTTTAAACGAATATGATATTATATTTTCTTTGGTTTATTTTTTTTTTTTTAAACAAAATAAAGGGTCAGCCCTGTAGCATGGTCTGTTTTTAGTCCATTGAGCTGTATTATAAAAGATGTGAGTGCATTAAGAAGGCCAGTCTGGGTAAAGCATGCTGGACTCTGCTGCTGGCCAGTTAATGATAGAAATGCAGTGCTGAACTATTACGTCTATAAAAGCTTTTGTGAGACTCTGTGCCCAGCATGTCTGAGCTCAGTTTATTATCTCAGTCACCCTTGACCTTTGTGTTGTGTGCTACTGCGCTGTTAGAGCTTTAAAGTTTTTTTTCTGTGATAGAAATGTTTCATTTTGCTGTTGCACTTTTTGCACTTTTATCTGAAATCTACGAAGAGATTTCCTCAAAGCTTCTCAGTTTCGTCAGTAAAATATCCAAAAGTATTGCTTCTAATACAAGGATCTTTGCTATCTCTCTCTCTCTCTCTCTCTACATATACATATATACATACATATATATATATATATATACATACATATATATATATATATGTATAGATAGATAGATAGATAGATAGATAGATAGATAGATAGATAGATAGATAGATAGATAGATAGATAGACCAGTGATACCCCCCAAAAAATCACTGGTTTTAGAACGATGGTCTGGTTCTGGTCTCTGTGCCTGGCTTCTTCATCAGCATAAAAAATAGAAGACAGTCGATACCCTAAAATTCAATAATAGGATACATCATTGTCCATGCAACACCCACACCTCTTTCCTGGGAGTTCATGGGGAGTTCACTGACACTCACATGTTTAAAAAACAACCTACAGGATGACAATAATACATCCATCTGAGCTGCGAGATGAATGCAGTGTGTATTTCAGCTTGCCAGCAGGATGGTCGCATACCAAAATGTGATAGTTGAAGTATAGAGAGGAGTCGATAACCTTCCTCCCACACACTTGAGATGTTGATCAAATATGGCAAGGCAACTCTGCCCCTGTCTTTCTGAACAATAGGTGAAAAGGTTTTCAAGTTTCTTTCCTTCCTTATGGCTATTTGTGGAAGAAAAGGCAATCATTATGTTTTATATACTTTATACTTATATATTTCTTCCATACAGTTTCACTAGATATACCTGATCAACTGCTGATTAATGCAAATATCTAATCAGCTGATCACAGGGCTGCACCTCATTGTGTTTAGGCATGTAGTCATTGTAAAGATGACTTGCTGAAGTTCAAACTGACCATGGTTGTTGGTGCCAGATGGGTTAATCTTACCTGCTGGGATTTTCCTACACAATCATCTCTAGGATTTGCAGAGACTGTTCAGAAAAACAGAAAATGTCCAGTGAGCAGCAGTTATCTGGGTAAAATGGCAGAAGTCAGAGGAGAACGGCCAAATAACCACTCGTTACGACTGAGGGATGCAGAAGAGTATCACACATTGAACCTTAAAGTAGATTGGCTGCATCAGCAGAAGATCACATCAGGTGCCAGTACTGCCAGCTAAGAGCAAAAAACTCAGGTTGATTTTCCAGTGGGCTCACTGAAATTAGAAAGTGGAAGGCTGGAGAAGTGTTGCCTGGTCTGAGTCTTGGTTTCTGCCAAACAATATGAAACCATGGATCCATACTCCCTTTAAGGGGATATTTTCTCCGCATACTTAGTACCAACTGAGCATTGTTTAAACCACATCCTACCAACTATGGTCCATGCAGACACCAGAAGTATGTTTTTTTTTCTCATATCTGATACGTGTTTTTTTATTTTTTCATTTTTTAATGACTTTGCCAATCAGTTTTGTTGTGTTGATCAGTGTTTTTTAAAAGCACAAATATTTTGAGGTCCCAGGGGACCCCATCAAAAGCATCCAATACTGCATATGGACTTTTAATAAACTGAACAATTTGCTCCCTTAATTTTTGCCATGGGTACTACATTAACATATCAGTATCAAGGTGGATATGAGCACCCTGTCAATCATTTTAAAAAAGAAATATTCAGATGACATAATAATATATTTCTTTCTTTAAATGACATTAGTTGCATAACTAATAATGCTGCTTTGAGAAGAAACAGGTTATGATATGATTCGATTTTGTCAAATCATATTCATAAACCCTAAAAATAAGAATCATCAAGAATCTTTCAACGCTTTTACAACCTACAAGGCATATACACTGCTGATATAAAAATCAACTGGTATATGTATTAATCCAAGAAGAAAAGGAGAAAAAAGTAGCGGCTGAAAAATGCTACTGTAAGAAATTGTAGAATAGATAAACTATCAGGAGGTACCTATGAGGAAACTGTTAGCCTTGATCTGGGGCAGGAAAGGAAAATCATCAAATTCCGAGAGAAATTGTTGGATTTATTCTGTTATATTGAAAAAGATATGGCTTTATATGATAATAACAGTGTAATTTTACAGTTTTTTTCATCATTTCCAACACTTTGTGAAAGCAGATATGTACTAAAGTCTTGAATAAAACATTCACTTCAGGTAACACCCACCTGAGCACACACAAAGCATGTGTCAGTGTGTTTTATGGTTGAGCCCCGTTTAATTATTTACTCCTATCTTTCTCAGCCCATACCGGTGTTGATTACCACCTCACTGAGCTGCCTTCTCTCTTCAGCTCCACACCCAATCTAACTCTCATTTCTTTCAGAGGTTGCGGGACTTTTTCAGAGAGATTTAAGGCCTGCAGACCTTCTCTGGATTCAATTCACAGTTGCGCTATTCTGGATATAAACATGTCGGGAATGAATAGTGATCAGCTGCACCGCTCCACCTTGGGGATTTACTCGGTAAGAAACAGATACTTTGTGTGGGCCGCACACTTACATTAAACAAACTTGATTCCCTCTCGAGAGATTCTTCAGGGAACTGGGGCAAATTTTGGAACATGGAAACATTTCGTGGCTACTGAGGTGGAAAACTCGTGACTAACATGATGTGAATTCAGGAAAGTAATTTTCAAATTCAACGAGCATTCGCTTTCAATTGATAGCAGCAGAGATTTGAGTCTTGTGTTGCAGAGGCTCCAGTGTTGAGAGAGAGAGAGAGAGAGGGCGTGCTCATAAATATAAATTGAGTTCAAGATTAATCGTATTGATTCCTCTTTAAGTGGGTTCGTAACATTTTTTCTGGCTATCAATATTCAAAAGAAGCTGTGGTAAATGTGCATATGTGTGTGTGTGTGTGTGTGTATGTGTGTGTGTGCTTTTGTAAACAGAGCTTGATTAATGAGTTCAACCCAGGCCTACAGAAACTGGTTTCACTGGGGAACAGTTACATCCAAGCCTTCAAGGGTAAGTATTGAAAGAAAAGAACAAATGTATGGAAACTAAAACAAAGAAAAAATCTGCTGCTAATTTTTTTAAATGTTCTTTTGGGGAAAATTTACAAAACTATCTTTATAACTGCCATAAACTGCAGTTTGGAAGCTGCCAGGTATCTATTTGAGTGCAACTCCAAAGTTCATATGCTTTGGGAATATCCTGGTGCTATTACAGCCTTAGTTATGGGTCTGTAACCAACCAACGTTGTTATGACTACATTATCAGCAGACAAACACGCTTCCACCACTATATTTGATATGGACATAATGGAACAATGACGCTTTTGTTCAATACAGTATTATTGGATTTTTTTAGGTGTAGCTCTTTATGTTTTCTATAAGTCTTGTAAGAAATAGAAGAGCTCATTGCAGAGCCAGGATTAAACTCTGTCTTTCATCCCTTAACTACCTACATCATATTCATCACTCATCCCACTGCTGGTGCATTAATGTGAATATCTTTAAAATGATAAAATGTAAATGATATTCATTATATTATGTTAAATGTGTTTGTGTAGACAGCACAATTATTGTATCAAGAATTAATCACTAATAGCGGTGGTGCATTAACAGTCCTGCAGATGTGAGAACTAGATTAAGATGTGTCTCTTTGTCAGCCACAAAGGGGGGCTGTAAACGTCTTGTGTGTGTACAGGGCGGAGCCTGAAACTTATAACATGTCACTGAGCTCTCACCAAGACCAGGAAGTGACAAAATTAGAACTTGTTATTTTTACTGTCATAAAATGCAAACTGACAGTAATAAAGCACAATCAGTCATGTTTCACTCTTGAAATGAGCCAGTCTCACACTCTCAGACTGTTTTGCATATTTTTGTTCAACCACTCTTTGGTACATTATAGGGAGAGGACCTGGGTATATAACCGTTACATCTGAATACAAATAGGGTTGAATATTTTCCATATCCTTATATTTAGCAGTTCTCTTTATCTGCTTTTGAAGTGTCATATCTGGAAAATGAACTGTGCTAAAGAAAAGCATCAAACGACTGTGCTGTGTATGTTTGTTTGTGTGTGTTTCAGCTCTTGCTGCGACAAGTGACGCTTACTTCAGCGCACTTTCAAAGGTTGGGGAGAGAGCCTTCCACACTGCATCATCACGCTCCATAGGTATGTGACAATCCACAGCTGATGAGACGTTTTTGCACCTCATCAGGATATGAGCAGTTTGTCTGTGATGTATTCATGGCCATTTATTAAACACATTAAAACATGTTTTTCCTCATCGTGAGGACCCCAGTTTTCCCTGAGGCAGCATTTTATTGCACTCATAATTGCTGTGCATGCGTAATGCGCGCGTGTGATTAGCATACCCTTTGATGTGTGTGTTAAACATAGTGTTTGAATTTATTGAAGGCACTGCATTTCGCAGCATTTGCAACAGTCAGTGCATGGAGGACTAAAAGATTTTGCTTAGGCTCACCTAATATTTGCATTGGGCTCAAATCAAGTCGGGCTGAAGATTGTGGCAGAACTTTAAACTTTAATTTCTAATTCATAACAGCTGGATGGGTTCAAAGCTAAATTAATGTATGTTTCAGGGAGTTTTTATGTAAGTTAAGAATGTTGGCAGATGGGCGTCAGATGTCAGCGGGGGACATGAATAATAGATGAAGACAGGCTGTGGGCCGTGCTCCGTTCACTTAACTGCTTTATGTCAACGGTATGACAGTTTAAATAGTTGGAGTTGAAGACCTTGTAGGAACTGGATCATTAGTCTACTCTTACTGTACACTGTACAATGATATAGTCTCCCTGCTGAGGAAATGAATCCGAGCAAGAAATTCAGGAACAGTGACAGCCAAGCTGAATAAGTCGAACATTTCCAGAATGTACTGCAATGTTTCAGTAGGCTTGAAACTGATGGTGGAACTGGGTTAGAGCTCTTATCAGTGTTTAGGTCCATCCCCTACCCTTCACTCCAATAAATCTTGACAGCAGGAGCTGGCCTTTGAGGTTTCTCAGGAAGCAGTTGTGAAACTTTCAGGATGCTATTGCGATTACGCAGAGATTCATTAAAAAGGAAGTAGAGTTGTTGTAAGAAATCAATTCAGTATAGTAACAAGGAAACCATATAAAAAATGTAAGTAACTGTCAAATCACTTACACTGGTCCTCAAGCCCAAGAATCAAAACTGAAAGTTCAGCAGCCATCCACACAAAGTGGTAAAAAACGTTTCACTTTATAAAGCCACACAGAGTAGAACACTAGGAAAACTGTAATATACACAACAGCGTTAGCAAGAAAATAACTTCCAGAGCTAACAAACTACCTCATTTCACATCATCATGTCATTTATCATTAGACAGAGATAACTAGAGTCAGTACAGAATGCAGTTTATAAACTATGATTTATGTTTTAAATAAATCATCTTAAATATATGGCGTGGGCTCCAGAGTTAGCCGACCAAATGTGAAATAGGTCATAGGACTTTGGTTGTTGGACTTTTAATTTTATTTTTTAAAGTTTTAAAGTTTTACAGGTTTTTGCTACTGATAAAGACATTGGCTATGGCCGTTAATACTACACTCATGTAATCATGTAATAGACAAATATTTAGATGACAGAAAAGTTCGTTTTTATTTTGTACCATAGCAATTTATATTTTTGTAATACATTCTTAAAATAAAATAAAACTAAAACATAAGCAAAAATGTAGTTTTATTATTACAGGGCAGTTTAGCCAGCAATGTTCTTTTTCTCCATTTACTACAGCAGCATTTCTTTATCATGTAAAAAAACTGAGACATACTGTAAAATTGAAACTGCATATCAGTTTTCTTAGATGAAGATAATTGAGGAATTCAACACGTGGTTACACTGCTTCACCCTGACAGAAGGGGGACTTTTACCAGTCCTGTACGTGGCCCACAATGGAAAATGAGTTTGGCTTTCCTGTAATAAGGGATAAAAGCTACCCAAACCTACCTGGCCCAAACACTGATGAAGACTGTCCAGCCATCAGTTCGTGCCCTACAGCTCAAGCACTCTTAGGTCACGCAACATAATCTAAAACACAAAAACAAGTCCAGCTCTGAATGACTCACAACAATCAAACAAATAACAAAACAGAAGGTTTTGGGATGAGGCAGTCAAAGTCTAGACTTAAATCTAGATGCTTTGACGTGACCTCAAACACACCATTGATACTTGAAAACCCGTCAATGTGGCCGAATTCAAATAATTCTGCAGAGAAAAGTGTGCTAAGATTCGACTAGAGCAAATTTTTTCCTTAATAAATGAAATCATCATATAAAAACAGTATTTTGTATTTACTCGGGTTATACTGGCCTAGTATTGAAATTGGTTTGATTATCTGAAAAAGTGTAAAAATTATGAGAAAAATGAACAGGGGGGTAAATACTTTTCATTGGACTGTAGCTATGTACTTTTGGAACAGTCTCCTTTAATAAGTCCAGTTTCCTTACTGTTTTTCTGAATCACTGTTAGTACAGCCTTGAACACGTCTTTATGGATTCGCTTTGAAATAACTCTTACAGCATTTGTTACCTGCTAATATAATGGCAGTTCCATTGTCAACAGTGAAAGGTGGACCTTGGACTGATGCTGTCGACATTTATAGTTTCAGGGTTGGCTTACTCCTTCATGAGTCTTTATTCGGCTTTACTCTAGTCTGTATTCACAAGTGGAAATTGTCCAAAATACTGTCAAAGCCATTATGTTGGTTTCTCTCCATCAGCTGTGCAACACTTTGGTCAACATCTGCTATATTTTTAATGGAATTAGAAATACAGTTCCTTAATTTGGCTAGAGTTATCGTGTTATTACATGCACCTACATGGAAAAACATAATCTGGGTTAATAAAACAATAAAAATAAGGAATATATTAGGCTGGAGCAACACAAAGCTGAAATCAGCCACTTGTGCAACAACTGAGTTGTGAGATCATCCAGTATCTGTGACACAAAAAGGACTTTAGAGTCATCATGGTCTGATCTTATATTAGCAACAACAGAACAGTATTTTACCTGCTTATCATTACTGATAAATCTGGTTTAGTATCTGTTGATACCTGATGAGTTTGGAAGTCAAACTGCACATTATATAATTTAATGTTTTTGTTCTGTAAAGATATTATATATTTATAATCCACTCATCTTTCAGGAGATGTCCTGATTCAGGTTTCTGAGAGCCAGCGAAGACTCGTCTTAGAACTAGAGGGAGTGGTAAGTTACATATTAGTAGACACTCATTGCTCATCATAGTGTTTGACTACGACAGAATGAACATGTTCCTGGTTTTTCATGTTTTTAGGATAACTTGATTTTCTTTGTCTCTTCTCAGTTCCGCTCGTTCAGTTTGGAGGTTCTTGACTCCATGGAAAAAAATGTCCGATTAGACAGAGAGTACTTATTGGTGAGTGAGAACAAAACAGAAGGGACTCTAAGAGTATGACAGGATAGGGTAAACTGAACCTCTTATGCTTTCCCTCTTATATACGCTTACAATGGTGGTCATGCTAATCATGGCCAAAGCTTAAAATAATGAGGTCAGTGTATGTCAAAGTGAACCAGAAGACTTCAGACTGCTCCAACGGCTCAGATTATCTTCTCTTGGATCTGTCTGATGTCAGAGGTCTGGCTGTGAACGGCGCCCAACACACCTGCTGTTCAAACCTTCTGTTTGCATTTGGCAGCCAGTCAGAAGAAAGCTGGTTTTAAGCCAGGGTGGCCTAAAAAAGCAACGAGCTGAACCAGCTTGTTTCACATTATGGATGGACTGAGTGGCAGGGCTGTAACCTAGTATTTTTTTTTTTTAAAAAAAGGCTTATTTTGAACTATGAAACATACAAAGTTACTCTAGCAGAGTCCACAAAATTAAAAAAAAAACCCATGAAGCTGGAAATTAATATAACTTGAAAATTGTAGCTTCTACAAATAGATTTTCAACTTAATGTAAATACCTGGGCGATTGAGATGGTTTTACACAGGTGTGATATGCATTCTCATACAGGGCAGCAGGGAAACATATGAGATGCAACTCCGCAGCCAGGCAGCAGCTCTGGAGAGACTGAGGAGGAGACCCAGCCAGGTTTGTGCATTTCAGTAGACTTTCAGTAGACTGGAGAGAAATTCAGCACTGCTGTTTGTGTATGTGTCCTTGTACAGTTTTCTGTATCCATGTTCTGTCAATTAGGCATATCCTCAGGGTGGTAGTGAGTATGTGGACTTCCTCAGGGAGAGCCATAACCAGGCTCTGCAGGAGGAAGAGAGAAGATACCGCTTCCTGGCTGAAAAGCACTGTGGCCTGATAGAGTCCTTCACCAAATTCATGAATAAGGTATACAACTTACTTCAAATAGCATTTGTAAATTTAATATTTATAGGTCACTTTGGCTTATTAACTGGAGATGCTTCGCAGATGAAGTTTACTAACGAATGTCAGGGAAACATAAGATAAGATGTAAGATATAATTCCCCAGAGTGAGGTCATCCTGTTTTATAACCATGTGTCGGACCTTTAAAGTTCAAGAGCAGGTTTCCTTCCTACAGCAAGCCTGGTTGCAGATTGTCTTTGAACTCTGGACTCACTTTTATGATATTTTTTTTCACTTTTTATGATACCGCTCTACTGACATTTCATGTTAGTTGTTCCTGTTAAGTTGATGTCTGTTGAACCTTCTGAACTTATAATGTATGCTACAACAGGAATAGATAAATAGCTACTGCTGTACAAAACAGACCCTTGCAACATATTAAATATGACCTCATAACAACTAATCTTAGCATCATGTGAGAATAAGCAAGTAAGGTGTGGCCACTCCGCTATATGCCTTTATGATCAGCAGTTTGAAAGATGCTCAAACAGATGCTAAAATGGAGTTGATGAATAACAGAGAAAGAGTCTGAGGAAAGATGCTCATGAATGATCAAAATCATGAAAGTCAGATTAAATCGGAAGATGTAATGAAGCCGGAGCTCAACAGAGACACTGTTACTATTTAACCACAGATTATCTCATGCAATTTAACTATATATTTGACATGACAGTAGCACAGTTATAGTTACTATTATGGCCGCAAAAATATGAAGGCTCAACTTATTTTAGTGACGTAAAAAAGAAAGAGGATGCAACACGTGAGTTTTAGTTTACCAGAAAACTGAAAAACTTAAACAGAAAAAACTATAGGTCTGGAGCCCTGGCAAAATAAACGGGGGGAAAAGGTGTAAGGTGTCTGGGACAAAGGACCGAGAACTTCCTTCCTGATACAAATATGGTAAGAAATCTAAGCTAACAAAGAAAGAAACAAAAAAGTCTAAAGGAAAAATCAAGGGTGTGAGGATAGCAGAGAGCTGTTTTGTTTGGGAGTCAGAGAACTGCTTCTCCTGGGCTCCTTTAAATAGGGGCAGGGAAAGGATCAATTACTCCCCCTGACATACCGGAGGAAGAAGGGGGAGACTAGTGAGAGAGGAGAGAGACGAGCAAAGGAGTAGAAGCAAAGAGGAAAAAACACAAGGGGAGGGGAGCATAAAATTCACCAAAGCAGCTTTAACATGATATGAACGAGGAGGCCTGACTGTTTAGTGGCACCAGGGTGCTGCAGTGGATCCTTCAGGTCCTATGAGGGTTTGGCGCATGTGGAACAGACTCATTGCAGCTGATCAGATTTTGATCTGGACAGTTTGTTGTTTGGACCACTTGATACCTTCCAGTAGTCCATTTTGCTCAGGAAGGTTCCTAACTGAGTGAAGTGATGCGTAAGTGTCTGTGTGGCAGACATAATAAGAAGTGTTCCAATTCTCCTGGTGCCTAAGAAATAAGCTCCACTGCTTCCTTTATTACCCCCTTTAGCACAGAAAACACTGGGACCATCCTTTATGAAAGGAGAGGAGAAAATGCCATCCCATAACTGACAGCAACGGACAAAACTGCCCATGTGCCGCGTATCATGTAAAGGTGAATTATAACTGTGTTTCCCAGCTCAAGTCTTAACCTGCTGAACAATGTTGAAGTTTCAACAACAGATTGTTAAATGCACAGTTGAACTCTGAACATCACACTGCTGTAAAAAATAATCTTCTTGTCGTCCCATTGTTGCCTTACACAACATTGATT